>NC_044031.1:8892788-9192788 GCF_901765095.1 Microcaecilia unicolor
AGAACAACAGTTGGAGAATTGCCCTGGATTACCGTCAGCTGAATAGTGAGTACCGTTGTCCAGGTGGTCTATGGCTCCGCTAGATCAGAGTCTTGCTACCATCAAAGGGGCTAACTTTTTCACCAGCTTAGACTTGGCATCGGGGTTTGGGACCGTACCTGTACATCCACATGATCAGTATAAACTGGCTTTCAGCTTTGGGAAGAAACAGTACACGTGGAACAGAACTCCCTTTGGTTTCTCAGTTCACCAGCTGAATTCAACATCTTCCTACACAAAGTACTTCCAGATGCTGACGCTCAAGGAACTGTAGTCTATATGGATGATATTCTGATCAAAAGCCCTACCTTTCAAGAACATTTGTCAGAGATTGAGCACATTTTCAGACAGTTGACCAATGCTGGAGCTAAATTGACCCTGGCCAAAGGACAATGGTGCAAGAAATCTCTGAATTACCTAGGGTATGAAATTTCGGCTGAGGTCTGCGACCTCAGAAGAAGCGAGTACAGGCCTTACAACAGCTGAAACAACCTACCAATTTCACAGAACTTCGTTCCTTTCTTGGAATATGCAATTACTCCAGACAGTTCATAAATGAGTATGCAGAGATCACCAGACCATTGGTCAAGTTATTGAAGAAGGATGTACCCTGGACTTGGGGTCCAGAGCAGGAATCTGCTATGCAGGAGCTGAAGGAGCAGCTCAGCCGCTTTCCATGCCTCGTGTACCCTGAGGGGGGTCGTGAGTTCTACGTTGATCTGGGATACTCCAATCACTCCATGAGTGCTGTCTTGTATCAGAAATATGATTCTGATAAGCGGGTTGTGGCCTATGCCAGTAAAGGCCTATCTGAAGTGGAAAAGAAGTATTCAGACTGTGAGAAATCTTTGTTGACCACGGTATGGGCTCTGCAACATTTCCGGAGTTACATCCAAGGGGAGAAGCTAATCGTGGAAACTTGTCATCAAATCATTAGTTTCCTGGGTAGCGACCAAATCAAATCTGGTTGGGTGTCCAACAGCAGGATAGTCTCTTGGACACTAGCTCTTCAAGTATGGCCTCTAGAGGTAAGGTATGCCCAGAACATCGGAGTGTAGTAGCCCAAGGTATGGCTGACCTGCATGACTGTGCAGGACATGATTCCTTTGCAGGTATTCCTAAAACAGATGTCCCACCACAAGAGGTAAAACCTCATCAACACCCCTGTATGATGAGAAGATTTGTGCTACCATGCCCAAAGTCTATGTGGATGGTTGTGCCTACCGCCGTGATGCGGATCATGAATTGGTTGCAGGTGTGGGAGTGGTATGGAATCCAACCATTCCTGAGGAGACTTTGAAGCACAGCTTGGGTTCACAGATGAACCAGTATGCTGAGATAGTTGCAGCTTTGGTAGCAGTACAGTCTGCAGTTCAGAAAGTAATTAGGGAATTAGTCATCTGTACAGACTCAGATTATGTGAGACAGAACTTTGTGTCTCATCTACCCAATTGGAAGCAGAACAACATGCTAAACTCCAAAGGAAAACCGGTACATCATGGAAATTTGATTCTGGCCTTAGATCAACTGGTACATGACATGACATGACCATCTATTAGAAGAAGGTTAAGGGTCATGCCAAAGTTGATAGTCCTGACAAGAGAGGGAACGACTTAGCAGACCAACTCGCCAAGGAAGGTGCACTCACAGGAGAATCATGGCAGTTCTCAGAGTCTGAGACATTGGCAGTTCATGCTGTCACCCAACGGCAAACAAAACAGTCGAATGAAACTCCCGTGTTCCAGTGGTGCAGTGAAGTACCATCATTTGATCTTGTAATGGCTCAGAAATCTGATCCAGTAGTTGGACGATTTTATGAGTACATCCAGAATCCGCAGGAACATCCATTGACCGAAGAGGAATGTCAAGCTGAAGAACTGCGGATACTCTATACATCCAGAGAGAAGTACAAGATACGCCAGGACCTGCTTATTCGGACGAGTAAGCATGGCATTGTGCAATGGGTTGTGCCTCAGACATATCGTGGCATCATGTTGCAACATGCCCATGATGAACCATGTGCAGGACATCGAGGTGAAGGCATCACCTATGAGACCTTGAAGCAAGTGGCTTATTGGCCCCATATGCGTCAGGATGTCCAGCTACTCGAGGTTGTCTGACCTGTTGTCGTTTCCAGCCATCTTCTCCATCTCATCGAGCACCACTCAGGAAGAAGGGTATTGCTGTGCCCTAGTCAGATATCCATATCGATTGGGTTGGACCTGTGGTTCGATCCACCCGAGGCAACAAGTACATGCTTACTGTCACCTGCATGTTCACCAAGTGGGTGGAATGCCTACCGGCACTCAGTTGCACGGCCGAAACTACGGCTACCTTGCTACTGAATCATGTGTTCAGTTGGTGGGGGCTGCCCATGAGAGTGGATTCCAATCAAGGATCTCAGTTTACTGCAGAAGTTATCCAACTCATGTGGAAGATGCTAGGTGTGAAGAGTAAATTGCACTTTGCCTACCGTCCTCAGGACAAGTGGAAAGAGCTAATCGTACCATCGTCACCATTCTGAAGAAGTATGTGTCATCCTCAGGTAAGGATTGGGACATGAAGTTACCCTTGGTCCTCATGGCCATACGTGCCACGCCCCATCGGTTCACAGGAGTGTCACCTTTTGAGATGATGAGAGGTAGGGAAATGATGCTACCCATTCATTTGCTTTACAGGACTAATGATGTGAACTTGTCCAGTGCTACTTCCTCTCATGAGTATGTCACCCATTTGCGGCAGCATTTGCAAAGTGCCTTTGCCTTTGCCCAAAAGAACTTGGAAAGTAGTGCTAGAGGTAGGAAAGCCTACTATGATCAAGGGACTACCTCCAAAGAGTACCAAATTGGCGACTAGGTATTCTATTTCAATTTTGCCAGAAACAAGGTAAAAGAAGTTTCTGCCCAGTTGGCGTGGTCCTTTCCCTATAGTGGAAAAAGCTTCACTTGTGGCTTACCAAATTCGCCTCAGGAAAAATTCTCAAGGTGAAGATAACCTTAAGTGGGTCCACATCAATCAGCTGAGACCATGTCACCCCAGTCATTTGGTTCCAGATACATGCATTGTTTAAATGACCCAAACTAACCATGAAGAAGAATAGCTTCGTCTTCTTTTTTTTTCAGCTACAGAAAAAAACAAAATCTTGAAGATTCGGTGCAGTTGCCAAACAGATTGATCCTGTTCCTGATGTCATTCTTCAAGATGTTCCTGACGCCCTGCTTCCTAATCCATTGGTGGTTTTCAACATTCCTTCCCTTTATTCCTCATGATTTCCATTGTCTAGTTGGATTTTCTTTTCCCAAGAATCATTCTTATTGTTGGTGGGGGGGGGGGGGGGGGGGGAAATTTGTTTGGTTTTATTTTTATTTCAACTGATACAGTGTTCCTGAAAGTGAAGTTTTGGATGTGTTTGTTTGGACATTTCATTGACTTTCTTTTGAACTGTGTCCAATGCTTATGTTTGAAGATTTTCTTCATCATCACCATTACGTGGACCATTTTGTTCCTGTTTGATGTCTTCTTGATGTGAGAAGTTGTCCATTCACATCTCATCATTTATCAAGGTCCACAACCATTGACTTTGTTATATTTAGTGGAGTCCCACCATGAGTAATTCTCCACTATGCAACATCTTAGTTTCATGATTATATTATGGACTAATTTAGCTAATGCTTTGCCATGCATTATTTAGTATTATGATTTGATGTTGAGTATAATTTCATGTGTTAAGACATACTACTACTACTTAACATTTCTAAAGTGCTACTAGGGTTACGCAGCGCTGTACAGTTTAGCAAAGAAGGATAGTCCCTGCTCAAAGAAGCTTACAAACTAAAGGACGAAATGTCAAGTTGGGGCAGTCTAGATATCCTGAATGGAGGTATAATGGTTATGTGCCGAAGGCGACATTGAAGAGGTGGGCTTTGAGTAAGGATTTGAAGATGGGCAATGAGGGGGCTTGGCGTATGGGCTCAGGGAGTTTATTCCAAGCATAGGGTGAGGCGAGAGAAAGGGCGGAGCCTGGAGTTGGCAGTGGTGAGAAGGGTACTGAGAGGAGGGATTTGTCCTGTGAGCGGAGGTTACGGGTAGGAGCGTAAGGGGAGATGAGGGTAGAGAGGTAATGAGGGCTGCTAACACCCTGTGATATTGTTCTAGTATTCAGTAATTGCGGTATTAGCGTTTTTGAATTTATGTTTGAACAATGTGCTATGATTTCATGAAGTATTTGTAGTAATTGCTTCTAGTTTCATCGATAGAGTATTAGTATTGAGTTACAGACATTTACTGTTTATGCATCTCATTTAGTCTTGACCATGAGTCCTGATATCAACCCGTCTAGTTGTATTGCTAGTTAGGTTGGAGAGGGCATTTACTCCTTTGTAGTAAATTCCATCTCCAAGGGGGGGGGGGAGGAATCTGTAGGGGTATTTCCCTGTGATCTTACATAAGCTGGTCTTGGCCTATACAAGCCTATGGCATCCTGTTACAATAAGATGGCTGCTGCAACCTCTGACCTGTACATCTCTGTGTCAGCAAGAACCAGCTTCAGCTTGTGGAAAAACACTGACAGGCTCACTGAAGCCAAGGACACTCTGTGTTCCATCCACCCCCTTCTACCACCCTGAGAAGCTGAGAAGGGAGTCAGACTCATGGCACCAGAAGTTACCATTCTCCAAGGTCACAAAACAAAGAACTCTTCTTGCCCATGTACTGAACTGGACGAGAATATGATTGGTCCGGTCTATCACCTGACCGAGAGGTCTGGAAGAAAGCGGGAAGAGTTGGAGAAGTTAGTTAGGCGGACCCTCGGAGGAGTGGTACCTGGTAAGAAGACCTGAGGAATCAGCAAGGCTCAGGTGAGCCAGAGACTGTTTGATACCAACCTTGTGACCTGCATCACTAGTGCACATACCTTGTGGCAGAGATATTAGCTCTGAGAACCAACGGAGGGACGGAAACCTGCTTGCTACTGTGAGAGACCTGCTCCACATCTAAGACACAGACTGCTGAGATAGCGTCTTGGGAGAATCAGCTCCGTCTCATTTGAAGCCGTCATACAGACCGCATGGTGAGATCACAGAGTTATATTTCCTAGTCTGGGATTAGTCAGTGGTGTTATCTAAGTACGACTGGTTTATGTCAGCTCTTGGTCAGGGGATAAGCTGCTCGTGTGTATTTTGCATAAGATGTGACAAGTTTTCATAAGGATTATTAGGATATCATTTGTACTGTTCTAATCATTACTGTACCTAGTCTCAGGATAATCAGAGTATAATTAAATAATATATTTTGGTAGTGTGCATATCAGTAAGAGATATTATATTGCATATAAGCTATTGCAGAGTGTTTCTATTTACTTATCTATAAAAATAATATATATATCATCTGTGACATGGTTTCTTTTCGGTAGCGGGGAACAAAAACCTGGCAAGGTGCCAGAACCAAGGTTCTTGTATCGGAATACCCCTAGACTGAGCTAGGAACCTTGGGATAAGTAATCGGTGGGTAATTGTTATCCTAAGTATTATTTATTTACACCTACAGGGCACTATGCCCTCCCAGGATTCTGGGAGAGTTGGTGCAGCCCGAATGACCCTTTTACGGTGTTAGAGTCCTGGGCAGTGCAGGGAGCCAAGAAAATACTGGGGAATCCGTTCGTGGCTGCGTTGCAGCGGGCCTGAAGATGGTGGAGAGGGCATGGGGAAGCGGGCAAGGGGGTAAGTCCAATTATGCCACTAGTTGGGAACATGGCCTTCCCGGCAGGGATGGGTGTGTCAGTATTCGGGAGATGGCGGGAAAAGGGCTGTCGGTTTATAGGTCAATTTAGGAAAGAGGGGGAAGATGCCTTTCCCACATTTGAAACGGTAAAGCATGAACTGCAGATAGCTGGCTCTCAATTCTTCGCATACCTACAACTGCGAGACTATGTGTTTAGTGAAGAGCACAGAAACAGGGCTACAGTTCAGTTCATTAAATTAGACCATTTGTTTATGCAGACCAGTCCATTATGCAATGGGTTGTCAAGGTGGCACCAAACGATCAGAGATCATAAAAAAGCGCCCCATATGTCACAATTGGTGGAAGTATGGAGCAGGGATGTGGTAGAAGTAGTCACGGTGGAGCACCTGGGTACAGTCTTTAGAAATGTAGGAAAGATAACTCCGAACACGTCACTGCAAGACATTCAGTATAGGATTCTCTATAGGGTGCATATTACAAAAGCAAGAGGAAAGGTTTTGGGGATGTGAGAGGACGACACGTGCGACAAATGTAAGGGGAGTGTGGGATCATTTCTACATTCCTTTATGGAATGCTCATCACTACATGCATTATGGGCTGGTGCGTTGACACTGATAGAAGGAATACTGCAATGCAAGGTGGAGTGGAAGTACTCGGTTACCTTGATGGGTGTAGGGACTCACTTAAAGAACAGGGACTGGGAGCCACCCAGACCAAATTTGTATTGCTGGCAATGATAATTTTGAAGAAATGCATATTAAGGGAATGGGTGCATGAGGAGCCCCTGGCCTTGAAGTCGTGGAAGAATGGTATGATGGAAATGGGTAGCTGGGTAAGCACAACATATAAATTCGCAGTGGCACTGAGACACCGTCAGTATCGAGATTTGTGGGGGTGAATTCAAACTCTGTTCTCGCAGCAGCACCTGGATACTGCTTAATAGGGAATGTGTGCTGCGGGGGAAACTCTCAAACTGGGAAAGGGGGGGTAGTAGGGAGGGGGCGCTGGGGATGGGGGGCTATAAATAAAGTTATGGAGATCAGAATGATTAGAGGTAAACTTGTGCTGTCTTACAAATGACTTTCATTTGAGAATGTTCTGTTATGTTAATGCTTTAAGATGTATTTTGTCTGATTTCATACAACAATAAAACAGTTAAAAAAAAAAATGTTGGGTATTACTAGGAAAGGATTGGAAAACAAAAATGAGGATGTTATAATGCCTTTGTATCGCTCCATGGTGCAACCGCTCCTCGAATATTGTGTTGAATTCTGGTCGCCACATCTCAAAAAAGATATAGTGGAATTAGAAAGGGTGCAGAGAAGGGCGATGAAAATGATAGGGGATGGGACGACTTCCCTATGAGGAAAGGCTAAAGCGCTAGGGCTCTTCAGCTTGGAGAAAAGGCGGCTGAGGGGAGATATGATAGAGGTCTGTAAAATAATGAGTGGAGTTGAATGGGTAGATGTGAAGTGTCTGTTTACGCTTTCCAAAAATACTAGGACTAGGGGCATGCGATGAAGCTACAATGTAGTAAATTTAAAATGTATCGGAGAAAATTTTTCTTCACTCAACGTGTAATCAAACTCTGGAATTCGTTGCCAGAGAATGTGGTAAAGGCGGTTAGCTTAGCAGAGTTTTAAAAAGGTTTGGATGGCTTCCTAAACGAAAAGTCCATAGACCATTATTAAATGGACTTGGGGACAATCCACTATTTCTGGGATAAGCAGTGTAAAATGTTTTGTACTTTTGGGGATCTTGCCAGGTATTTGTGACCTGGATTAGCCACTGTTGGAAACAGGATGCTGGGCTTGATGGACCTTTGGTCTTTCCCAGTATGGCAATACTTATGTACTTATATATTATCACCCCAAGATCCCTCTCCCTGTCTGTACATATCAGACTCTCACCGCCTAATTATTATATCTATTGCACTTGTATCCCACATTTTCCCACCTATTTGCAGGCTCAATGTGGCTTACAAAAACCTGTAATGGCCCATTTCAGGGAACAGAAATACATTTGGTGGTACAGAGATATAATAATACAAGTTAGCAGTTGATCTACTCAAGCAATTATAGAAAAAACGGTCAAAGTGAGGGAGGGGTGTTGATGAGTTGTAGTTATGGATTCTCGTGGTAAGCCTTGGTGAATAGATAGGTTTTCAACGATTTGCGAAAGTTTGTTATTTCTTTAATTGTTTTCACGTGGTTTGGAAGAGCGTTCCACATCTGCGTGCTCTTGTAGGAAAAGTTGGACGCATGTGTTAGTTTGTATTTAATCCTTTGCAGCTGGGGAAATGTAGATTAAGGTAAGTACGGGCAGATCTTTTGGCATTTCTGGGTGGAAGGTCCACGAGGTCAAGCATGTAAGACGTCTCCGTGAATGATTTTATGAACAATCGTGCAGATTTTGAACGTGATCCGTTCATTAAGTGGGAGCCAGTGTAGTTTCTCTCTTAGGGGTTTTGCACTTTCATATTTTGTCCTTCCAAATATAAGTCTGGCTGCGGTATTTTGGGCAGTTTGGAGTTTCTTAATAATCAGTTCTTTACAGCCAGCGTAAAGTGCATTACAGTAGTCCAGGTGACTTAGTACCATTGATTGTACCAGGTTTCGAAAAATGGCCCTTGGGAAAAAAGGTTTTACTCTTTTGAGTTTCCACATGGACTGGAACATTTTTTTAGTTGTATTCTTTACATGGCTTTCAAGTGTGAGATTTCGATCAATGGTAACTCCAAGAATTTTCAGAGTGTTAGAGATGGGAAGGGAGAGGTTAAGGGAGGTTATGGTGGAGAATGTACTTGTGTCGGTGTTACAATCGACCGTAACCTCACACTAGAGAACCAAGTGAAATCTACAACAAAGAAAATGTTTCACTCAATGTGGAAACTCAAACGCGTGAAACCATTCTTCCCGAGGGAAACATCTCGCAACGTGATACTATCAATGGTACTAAGCCATGTAGACTACTGCAACGGAATTTATGCGGGATGCAAAGAACAAATTATAAAGAAACTTCAGACCGCTCAAAACACGGCAGCCAGGCTTATATTTGGAAAAACGCAATTCGAAAGCGCCAAACCCCTCCAAGAAAAACTGCACTGGCTCCCAATCAAAGAACGTATCGCTTTCAAAACCTGCACCTAGGTTCATAAAATTACGGCGAAGCCCTGGGATACATAACAGGCATATCCTACCAACCCAACTTAAATGCCTGTACCCTGCAACACAATGAAACCAAAGCTCGTAATGGACATATAATAACTCTTCCTCTCTACAATTCTCTTCCTCTCTATGATTCCCTAATGTGTCTGTACACACGAACCTTATTCTACCACAACATTACTGTATTTGTTCATAACCGGAATTGGCGAACGCCTTTACGGTACTATGTAAGCCACATTGAGCCTGCAAATAGATGGGAAAATGTGGGATACAAATGTAACAAATAAGTAAAATAAAATACCTTGGAGGAAAGGAGAAACAGAGGTGACATGATACAGATGTTTCAAATATTTGAAAGGTATTAATCCGCAAATGAACCTTTTTCAGAGACGGAAAGGTGGTAGAACTAGAGGGCATGAATTGAGGTTGAAGGGGGGCATACTCAGGAAGTATTTTTTCACGGAGAGGGTGGTGGATACGTGGAATGCCCTCCCACGGGAGGTGGTGGAGATGAAAACGGTAATGGAATTCAAACATGCATGGGATAAACACAAGGGAATCCTGTGTAGAAGGAATGGATCTATTTATTTATTACATTTGTACCCTGCGCTTTCCCCCACAATGCAGGCTCAATGCGGCTTACATAGTAAATATAATTACAATTACAAAGTCTTGAAGGAGAATATTATAAGCAGTGAAAGTGGGGTTTTGAGGATAAGTAAGTTGAACATGTAGAGGCAAACAAAGGAATGGATAAGCAAAAGGAAAAGAGATTGGGAGAGGTGAGGAGAGGAGGGATGGAGAGGAGAAGATAAAGGGCAAAGGATGGAGAGGAAAAGATAAGGGTATAAGGAGATTGGGATATATAGACCAAGGTATAATAATCATCAGGACCGGGATTAAGAGGAAGGGTTTAAAAGTTAAGTAGGGTCAATCGGGTAAGCTGTCTTGAAGAGAGGGTTTTTCAACATTTTCCTGAAGGGTAGATGGTCATTGATTGTTCAAATGGATCTTGGCAGAGCGTTCCAAAGCTGGCTACCCAAGAAGGAGAAACTGGATGCATAGAAGGTCTTGTATTTAATACCTTTCCAATTGGGGAGGTGTAAATTGAGGTGGGTGCGAAATGAGGATGGTCTATTTCTGGCTGGGAGGTTGATAAGGTTGTTCATGTAGTTGGGGGATTCTCCATATATAATCTTATGAATCATAGTGTAAACTTTAAAATGTATTCTTTCTCTGATGGGAAGCCAATGAAGCCTCTCTCGAAGAGGTGTTGTGCTGTCGAATTTTGACTTACAAAAGATAAGTCTGGCCGCCGTGTTTTGGGTAGTCTGAAGCCTCCTGAGGATTAGAGTCTTACATTCTAGGAAAACACTGTTGCAGTAGTCTGCGTCATAGGAGCCAACTTTTCAAAATGATTGGTGGTGCTAAGCCCAGTGGAAATAACCCCTCCCTGGACACATACAAGGAATTTTCAACCACCCACAGCACCCACAGTGTCGGCTGCTATGGTCTGCATGTATAAGTACTGTGGATTGCACTAAGTTCCGGAAGGTGTTCAACGGAAGATAAGATTTTAATCGTTTCAGAATCCACATCATGTTAAACATGGAATCTTAGCCAAGATTGGGTGGCGACACCAGTAATTGGAGAGTAAAACCAATGCTGGGCGGACCTGTATGGTCTGCGTCCTGATCGTGGCTGAATAGATAGGGATGGGCTGGAGTGTAAATTTTAAGGGGCTTCGATGTTAGCTTCAGAACATTTAGTACAGGAACAGTGCTGGGCAGACTTTTATGGTCTGTGCCCTGAGAAAGGCAGGAACATCAAACTCAGACATACATTTAAAGTAGCACATACCATGTAAAATGAGTTTATCTTGTTGGGCAGACTGGGTGGACCGTACAGGTCTTTATCTGCCGTCATTTATGTGTTACTATATGAGGCAAAAGAACCAATGTATGTGACCCTTAAGGTTTAACAAAAGTACTTTTCAGTGACATGTACAATCAAAAAGGCAAAAAAATGTTGTTGTTTTTTAAGTATATAAATTAACTTTTGTGTATGAACAACTTGTAAAGCTAAAGGTGGACAAAGCCATGGGACCGGACGGGATCCACCCCAGGATATTAAGGGAGCTCAGAGAGGTTCTGGCGGGTCCTCTTAAAGATTTGTTTAATAAATCCTTGGAGACGGGAGAGGTTCCGAGGGATTGGAGAATGGCGGAGGTGATCCCTCTTCACAAAAGTGGTGATAGGGAAGTAGCTGGAAACTACAGGCCGGTAAGCCTCACTTCAGTTATTGGAAAAGTAATGGAAGCGATGCTGAAGGAAAGGATAGTGAATTTCCTGGAAGCCAATAAGTTGCAAGATCCTAGACAACATGGTTTTACCAAAGGGAAATTGTGCCAAACGAATCTCATTGAGTTTTTTGATTGGGTGACAGGAGAATTGAATCAGGGACGAGCTATGGACGTAATCTACTTAGATTTCAGCAAAGCTTTTGACACGGTTCCCCACAGGAGGCTTTTAAATAAACTGGATGGGCTGAAGATTAGGAACTGGTTGATGGACAGACGCCAGAGGGTGGTAGTGAATGGAGTTAGCTCGGAGGAGGGAAAGGTGAGTAGTGGAATGCCTCAAGGATCGGTGCTGGGGCCGATTCTGTTCAATATATTTGTGAGTGACCTTGCCGAAGGGTTAGAAGGTAAAGTTTGCCTATTTGTGGATGATACTAAGATCTGTAACAGAGTGGACACCCCGGAGGGAGTGGAAAACATGAAAAAGGATCTGAAGAAGCTAGAACAATGGTCTAAGGTCTGGCAATTAAAATTCAATATATAACTACTGAAGACTCCAGAACATATGAAAAAAATCTTTTACTTTTTTAACAATAAATATCAATCATCCATACAAACCTACGTACGCTATAATATCTCACTCAGACATTCACACGCTCCTGCCATCCATCCATATACATAACAATAGTGTACAACTACAAGTACATCTCACAAAAATGATACAGTCATCATAAATCAGTACAATGTACATATACTAGTCTGATACTTATTGATCAACCAATAAGTTCGTCATGAACGCTGGTTCTATAAATGGAAACCTGCGTATGGTCTGTATCCATAGGGGAACCGGCGATTTGATGTTTTCAAACTTGGACACACGTTTCCAGCCTCCACAATTTGTGGGTTTGGATATTCCCAGTGACATTTGTCTTTAGGAAACATCATTGTGGCTGGAGAATATTCCAATTACGTATATGGTGTAACACCTATAAAGCTGTTTCAGCTACATAAAGGACAATGGATACAGACCATACGCAGGTTTCTATTTATAGAACCAGCGTTCATGACGAACTTATTGGTTGATCAATAAGTATCAGACTGGTATATGTACATTGTACTGATTTATGATGAGCTGTATCATTTTTGTGAGATGTACTTTGTAACGCTCCCACGCTGGGTGATGCAGAAATGCAGCCCTCTGCTGGCCGGGGTCTCGCTTACTAGTCTCTTCGGAGTTCCCTTGTCCCCCAAGCCAAGCTATGTATTGCAATTGGCCAGGCAAACTGCTCAGCCACAGACTTCCAATCAAAGCAGTTCACTTGGTGGTAAATCCCTAGTAACTCCAGCAAAAACAGCACAGAAGCAAACAGTTCAAACCAGGGGGTTTCCTTTATCTTCCCCCTCCCTTCAGAATAAGTCCAGCAAGCACAGCACCGAAACAAACAGTTCAAAACACAAGGGGTTCCTTTATCTTCCCCACCTCAGCATATTCTTCAACTAAGCTCTCTTCAGGCTCCCTGGTACTTGGCTTCAGGGTAATCTGTAAAGCCATGTGCCCTTCCTGCTCCTACCCCAGCCTCATTGGCCCGGGGCCTGAGCAGGACTTTGGCTGGTCTTCTCCTAGTCACTTGCAAGCACCCACCTCTATATCTGGGGCTTCTGCCTTAGTCAGGGTGACTGCTCAGGCATGTCTTCCTTCGGCTGGGAATCCTCCCTGTCCCGTTCAGTGTGCCCCGGTCACCCCTCTGATTCACGGGCTGTGACCCCGCGCACTCTCCTGGAACTTCAACTAGGATTCTCCAGCCTTCACATACATACAAATGAGATAGTCATCAAAATGCAAATTCAATTTATTGAACATACGGCAGTCTTGTGGAACCACTTCTTTCCAGCCGTCATCTTAGTACAAATTCTCTCACTGAGCCCATCTACTGTGGGAGACCTGGGTCTCAGTGTAAAACAGCCACCACCCCTGGATAGGACTTTCTTCACTCACATTGACTGTACAGTCCTATCCTCCACCCCACGGCTGTTTGTTCTTTTAAACACTTCAGTAGCAATCACAATATTTTGGGGACTTCTAACCCCAGGCTTCTGCAGCCTGCTTTACCTTGCCCGTACTAGGGACACACAGTCCCTTGAACACACAGTTCATCTTCTCTGCACCGGGATCATACAGTCCAGGCTTCTGGCCTCCAGGCTCCCATCTTCTCTCCCTTGGGCAAAACTTCTCTCTTTCGGGCAAATCCCTCCCTCTACTGAGAGGAGCTATTTATGAGGTGTCCACTTAACCTCCCCCCACCTCTTGAGACCTCGCCAGGGTTGCCAGGTGGAAAATATTTTTCCAGCCTAAAGGAGACCAAATCCAGCCCAAAACCCGCCCAACTCAAACCCCGCCCCTGACACCCCCCCCCCCCCGCGTCATCACCCCCGCCCCCGCCGTCATCAACCCCGCCCCCGCCGTCATCGGCCCCCCGCCTTCCCTGTCCAACCCCGCCTCCCACGTCTCTAACCCCGCCTCCCACGTCACTAACCCCGCCTCCCACGTCACTAACCCCGCCCACCGCGGCCGAAAAAGGCACCTAAAAAACCGCCCGAAGCACAAAAACCAGCCCAAAAAACCGCAACCCGCCGCGGCAAAAATTTCCCGCGGCGGGTCGCGGAAAACCGCCCAATTGGGCGGTAAAAACCGCCCACCTGGCAACACTGGACCTCGCCCCCTCTGGTTCCAGAAAGATCTGGCCTAGAAGACTCTTCTCACTCCCCCAGCTATCTCTCTGGAGCTCCCCCTGGCCCATATATGCCAATATCTCATCTCGATCCCTGAGCTCCCTCTAGTGACCAGAATGGGCATTTTCCCGATTTCAGTGGGAGAGCGCCCTCTGGCGGCCTCCTCCTGTAAGGGCAGACACTGTGTTTATCACAACTTGTAGTTGTACACTATTGTTATGTATATGGATGGATGGCAGGAGCGTGTGAATGTCTGAGTGAGATATTATAGCGTACGTAGGTTTGTATGGATGATTGATATTTATTGTTAAAAAGTAAAAGATTTTTTCATATGTTCTGGAGTCTTTAATACAGAGTCTGTATTAAAACTGACTCTGGTTGGTTCAAAAAATCCCTATAGTTAATTAGTTGGTTAATTCAAATTCAATGCCAAGAAATGCAAAGTGATGCACTTAGGGAATAGAAATCCACAGGAGAAGTATGTGTAGGTGGCGAGAGTCTGATACGGACGGACGGGGAGAGGGATCTGGGGTGATAGTATCTGAGGATTTGAAGGCGACGAAACAGTGTGACAAGGCGGCTGTATCTAGAAGGTTTGGGCTGTATAGAGAGAGTGACCAGCAGAAGAAAGGGAGTGTTGATGCCCCTGTATAAGTCGTTGGTGAGGCCCCACCTGGAGTATTGTGTTCAGTTTTGGAGGCCGTATTTTGCTAAGGATGTAAAAAGAATCGAAGCCGTGCAAAGAAAAGCTACGAGAATGGTATGGGATTTGCGTAACAAGACGTATGAGGAGAGACTTGCTGACCTGAACATGTATACCCTGGAGGAAAGGAAAACAGGGGTGATATCATACAGACGTTCAAATATTTGAAAGGTATTAATCCGCAAACAAACCTTTCCGGAGATACGAAGGCGGTAGAACGAGAGGACATGAAATGAGATTGAAGGGGGGCAGACTCAAGGAAAATGTAGGAAGTATTCCTTCACGGAGAGAGGTGGATGCTTGGAATGCCCTCCCGCGGGAGGTGGTGGAGATGAAAACTAGGGTTCCATTCGTCCGGATTTCCCGGACATGTCCTCTTTTTGAGGGCATGTCCGGGGCATCCGGCGGATTTTGCCCGCGCCCGTTTGTCCGGATTTCTGGACAAACGTGGGCGCGGGTGCGGGCAGGCGCGTGCGTGTGGTGGGCGTGTGGGCGGGCGATCGGCGCCGTGGGTCTGGTCTCCCCCCCTCCCCTTCCTTACCATGTTCCTGGTGGTCTATGACGTCTCGGGGCAGGAAAGAGCCCCCTCTTTCCTGCCTGGAGTGCTGCCTCCCCTGTCTATCATCCTTCTCGTCTGGCTGGGGATTCAAAATGGCCACGAGAGTTGAACTCTCGTGAGGCCGCTTCAATTCTCGGTGGCCATTTTGAATCTCCAGCCAGACCAGGAGGATGCAGCAGGCAAGGGCAGGCAGCGCTCCGGGCTCAGGGGGAGGAATGCTGGCTTCGGCCTAACCCCTGGTAAGCCTTTCCTCAGCTGAGTGGTGCCCACCTCTACCACCGGCTGCCTTTCAGGTGCTGTGGAGGACTTGCAGCTCATCTGCATATCCTTACAGCCTTCTCCGGGGTGACACCCAGGTCCACCCGATCCACTCAGGGCCTCCGCTCTAGGTGCCCAGCGCTCCCACCAGGTGCTGTGGAGGACTTGCAGCCCTTCTGCATTTCCTCACAGCTGTATCCGGGGTGACTCCAGTTCCACCCCGATCTTCCCAGGGCCTTCTCTCCAAGTGCACAGAGTTTCCAGGTGCTTTTTGGCTAGGATCAGGCGACCCTCAGGGGGAGGAATGCTGGCTTCGGCCTAACCCCTGGTAAGCCTTTCCTCATGAGAGGTGCCCAGCTCTACCACCGGCTGCCTTTCAGGTGCTGTGGAGGACTTGCAGCTCATCTGCATATCCTTACAGCCTTCTCCGGGGTGACACCCAGGTCCACCCCGATCCACTCAGGGCCTCCGCTCTAGGTGGGGCATTTTTCTCTTTGTATCTAATCTTTTTCCAGTTGCTAAAGTACCTTAATCGTTTATGGCCCCTATTCACATTCTCTTCCTAGCTCTGTCCCTTCCTAATCTTTTCCCTCACCCACTACCTCTCTCCGCTACAGGAACTCACTTCCCATCCATTGACTTCATCACCTCACCTTCTCTCCTACCCTCTTCCTCCCTCTTGGCTTTTAATCTCCGTCTCTTTCTTCCCTCCATTTTCCTTCCCCATTCCACCTAAATACCTCTCGCCTTCGACCGCCTTCGTGGCCACACCTCTCCTCCGCTCTCTTTTACTCCTTCTCTTACTCTCAGCTGGTGACATCAATCCCAATCCTGGCCCTCCTCACCAACTATTATCCAAACTCTACAGATCTCACCGTGACCTCTCTAACCTCATCTCTATTCCTCTACTCCCCTCCTCTTCTCTGCCCTTCTCTTGCGCCCTATGGAATGCCCGCTCTATCTGTAACAAACTCCCCTATATCCAGGACCTCTTTATCTCGCGTCACCTCCATCTGCTCGCCATAACAGAAACCTGGCTCTGCCCTGATGACTCTGCTTCAGTCGCAGCCCTGTGCCATGGCGGTTATCTATTTTCACATACTCCTCGCCCTGCTGGCCGTGGGGCGGTGTTGGACTACTTCTCTCGCCCTCCTCCAGATTTCAACCCCTTCTTCCCCTCAATCTCACTGTTTTTCCTCCTTTGAAGTCCACTCTATCCGCCTTTTCTCTCCTCTGCCTCTTTGAATAGCGGTCATTTATCGTCCCCCTGATAAGTCCCTTTCATCCTTTCTCAGTGACTTTGACGCCTGGCTTGCCTTTGATGACCCGCCCTGTAAGGCGTACAAACCCCAACCTTGGCTGACTTCTAATATCCGCTACCTACGTTCCTGTACCCGCTCCGCCGAATGCCTCTGGCGGAAATCTCGGGCCCTTGCTGATTTCTTACACTTTAAGTTCATGCTGACCTCCTTCCAATCTGCTCTTTTACGTGCCAAACAGGATTATTATATCACTGACCAACTCTCTTGGCTCTAATCCTCGACTTCTCTTCACCATATTGAACTCTCTCCTCAAGGTGCCCCCTCCCCCAACTCCCCCTTCATTATCTCCTCAGACCCTTGCTGAATTCTTTCACAACAAGGTTCAAAAGATAACCTTGCTTTCTCTACCTCACCAGCTCTCCCCTCCACTAGTCCTTCCCCCTCTCTCTCCTTCCCCTCATTCCCTTTCCTCCTTTCCTGAAGTTACTATTGAGGAAACTACACTTCTCCTTTCTTCCTCAAAATGTACCACCTGTTCCTCTGATCCCATTCCCACCCACCTTCTTAATGCCATCTCTCCTACTCTTATTCCTTTTATCTGTCACATTCTCAACCTCTCACTTTCCACTGCGACTGTCCCTGCTGCCTTTAAACATGCTGTGGTCACACCTCTCCTTAAGAAGCCTTCACTTGACCCTACTTGTCCCTCTAATTACCGACCCATCTCCCTCCTTCCTTTTCTCTCCAAATTACTTGAGCGTGCTGTTCACCGCCGCTGCCTTGATTTTCTCCCTCACATGCTATTCTTGACCCATTACAATCTGGTTTTCGCCCCTCTCCACTCAACCGAAACTGCGCTTACTAAAGTCTCCAATGACCTATTACTGGCTAAATCCAGAGGTCAATATTCCATCCTCATTCTTCTTGATCTTTCCGCTGCTTTTGACACTGTCGATCACAGCATACTTCTCGATACCCTGTTCTCACTTGGATTCCAGGGCTCTGTCCTTTCCTGGTTCTCTTCCTACCTCTCCCTCCGCACCTTTAGTGTTCATCTGGTGGATCCTCTTCTACTTCTATCCCTCTGCTGTCGGCGTACCTCAGGGTTCTGTTCTTGGTCCCCTCCTCTTTTCTATCTACACTTCTTCCCTTGGTTCATTAATCTCATCCCATGGCTTTTCCTACCATCTCTATGCTGATGACTCCCAAATCTACCTTTCTACCCCCGATATCTCACCTTGCATCCAAACCAAAGTTTCAGCGTGCTTGTCTGACATTGCTGGCTGGATGTCTCAACGCCACCTGAAATTAAATATGACCAAAACCGAGCTTCTCATTTCCCCCCCAAACCCACCTCCCCGCTCCCCCCTTTTTCTATTTCTGTTGATGGCTCATTCTCCCTGTCTCCTCAGCTCGAAACCTTGGGGTCATCTTTGACTCTTCTCTCTCCTTCTCTGCTCATATCCAGCAGACCGCCAAGACCTGTCGTTTCTTTCTTTACAACATCCGTAAAATCCCCCCTTTCTTTCCGAGCACTCTACCAAAACCCTCCTCCCCCCCTTGTCACCTCTCGTTTAGACTACTGCAATCTGCTTCTTGCTGGCCTCCCACTTAGTCACCTCTCCCCTCTCCAGTCGGTTCAAAACTCTGCTGCCCGTCTCATCTTCCGCCAGGGTCGCTTTACTCATACTACCCCTCTCCTCAGACCCTTCACTGGCTCCCTATCCGTTTCGCATCCTGTTCAAACTTCTTCTACTAACCTATAAATGTATTCACTGTGCTGCTCCCCAGTATCTCTCCACACTCGTCCTTCCCTACACCCCTTCCCGTGCACTCCGCTCCATGGATAAATCCTTCTTATCTGTTCCCTTCTCCACTACTGCCAACTCCAGACTTCGCGCCTTCTGTCTCGCTGCACCCCACACTGGAATAAACTTCCTGAGCCCTACGTCTTGCCCCATCCTTGGCCACCTTTAAATCTTTAACATTGCTTTTGACTCGTAACCACTTGTAACCACTCGCCTCCACCTACCCTCCTCTCTTCCTTCCCGTTCACATTAATTGATTTGATTGCTACTTTATTTATTTTTTGTCTATTAGATTGTAAGCTCTTTGAGCAGGACTGTCTTTCTTCTATGTTTGTGCAGCGCTGCGTATGCCTTGTAGCGCTATAGAAATGCTAAATAGTATAGTAGTAGTAGGGCAGGAAAGAGGGGGCTCTTTCCTGCCCCAAAGAGAAGACGCTACTAGACCACCAGGGCTAGATAGTGAGGGGGGGGGGTATGTGACGGGGGAGGGGACTATGTGACGGGGGGAATAGGGCGGAACGAGGACCCAAAGGGGGCGGGGCAGGGGCGGGTCATGAGGCAGGGCGGGGTAGGGGTGTGACATGTGTCCTCTTTTTCAGAGGACACAAAATGGTAACCCCTAATGAAAACGGTAACGGAATTTAAACATGCGTGGGATAAACATAAAGGAATCCTGTTCCGAAGGAATGGATCCTCAGGAGCTTAACCGAGATTGGATAGCAGAGCCGGTAGTGGGGGCGGGGCTGGAGGTTGGGAGGTGGGGATAGTGCTGGGCAGACTTATACGGTCTGTGCGTAGGGTATACACAAAAAGTAGCACACATGAGTTGTCTTGTTGGGCAGACTGGATGGACCGTGCAGGTCCTTTTCTGCCGTCATTCTATGTCTATATGAGCAAAAAGAACCAATGTATGTGACCCTTAAGGTTTAACAAAAGTAATTTTCAGTGACATGTACAATAAAACAGAAGGCAAAATAATGTTTTTTTTTCTTTTTACTTATTTATTTATTTATTTATTTGTAGCATTTGTATCCCGCATTTCCCACCCATTTGCAGGCTCAATGTGGCTTGCATTATACTGTAATGGCGATCGCCATTTCTGGGTCGAGAGTTACAAATGTTACCTTAAGGCGCATACATGGTAAAATATGATACAATTTGATATTGCATAGAGGTTCCTGAGTGATAGAGTTAATTATAGCGTAAGTTGGATAGTCAGCAATAGAGAGTTCGTTTCTAACATAAGAAATAAAGTCATAGTGCATGTTGTGTAATATTAACTTTTGTTAAGAATTGTATAAGCAGCAATAGTTATATACATGCCAATAAGTCAATTTCCTGCTTCAGACCACATGGGGACAGTATTGAATTCAAATAGAAGCTTCTGCTCAGTGTTGATCAATATTTTATCCCTATTTCCTCCTTGCATGTTATTTTTGCTTTTTGTAAAACAAGAAACCTATAATCCTCAATTTTCTGTCTCATAGACAGTGAGTGTTCAACTAGTGGTTTTGTCTTGATAGCACTGATATTCCTGAGTTGAAACATCCGCCAGAGGTGGCAGTAACTGCGTGTGTCTCAGGTTAAAGAGGGAGTTGGTCCTTCCTGTCTCTGCTGCTCTCACAAAAGACTCTATGACCTAACACAGCATGAGACGCAGAGGACAAGATCCCGCCCCTCTGACACTGATTGGCCACCTTTCCACCTAGGGAGTGGTCAGAATGTTCCCGGGGAAGGGGGTGGAGAGGACGAATTTTAGCCTCCTCTGGCACTGATTGGTCAGAAGATTCCTAGAGTGGAGTAAAGAGGAGGGTTTTAACTGCAGTGAGACCAAGGAATTTCACGTTTTCCAACGCTCCTTCTGCTTTGATCATTTTCCCCCCTCTGTATTCAAGAGACCCTGATTCCCAGCAAACCCAGATCTGCCCCCAGGGATGAAGGGAGGCAGTACTGGAGCTGGTACTCTGGAGAAGGGCAGGAGGATGGCTGCAGGGATTTCTGCTCAGCAGGTGAGGTGGGCAGCAGGGGATTTCAATGCCACACACACACAAGAGCCTGGCACTGCTCAGTCCATTTCCTGCACCCCTCAGGCTCTTCTTCCTCATTCTCCTCCCCTCACTGGCAGCAGGGGATGCAGTGCCAGGCAATGCCACACACACACAAGAAGAAATGAGCCTGGCACTGCTCAATCCATTCCCTGCTGTAGCCCCTCAGGCTCTTCTTCCTCATTCTCCTCCCCTCACTGGCAGGAGGTGGGCAGCAGGGGATGCAGTGCCAGACAATGCCACACACACACACACACAAGAAGAAATGAGCCTGGCACTGCTCAATCCATTCCCTGCTGTAGCCCCTCAGGCTCTTCTTCCTGATTCTCCTCCCCTCACACAGCAACTGCTCCTACTGATTTACCAGACTCTCATTTTCTGCTTTACCTTCTCCTTCCTCTCTCCCTGGAACTCTTTACATTCTCCTCCCTCTCACAGTGGCAGGAGGTGGGCCAGGGGATGCAGTGCCAGGCAATGCCACTCACACACAAGAAGAATCAATCCATTTCCTGCTGTAGCCCCTCAGGCTCTTCTTCCTCATTCTCCTCCCCTCACTGGCAGGAGGTGGGCAGCAGGGATGCAGTGCCAGGCAATGCCACACACACAAGAAGAAATGAGCCAGACACTGCTCAATCCATTCCCTGCTGTAGCCCCTCAGGCTCTTCTTCCTCATTCTCCTTCTCTTTACCAGACTCTCACTTTCTGCTTCCTGACTTCTCTTTACATTCTCCTTCCTCTCTCCCTCTCCCTCAGAGTCACAGGGAGAGAAGAAGGAGAACTTTCTCTGCTTCATAAATCGAATAATTAGGACCGAATTAATTACTATGCAGAGACATAAAATACCTTAGTATTTGTCCCAGGCATATATATCCTTCTACACAATGCAGCAACAAGATTATTCACCTTTCAAAATCCCATCATGTACTTCTCCAACTGTTTTACCAAATTTTATAACAACTTTTCAACATTTCGATATTGTTCTCATGAGGATCATCAGAGTTCACAGCATCAATGTTGCGTTAGCTAGACATTTCAGAGCAACGATGCGCAAATCTTCATTGATCCATCACATTTATTTTTTAATTCAGACTTCACCTTGATAACTGGTTAAATGTTATCAGATTTTGTAGAGTTTACTTAAAAAAAAAAGCTAACTTACAGCTGTTTTCAAAACCTCCACCGACATGGCCAGGCTTCGTTACTTCTTCAGGGAACAGGTTCAATTCTCCGTGGCTTGTATATTGTCTCGCTTGTGGCTGCATTGTATAAGGATATATATGCCTGGGACAAATACCAAGGTACTTTTTGCTTCATGGCATCTCTTACACTCTCCTTCCTCCTTTGTAAAATTTGTTGCTTGTGGAACAGGTAGAGGTGAATAGCTTTTTTTTTTACTGTTTCCAAAAATAGAAGGAATAGGAGACATGCAATTTTTTTTTTGTTACATTTGTACCCCACGCTTTCCCACTCATGGCAGGCTCAATGCGGCGGGCAATGGAGGTTGTGACTTCCCAGAGTCACAAGGAGCTGTGTGCCGGGAATTGAACTCAGTTCGCCAAGACCAAAGTCCACCACCCTAACCACTAGGCCACTCCTCACAAACCAGAGAAAACATCTCACTCAGAGCTACCACGTGTGTCTGTATTATCCTGAAGACCATGGAGAACATCGGTTACTAGTAAGCAATTACCCTTTCTTTGTGGGCAGGATAATACAGACACACCTGGTAGCCCTTCATCGCTATTATTAAGATGGTTGGGAAAACCCACTGAGCTGGGGGCTGTGCAGGGTGGGGGGGATTCCGAGATAACTGTGGAACTATGCTGGGGGCAAGAGGGATTTCAGAAAGAGAACTGCAGTGGGGTAGATAATGAGAGAGAGCTCTGGGCACTTTATCGGGGGCGGGGAGGGAGGTGGAAAGAGGATGGATGTGTATGCGCTGAAAACAATGGAGAAAGAACTGGCGAGGAAGGTGGCATTGCTGGACTGGGAGGAAAGAGAAATAAAGATTTTTTGGGGAGGAGGAGGGAGCTGAGAAATCTGCCAGGGAGGACAGTCATTCTTCTTAGGGAGGTGTTCATACTAGTTGGGACTGGATTGCTGGGTGGGGTGCAGTGGTGAGGAATCAAGTCTAAGCTGGGAGAGCTTAAATAGAGTCAGTCGCTAGGGAGATTACACCAAACATACTATAGATAAAGCAGAATATTTAAAAAGTGTGTGCAGGTACCACCCCTAAACAAAGGCATGAGAGAGGTAACATGTCAGGAGAAATCTAATGCATTCTGAGCATCTCCCCGTGTTTTCTTGTTTGTGTTTCAGATGCGGATGACGTTTGAGGACATCACTGTCTCTTTCTCCAGGAGAGTGGGAGTATTTAGATGAAGGGCAGAAGGAGCTTTGGAGGGAGGTGATGAAGGAGAATTATGAGACTCTGATGTCTCTAGGTAAGGATTTGCTGTTATTCCCCCTGTTAAACTACCTTCTCAGGCACATTAAGGTGTGACTGGCAGTGGTGAGTCTCAATGCGGGAAACCCAAGTGACTGATAATGAGTGATGGTGAGATGACCCACTGTATATGCAAGCAACAGAAACCAAATAACACAACAGAAGAAGTCTAGTGGACAATGGATGGACATGACAGGTGAAGTCTTAGGCTGAAGGAAGCACGTTTATTGAAGGACCTGACACGGCCCATGGTTCGGCAAAGTGCCATTTTAACCCGAGTCCCTGATGAAAGCAGTGAAACCCGCGGCGTCGGGCGTAATTTAGGGGAAGCCTAAGTGGACTCCAACAGCAAGAAATACGAAGTGGCATTGAAGATAAGTTTTTCATTTCATTTTATTTCATTAGAGCACGTATATATTTGAGCACCTTGTAGTGAGTGTTGCAACAGCATTTATAAATAGTCACATAAAAGGATGACCCAATGAAGAGAGACTATGCCACTAGGCATAAAACAATGAAGTTGCCTTAAAGTGGTTTCGTCCGAGGGTTCCTAAAAAATATATATATATACATAAAAAACCATAAACTAAATACATAATACAATTATTTCTTAGATAAGCTGTTTGCACACCACACAGTTCTTATCTTTGGATTGTGAAGAGCGTGATTATATTTACCAAAGATTTTGCGGTGTGGAGATTTAAGTGGTTTCAGCTATTCCACTAGCACATTCATGTAGAAGTCGGCCCTTGCAGATCACCAGTGTGGCCGCGCAGGCTTTTGCTTCTGTGAGTCCAGACTCACAGAAACAGAAGCCTGCGCAGCCTTCTACATGGAATAGCAACATTCCATGTAGAATGTCCACTAGTAGCAACACTCCATGTAGAATCTCAAAGAATAGCAACATTCCATGTAGAATCTCCAGTAGCAACATTCCATGTAGAATCTCCAATAGTAGCAACATTCCATGTAGGACATTCCATGTAGAATCTCCAATAGTATCTATTTATTTTTGTTACATTTGTACCCTGCGCTTTCCCACATGCCAGGCTCAATGCAGCTTACATGGGACAATGGAGGGTTGTGACTTGCCCAGAGTCACAAACTGCCTGTGCCTGAAGTGGGAATTGAACTCAGTTCCCCAGGACCAAAGTCCACCACCCTAACCATAGGCCACTCCTCCAGTTGCTACTATTTGAGATTCTACATGGAATGTTGCTATTCCACTAGCAACATTCCATGTAGAAGTCGGCCCTTGCAGATCACCAATGTGGCCGCGCAGGCTTCTGCTTCTGTGAGTCTGACGTCCTGCACGTACGTGCAGGATGTCAGACTCACAGAACAGAAGCCTGCGCAGCCTTCTACATGGAATGTTGCTAGTGGAATAGCAACATTCCATGTAGAATCTCCAATAGTAGCAACATTCCATGTAGAATCTCCAATAGTATCTATTTTATTTTTGTTACATTTGTACCCTGCGCTTTCCCACTCATGGCAGGCTCAATGCAGCTTACATGGGGCAATGGAGGGTTAAGTGACTTGCCCAGAGTCACAAGGAGCTGCCTGTGCCTGAAGTGGGAATCAAACTCAGTTCCTCAGGACCAAAGTCCACCACCCTAACCACTAGGCCACTCCTCCCTGTTGCTACTATTGAGATCTACATGGAATGTTGCTATTCCACTAGCAAAGTCGGCCCTTGCAGATCACCAATGTGGCCGCGCAGGCTTCTGCTTCTGTGAGTCTGACGTCCTGCACGTATGTGCAGGACGTCAGACTCACAGAAACAAAAGCCTGCGCAGCCTTCTACATGGAATGTTGCTAGTGGAATAGCAACATTCCATGTAGAATCTCCAATAGTAGCAACATTCCATGTAGAATCTCCAATAGTATCTATTTTATTTTTGTTACATTTGTACCCTGCGCTTTCCACTCATGGCAGGCTCATGCGGCTTCCATGGGGCAATAGAGGGTTAAGTGACTTGCCCAGAGTCACAAGGAGCTGCCTGTGCCTGAAGTGGGAATCAAACTCAGTTCCTCAGTTCCCCAGGACCAAAGTCCACCACCCTAACCACTAGGCCACTCCTCCACCGATTGATTTGTCCTTGCCTTTCTCAGGGCACAGACCGTAGAAGTCTGCCAAGCACTGTTCTTGAACTAAGTTCTGAAGCTAACATTGAAGGCCCTTAACATTTACACTCTAGCCCATCCCTATCTAATCTTGTAAAAGATTACTTCCTGTATGATTCAGCCACAAAATTTTCTAAAACTGATAAGGCGCAATAGTGTAAATAACCTCTAAAAATGTAAGAATTATAGCATATGAAACGTCTAGCCACCTGCCTGGAGTTACCCTGTGGCCACTTAGAGGGTCTGTCCCCAGCACAGCTCAGGTCTGCTTGCACCTGCCGCTTGTGCTTTAAACTAGCACCCTCCTCCCACCGACTGGTCAGACCGCCTCTGGTCGAGTCTCCCACTCTCAAATTATCCCCACTGATTTCTAGTTACTGGAAGCCACACTCCTAGTGGTCCAAGAGTTCCCAGAAAGCAGTCACAAACCCAACACACAAACTACCAGGATTCTTTATCAGTCTAGACAGGCAGAGCCAACAAACTAATAGTGTTTATTGTCACACAATTTGGAACTGTGAAAAAAAAAGTGCAATCAGCAGAACAATAACAGTAACTAAATATGAATCAATTATTTCCTTGTCATCAAGCAGATGCAGCCATTACAGATGGGTTGTGTCCATCAACCAGCAGAGGGAGATAGAGAGCACACTTTTTTCAGTGTCTCATACCAGCTTGCTCCACCTCCGTGTTGCCAGGTGGGCGGTTTTACAGCCCAATTGGGCGGTTTTCCGCGACCCGCCGCAGGAAATTTTGCCCGCGGCGGGTTCGGTTTTTTGGGCTGGTTTTGTGCTTCGGGCGGGTTTTTTTAGGTGGCTTTTTCGGCCGCGGTGGGGGGGTTAGTGGTGGAGGGGGGGGTTGTGACGTGGGAGCGGGGTTAGAGACGTGGGAGGCGGGTTAGTGACGTGGGAGGCGGGGTTAGAGACGTGGGAGGCGGGAGTGACGGGGAAGGCGGGGCCGATGACGGCGGGGGCGGGGTTGATGACGGCGGGGGCGGGGGTGATGATGCGGGGGCGGGGTGTCAGGGGCGGGGTTTGAGTTTGGCGGGTTTTGGGCTGGATTTTGGGCTCCTTTAGGCTGGAAAAATATTTTCCACCTGGCAACCCTGTCCACCTCTCTCTTCAGTATTCTCTATCTCCCCTAGCAGAGTGGCTGCAGCTTCTTCGAGCTCCATCTAAAATCTGCCTGGAGGTTGCTCCTGTGCTTTTGCCAGTTGTTAGCAGGGGTGTTGGAGGCTATAGCAGCTTCACTTTAAAGGCACATAGGTTCGCCCTTTCCCTGCCTTACCCATACCTCCGTGGATGTGGACACATTGCTTAGCTTTCCCTGTCCTTCCCCACCAACAATGGATACAGGCACATAGGTTCGCCCTTTCCCTGCCTTTCCCACTCACCTGAGCCTCCAAAGTTCTATTTACCTCTGCTTTCCTCACAGCGTTAAAAAAAAAAAAAGTTGCGTCGCGCTTTGGCGCTTAGACGCTGCAACAGAGGTTTTTCCTTGCCTTTTTCTGTGGGACCGGAGCTGTGATACTCGGTCCAGTGAGGTAAGAGTGGGCCTGCGATCGGGGCAATTTTGGTGCGAACCGCCATTTTGAATTTTACCACCGTTTTCGGCGATGGCTGCGGAGACAGTAAAGCGCTGTTCCAAGTGTGGCAAGCGCAGATCAGCAGCGGGGCTCTGTAAATCGTGCTGCACAGATGTTAGAGCCGGCCCGAGCATGGTGAGCGACGATTCTTTGCGCTCTGAGCTGGCAGCGGGCGCCATTTTGAATTTACCACATGGCGCGACCTCCGCTGAGACGGAGAGTCCTGAGCCCGGGGGGAGGCCTCGGAGTGAGGCTGATATGGGAGCTACTAGCCCCGGCAGAGATCCGGGTGCCCAGGGTGAGTTTTTCTCCCCTGATTTTGTCTTATTAATGCATAAAGCATACATGCTTAAAAGAGCTCTCCAACGAAGCCCGGCATGGGCCTCTTCTAATGCCCCCCCCCCCCCCGGTGGATTCTAGCCTGGGTATGCCCTCTGAGGCGTTATTCCCTGATAATTGGCAGAATATGAAGCGCAGAAGGGCTCATTCCCCTTCAGAGAGTGCTGCACCTCCATTCCCCCCACCCCCACCCCACCCCCGTGGTCGGGCTGCGAGGATTCGGAGGACTCTGGCAGGCCTTCATGGTCTGAGGAGCCAGAGTCTGGTGCAGAAGTGACTCAGGATCTGGACGATCCCTCTGCGGTGAGGATTTTCCACCGTGATGAGCTGCAGGCTCTCTCTATTGAGGACCCTGCAGTGGCACAGCCTCCTCTGTGAATCCTAGGCTGGCTAGTACCAAAAAGCCTGCTCGAGCCTTTCCTTTGCATGACTCCATCCAAGAGCTTTTTCGCTCAATAGGCTGACCCCGAGGGACCTTTGAAAGTTTCCAGGGCTATGGGGCAATTATACCTTCTGAGTGAGGAGCATATGGCTCGCTTGCTATGTCTAAAGTGGATGCCCTAGTCACAGCTGTGACAAAGAGAACTACCCTCCCTGTTGAAGGAGGTGTTGCCCTGAAGGATATTCAAGACCGTAGATTGGAATCAGCACTTAAACGGTCATTTGAAATTGCAGGTCTCACTATTCGGGCGTCTGCATGCAGTTGTTATGCTGCTAGAGCCTGCCTGGCTTGGTTGCAACAGGCAGTGGAACAGCCCGGTGATGGAGCGGAGCCCTTTTCAGATGTGGCTCCGCGGATGGAGTTGGCCTTGCCTTTCTTGCTGACGCCCTTTATGATATTGTCAGAGCTTCGGCTAAACACATGGCAGTAGCAGTGGCGGCTCGCCGTCTTCTTTGGCTACGGCATTGGGCGGACATGGCCTCTAAGCAAAGGTTGGTGAAGTTGCCCTTTCAAGGCCTTCTCCTGTTTGGTGAGGAGTTGGAGAAAATTGTGAAGGACCTGGGTGAGGCTAAACCCCAGCGCTTGCCCGAAGATAGGCCTCGGCCTTCCTCTAAGGGTGCGGCGGTGCACTCCTCTTACAGACCTCGCTTCCATGAAGCTCAAAGGTACTGCCCGGGGCGTTCTGCTGGGTTCACTTCTCGTGCCCGTTTTCAGCAGAGGAACTCCTTTCGCTTGGACAAACGTTCCACAGCCACTGGCTCAAGGCTGGAGTTCAGGGGTGACCCTCTCGATGGTGCGCCGGCCCTCTCCTCGAGTCCTGTCATCGGAGGACGTCTTTCCCTCTTTGCCGAGGAGTGGGCCAACATTTCCTCAGATCAGTGGGTCTTGGACCTGATCAGAGACGGTTACAGAATAGAATTGTGGAGCCCCGATGCGGTTCTGCCGCCAAACAGGCGGCGGTAGAGGAGACTTTAAAAGGTCTGATTCAGATAGGGGCCGTGTCCCCGGTACCTCCCGCGAACACAGCTGCGGCCGCTACTCCATCTACTTTGTGGTACCACGAAAAGGAGGGTCTTTTCGCCCTATTCTGGACTTAAAAGAATTAAACAAGTCCCTGAGAGTGCGGCATTTTCACATGGAAACCTGCGCTCCATCATTGCGGCGGTACAGCCAGGAGAGTTTCTCACGTCTCTGGACCTGAAAGAAGCTTACTTGCACATTCCAATTTGGCCCCGCACCAGAAGTTTCTGAGGTTTGCGGTGATGGGAAAGCATTTCCAGTTCCGGGCCTTGCCTTTTGGCCTTGCCACAGCTCCCTGCACCTTTTCAAAGGTTATGGTGGTAGTAGCTGCCTTTCTAAGGCGAGAGGGTATTCGGGTTCACCCGTACCTGGACGACTGGCTCATTCGAGCAAACTCTGCTGCAGAGAGTCAGCATGTAACAGCCAGAGTGGTATCAGTACTTCAATCTCTGGGCTGGGTCGTCAATTTGGCCAAAAGTCACCTGACCCCCTCGCAGTCTCTAGAATATTTGGGGGCCAGGTTCGACACAGCCTCGGGGTATGTGTACCTACCCGAGCAAAGGCGGTGCAAGCTTCAGAATCAGGTCTTTCCACTCCTGAGGATGCCCCGCCCGTGAGCTTGGGACATTGTCCAGCTGCTTGGATCGATGACGGCCACCATGGAACTGGTGCCCTGGGCGAGAGTGCACTGAGACCTCTACAGTATGCTCTACTCCAAAGATGGTCTCCAGTATCTCAGGATTACCAATGCAGACTCTCTTGGCTCCCTGCGGCCCGACTCAGCATGGAGTGGTGGCTCTCAGACAGCATGCTGCGGCGAGGAATGCCGCTGGCACTCCCTGATTGGTGCCTAGTGGTGACAGATGCCAGTCTGAAAGGCTGGGGCGCACATTGCAAGGGGAAGCATGCCCAGGGTCTAGGGACACCCGAGGAGTCGGTGGTCCAACCGCCTAGAGTTGAAAGCGGTGTTTCAGGCGCTTCTGGCCTTTCAAGTGACCCTGGAAGGATTGGCTGTCAGAGTGATGGACAACACGAGAGCAGTGGCCTACATAAATCGACAAGGCGGCACTCAGTGCAGAGCTCTAGCGCGCAGGCCAAAAAATTTGCCACTGGGCCGAGCTGCATCTACAGTTTCTGTCGGCAGCTCACTTGCAGGTCAGAGCAACGTGCAAGCCGATTATCTAAGCAGGCATCAGATCGATCCAGCGGAGTGGGAACTTGCAGATGAAGTATTCCTGCAGATATGTGCCAAGTGGGGAAGCCCATGATGGATCTAATGGCGACAAGCACCAATGCCAAAGTCCCGTGCTTCTTCAGCAGACGGAGAGATCCTCGCGCGGCAGGGTTGGATGCCTTGGTTCAACCCTGGCCTCTGGGCCCACTGTATGTGTTCCCTCCGTGGCCCTTGATAGGGCGAGTGCTCCTGCGGATTCGGCTGCATCCAGGAGAAGTGGTTCTCGTCGCCCGGATTGGCCCAGGAGGCCTTGGTATGCGGACCTCCGACAGATGCTCGTAGAGGATCCCCTTCAGTTACCTCTGGTTCCCAACCTGTTGTCACAGGGTCCGGTGACAATGGAGGACGCCAGTCGATTTGGTCTTATGGCCTGGCGATTGAGAGGGCGCAATTGAGAGGCAGAGGCTATTCCAATAAAGTAATTACCACTCTCCTGCAAGCCCGCAAGCTTTCCACTTCCGTGGCTTATGCCAGGATTTGGCGCCAGTTTGAAGTCTGGTGTGCTTCCAGAGAGATCACACCCCTGCGGGCTCCTGTCTCGCTGATTCTGGACATTTTGCAGGATGGTGTACAAAAAGGCTTGGCCTATAATTCCCCTGCGATGCAAGTGGCAGCGTTGGCCTCCTGCGTGGCAAGGTTGAAGGTTGTGTCTTTAGCTGCTCATCCGGATGTGGCACGGTTTCTTAGAGGGGTGCCTCGGCTCCGTCCTCCAGTGCGTGCACCTTGTCCAGCTTGGAACCTGGGGCTAGTGCTGAAGGCCCTTCAGGGTGCTCCTTTTGAACCGCTTCGGCGTGCTTCAGAGAAAGATTTGACACTGAAGGCCGTCTTGTTAGTGGCCATTACTTCGGCGAGACGGGTGTCAGAGCTCTAGGCGCTGTCCTGTAGAAACCCTTTTCTGCAGTTTTCAGAGTCCGGGGTCACGGTTCGGACCGTGCCTTCCTTCTTGCCTAAGGTGGTTTCAGCGTTTCACCTAAACCAACCTATTTTCTTGCCCTCCTTTGTCGAGGAGGAGTTTCCAGAATCTTTTGGGCAATTGCACCTCACCTGTTGGACGTGCGCAGGACTCTGCTGCAGTATCTGCGAGTTACTAACTCTTTCAGGACCTCTGATCATCTGTTTGTTTAGCTATCAGGGAGGGTCTCCAGCGTCTAAAGCCACTATTGCCCGCGGCTTAAAGAATCTATCTTTTCAGCTTATTTGCTTGCCGGCCGGCCTCCGCCTGATGCCTTTAAGGTGCATTCCACTAGAGGAATTTCCTCTTCTTGGGATGAAACTGGAGCACTCTCTCTTCAAGAGATTTGTAGTGCAGCAACATGGGCTTCTAAGCTCTCTTTTGCCCGACATTACAGGCTGGATGTGGCTGCCAGGAGGGACGCACATTTTGGAGCGCAAGTGCGGGCGCGTGGTGTGGCTTGTTCCCACCCTATCTAGGGATTGCTTTGATACATCCCATCTGTAATGGCATGCAATCTGCCTTGATGACAAGGAAGGGAAAATTAGGTTCTTACCGTGATAATTTTCTTTCCTTTAGTCATAGCAGATGCAGCCATGATCCTTCCCTGTCAGATGCTATCTGCTGTAATCTATTTCAGGTTTGTTCGTGTTTCCTGGAGATTCCATCCTTGGGAGAAAGTCGGAAAACAGTCTTCAGGATTCTTGTTCAATTAAAGGAGGATGACTTAATTCCCTCCAGTTTCATGTTTTGGAGGATGAGTTTATTCCCTCCAGTTATGTCTCAGTGGAGGATGAGTTTATGCCCTCCGGGAGGATGTTTCATTCCCTCCATTCTGAGTTAATGCCCTTTGTTGTAGGGCCATCGTTCGCTGTGAGGAAAGCTCATGTTATTCCCATTGCAGTTTGCCATACTGCTTTGGAAGCTTCAAATACTGAAGAGAGGCACTGAAAAAAGTGTGCTCCTATCTCCCTCTGTGGTTGATGGACACAACCCATCTGTAATGGCTGCATCGCTATGACTAAAAGAAAGAAAATTATCACGGTAAGAACCTAATTTTCCCATCACTAACTAAACATTTGTATACTATCTAATAGTACCTGGGAAGATCAGCAGATATATCTGTTCACAGAGTCTCAGCAAGAGATCCTACTCTCTTTCTTCCTAGCCTCAGACTGGAGGGGAAACCCGGTACATTCTAAGGAAAGTGGCTCCTGCCTTTAGCCATAGGGAAGTCGTTCTCATCCCCTTTATCATTTAGTTGCTGTTTTTTAGTACGTCTTCTAAATCTACTTATAACACAATGCAAGCGTGGCTTCCAATTTTCGGTAAGCTGAACTGTGTTTTTAGTCAATAAACATTCAAAAATGTGGATTTCTTCTGAAATGTGTTGAATCGGTTTCTGAAAAGGCAATAAGCAATTATAGTTGTAACAGTAGCCCTTAGTATAATAAGCTACAGTGAAGAGTATATAAGATGTTTGGGAATGGAGTTCAACATTCAATGCATTTCACATACCAGCAACATGAGCTATTTACCTTGTCAGCGTTTTTTTTTTTCCCCTCAAATTGCAAGTTGTTAAATGAAAGAATTAAGAAATGTCGGAAAGTTCAAAGAAATGGAAGAAGTTTAGTTTGTTTATTGGTATCTTAAATACTTTATTGTACCAATACATCAAGAAAAGATTGAAGCGTGGTTTAAATAGTTGTCCTATAGCATTGCGATTATTACGCACAAACAAGAGGCCTGCGAAATTGATAGGAGGTATAAGTTGAATGCAGGACAAAAGGCTAGAATTTCTAAAGCGATTCGCTTATTCTTTGGATCCCGAGCACCGCGTTTATAACGGGGTTAAGATGTAACTAGGTCTTGTAGGCTAAAATGGGACCTGTTAGTGGGAAAATATCAACATGGGCTACTGTTAAGACATGTAACTACGTCCCTAAGGCTGAAAGAGTATGTAGACGTGATCTGCCAGGCATCACACTCTTCCGGCATCTTCTAACCAAGCTTTCTGATCCCGATTCTTGGGGCTCACTGGCCAGTCAATTGTGTAACAAAGGACAGAGACCCCTTAGTTACATAGAAGCTCTTTTTTGAAAGAGGAAAAACATCTAAAAAGTGACATAAGCAACATTTGGATGGTTTTCTCACAAAAATGTCCAAATCAATATTTTGGAAACCTATTTTTCAGATGTGTTTCTATGCTGTTTGTCTGCAGTGCGTCCAAGAGGGCATGCTAAGCGCTGGGATATGGGCGATCCTACGACTTAGACATTTTTCAGCCATAATGGAACAAAACAAAACCGTCCAGATTGTAAGCTCTGTTGAGCAGGGACTGTCTCTCTCTTGTGTCATGTGTTCAGCGCTGCGTGCATCTGGTAGCGCTATACAAATGTTAATAATAATAATAACTAAAACTAAGACATTGTGAGCTAGACCTGTTTTTAGAACGAATAAGGCACAAAAAGGTGCCCTAAATGACCAGATGACCATGGAGGGAATTAGGGGTGACCCTCGAATACACCCCCCAGTGGTAATTGACCCCCTTCACCCCCTCCAAAGATGTTAATAAAAATATGGACTGGAGTAGAACAAAGCAGAAAACCTTGTTTGAAATGGTATTTTTGGAAAAAAATGGATATATTTTCTATTTGGATTTTGTACGTTTAGCGCAAAACGTCCAATGTCCAAATTAGATGCACTATCAAAATGCTCCTCCTAGCATCACTCCTAATGAACTCAAATATACATTGAACAGTAAGGTGAAAGCACATTAGACTTGCATGAAGATGAGATTGAGTTTGTCCTGTGCTACACAGTCTGCCTTTTTGCTTAATATCTGCAAACTAAGGTTAACATGCATCAGGTTACACCAAATTCACTAAGCCTTTGCAATAAATAAAATGATCTATTGCATCGAAGTCTGCCAATATATTATATTGAATAAGGATTAATTGTTGACCCTGACTCAGGTGAGTGAAGTGCAAACAGTCGTGAGAAGAGAGGTCATCTGAAATTTGATTGCAAGATTCAAAACTGCTACCGGTCTACAATTTTCTGCAACAGTTAAATTTGCTCAAAGAGATTTGGTATAGGAGGCAGTTCAATACTGACAATATCACTGGGATAAAATCCCTCTTGTAGAGTTTTATAATGAAACTAGTTAGCTGTGTTTGTCCGTTTTCCAATTTAATAATGACGGCCTCATCCTGTGATACATTAGGATTGCAGTATTTTGGACCTCTTGTTTTTGTATGTCTTTTCCTACAATCATACACAATGCGCTTTTTTCTTTTTTTAATTTAGAACAAGAGGACCCTAAAAACAGTAATACAGAGAACACATCACTGGAAGTTCAGTGAGAAGCCTGAAGGGGAAAAGATGTTATCAGAAAGAGAGAAAGAGGAGACTCCTTCCTGTCCTGAATGGGGAGAAAAGGAAAAGAATCAAAATAAACAAAAACCTTCACCAGGAGGCTCAGCTCTGTGTGAAACCAGTAGCAGTAATCTCAAACAGACAGGGGAAGAGGAGAGAAACCAGACGAGAGATCAAAGCTGTTCCTGTGATCTTTGTGAGATATTCCTCCACAATCTTGTCGATCTAAAATCACATCACAGATCTGATACTGAAGAGAGACCATCTACATGTACGGACAATGGGGGAAACTTCAGTCTAAAGAGAGAACTACAGGGACAACAGAAAACAGTCATAAAAGAGAAATATTTTACAGGTTCTGAATGTGGTAAAGGTTTCAGTAGGAAGAAAGAGCTAATGCAACCCAAGAAAACTAATAAAGAAACTAGAATGTGTACACTTACCAAACATGGGAAACGCTTTATCAACAAAGCAGACATTACAAAACAGAAGAAAAACACCACTGGTGACAGAATATCTTCATGTCCTGGATGTGAGAAAAGCTCCAACAAGGAAGAAAATTTCCACCAAGGACAGAGATCAGTTTCAAGTGCTGAAAGTCAGAAAAGCTTTAGTCAAGAGGAAGCAGTCATAGATCATCAAAAAGCTCAAACTGCCGGGGAACCGGACACTTCTACTAAATCTGAAGAAATATTTTGCAGGAAGGCAACACTCTCAAAATGCCAAGAAATCGAGAAAAATGAGAATGTTAAAAGTGCTTTTTGGGAAGGAAACCTCACAGTGCGCAAGAGACTTCATTCAGTAGTGAAACCATTTACATCTACTGAGCGTGGTAAATGCTTCAGTCAGAAGGGAGCACGCGCTGGACACGGGAGATTCCGCACAGGAATGAAACTATTTACCTGCACTGAGTGTAATAAGAATTTCAGGCATAAGGTGGAGCTCACAGAGCACCAGAGAATCCACACAGGAGGGAAGCCATTTACATGTACTGAGTGTGGTAAAAGCTTTACTGAGAAGGGAAAACTGACCAGACACCAGAGAATCCACACAGGTGAGAAGCCATTTACATGTACTGAATGTGGTAAAAGCTTTAGTGTAAAGGAAACATTGATTAGGCACCAGAAAATCCATACAGGAGAGAAGCCATTTACATGCACTGAATGTGATAAAAACTTTAGTAAGAAGGGAAAACTGACCATACACCAGAGAATCCACACAGGTGAGAAAACCGTTTACATGTAGTGAATGTGGTAAAAGCTTTAGTGAGAAAAGAACACTGGCCGTACATCAGAGAATGCACACAGGAGAGAAGCCATTTACATGCACTGATGTGGTAAAAACTTTAGTGACAAGAGAACACTGACCAGACACCAGAGAATCCACACAGGAGAGAAGCCATTTACATGTAGTGAGTGTGGTAAAAGCTTTACTGTGAAGAAAACACTGACCATACATCAGAGAATCCACACAGGAGAAAAGCCATTTAAATGTTACACAGGAGAAAAGCCATTTAAATGTAGTGAGTGTGATAAAAGCTTTAGTAAAAAGGAAACACTGCTCATACACCAGAGGAGACATACAGGTGAGGTGCCGTTTACATGTACTGAGTGTGGTAAAAGCTTTAATGAGAAGGGAAATCTGACCAGACACCAGAGAATCCACACAGGAGAGAAGCCATTTACATGCACTGAATGTGGTAAAAGCTTTAGTGACAAGAGAACACTAACTAGTCACCAGAGACTCCACACAGGAGAGAAGCCATTTACATGCACTGAGTGTGGTAAAAGCTTTAGTGTAAAGGAAACATTGATTAGGCACCAGAAAATCCATACAGGAGAGAAGCCATTTACATGCACTGAATGTGGTAAAAGCTTTATTGACAAGAGAACACTAACTAGTCACCAGAGACTCCACACAGGAGAGAAGCCATTTACATGCACTGAGTGTGGTAAAGCTTTAGTGTAAAGGAAACATTGATTAGGCACCAGAAAATCCATACAGGAGAGAAGCCATTTACATGCACTGAATGTGGTAAAAGCTTTAGTGACAAGAGAACACTAACTAGTCACCAGAGACTCCCACACAGGAGAGAAGCCATTTACATGCACTGAATGTGGTAAAAGCTTTAGGGAGAAGAGAACACTGGCCGTACATCAGAGAATCCACACAGGAGAAAAGCCATTTAATGAGAAGGGAATACTGACCAAACACCAGAGAATCTACATGCCAGAGAAACCATTTACATGTCCTGAGTGTGGTATAAGCTTCATTCAGAAGGAAACACAGTACACCAGAAAATCCATTTGGGAGGGAAACAATTTACATGTAGTGACTGTGGTAAAAGCTTTAATGAGAAGAAAACACTGAGCATACACCAGAGAATCCACGCAGACGAAAAGCCATTTACATGTCTTGAGTGTGGTAAAAGCTTCATTCAGAAGGAAACACTCACAATACACCAGAAAATCCATTCAGGAGGAAAACGATTCATATGCAGTGAGTGTGGTAAAAGCTTTAATGAGAAAAGAACACTGACCATACACCAGAGAATCCACACAGGTGAAAAGCCATTTAAGTGTAGTGAGTGTAGTAAAAGCTTTAGTGACAAGAGAACACTGACCAGACACCAGAGAATCCACACAGGAGAGAAGCCATTTACATGTAGTGAGTGTGGTAAAAGTTTCATTCAGAAAGCAAAACTTATAAGACACCAAAACAACCATTTAGGAGTGAAACCATTTTCATGCAGTGAGTGTGATAAAAGTTTTAATGAGAAGGGAGCACTGACCAAACACCAGAGAATCCATACAGGAGTGAAGTCATTTTCATGTAATGAGTGTGGAAAACGCGTTACTAGGAAAGACACACTGACCATACATCAGAGAATCCACACAGGAGAGAAGCCATTCACATGTACTGAGTGTGGTAAAAGCTTTATTGATAAGGGAACACTGACCAAACACCAAAGAATCCACATAGAAGTGAAGTGATTTCCATATAATAAGAGGCAAAAGCTTTAGTAGGAAACAAACACTGACCACACACTGGAAAACCCACACAAGACTGAAACATTTTACAGGTACTGAGTGCGGTAAAAGCTTCACTGGGAAAGGAAGGCATATAAGACATTCAGGAGTGAAACCATTTCCCTGCACTCAGTGTCATAAAAGTTTCAATCAGAAGGTACACCTCACCCAAGACAAGAGAATCCACACAATTAAGCCATTTCTATGTAGGGCGTGTACTAAAAGCGTCAGACAGAAATTACATCTCATGGACCACCAATGAATCCACACAGCTTCACTGACCAGGGAAAACTCACATGGCACCAGAAAATCCATATAGGAATAAAGTGGTTTACAGGTACTGAGTGCGGTGAAAACTTCAGTCAGAAAATGGGTCTTACAGTGCACCAGAGAATCCACAAAGGAAGAGATTAGACTAGATAGATCTCAGCACGTATTGAAAAAAAAAGTGGTGTAACTGACATTTGTAGATGCTGAAGAAATAGCTGGAAACAGTTACCCAGGTAGCTGGCTGCAAAGTGCTGATGGCAGAAACTTTTTATACAGAAAAAGGTTGGCATATCTTATTCATTGGAAACTGTAAATATTACAACATCACTATACCAGATAAGCATTGGAATCATGATCCTTACCTGTGAACTGCTGTCTGAAACCACTTCGCTTTGTTTGGTCCAGTCTAACAGACTGAAAGAACAACTGATGCTATCGTCACCATTTCAAGACGAAGAAGGGCTACCTTTGAATGCTAATCAAAAAATGTATTGTTATGTCCAATAAAAAAAGGTATCATCTTATTTTCTTTTCCGTGTTTTATTTCTGTTGATTACCTTTAAAAGACAGTTCGAAATCAGAAGCTTTTCAGCTCTCTATTCCCCGTACTTGGAGTTACAATATGGAACTCTCTACCTATTGCCATCAGAACAGCTACCTTAGCTTCAGGAAGAGGCTAAAAACCTTTCTCTTCCCAAAGACGGCTTCATAACAATCCGTTGACGTCTACCTCCTAGTATCACCCATTATCCTTCCCTATAATGTTTTTGGTCTCATGCATTACACCAGTGGTCTCTAATTGTTCTCATACCTCACACTAACATTGGAAAGGGGATATGAGTGGTATACAAGAATCGATTTGATTGGATTCCACACAGATGCCTTCCTATTTCCAATGAGGGAATCCTGCCCTTTTTTTTTTCTTTAATTGTCCTGCTGGTGGAAAAAGTAAGCATATCGGTTTTTGTTGATCAGAGCTCTACTGAAACAGTTAACTTTGTCCTTTAATTAACCAGCATAGAGATAGAAAAAAAAACTGTTTTTTATTTTATTTTTTATTTATTTACATCAATTTATATACCGTATCTTATTGCTACTGCAAGACAGAACGGTTTACAATTTATAAAAAAAAAGCAGTACAATAAGTACAAATTGGACAAACATTAGAACTCCAATCATTACAGGAAAGCACAGCAAACCCAACAAACTAGCTACATAAGATGAAAACAATATAACTCATGATTAATACACAGGAGAACACTGCAGATACAAAATTAAATACATAATATAATCTACACAGACAGATAATACAGTTTTGACTTAGTATATATTACAGATGCCCATTTATAACCTTTCTTCCATTATTCTAAATTCTGATCTACATACTCGATAAAGTAGAAGGTTTTCAAAAGTTTCCGAAAATGAAAGTAAGATTTCTCAAGTCTGATCTCTTTTGGAAGGCCATTCCAAAGAGAGGGAGACAGATAGAAAAAAGCCGAATTCCTTGTAGATTCCCATCTAGCCCTAGCAAGAGGAGGAATCACTAACCTGTTATCTGTCAGGGATCTAAGGGTTCGTGTGGCAGTGTAAAAATACTCTTTTCTTCTTCACATTAAATTGCTTACTTTGTCCCTTTTTATTACATTTTCATGAAGGACATTGACATTGACTATTCTATTGCTAACCTGTATTCCTCGTGTTGGAGACTGCTTATGATTAGCATTCATTAAATAATTACCCCTGTTAGAGCTTACCCCAACTGATTATTGCTAGAATTCCCACATTCTGTTTATTTTCCTACACTAATAAAAGAAATAATACTTACCTACTCAGAAGTGAAAGAAAAGAAAAGTTTATTCTGGAAACATAAAAGGACAGGCCCTGCTCAAAGAGCTTACAATCTAACGGGCAAGTATTAGATTATAAGCTCTTTGAGCAGGGACTGTCTTTCTTCTATGTTTGTGCAGCGCTGCGTATGCCTTGTAGCGCTATAGAAAAGCTAAATAGTAATAGTAGTAGTAGTAGTAGACGATACAATGGGGGCAGTCACTTTGGGGCACCTAACTCTTACCTTCAGGATATCCTGACTACCCATCGTATCGTCTACTCACTTGTCCGTTAGATTGTAAGCTCTTTGAGCAGGGCCTGTCCTTTTATGTTAAATTGTACAGCGCTGCGTAACCCTAGTAGCGCTTTAGAAATGTTAAGTAGTAGTAGTAGGAAACAAGTAAATAATAGCTCAAGCAGAGGCTATTGCAAGTCTGAAATACAGAAAGAAAGAATTAGCGAGACTTTAGGCAGAGACGGACTATTGGATCCTTCTGTAGCGCGCAACTATTCCAGATTCGGAGCTCACAGCTTGCATTAATCTGTCTCAAATAGTTTTTTTTATTTATATATAAAACATCAGTTCTGCACAAAAACTTTTAGAAAGCAAAACAGCCACCACTTTACTTATCTGAGCATGTGAAGCACAGCGCTGTGGAAACCCCCACAAGCATCAAAATGGCGTTTGCCTGCTTCTGGGGTAGTCTATAAAGAGTCACTGCACGGGTCAAGGGACGTGTTGGCAGCGTGCGCCTTTCGGGATGGTGTCTTGCTGCTGACACATCTTTTGACTTGTGCAGCGACTCTTGTAGACTACCCCAGAAGCGGGTCGTTTAGCTGTGTTTATGCTAGGTCACTTACACACATGAGGCTTTATCCAGTACTACTGTAACCCAGCATCTCCACCCCACAACGTAGGTGCGAACAGTTGACGGCTCTGTGCCTTGCATAAATGTTTGCACCTAAGTGTGAACCCCCATGTAATAATTACCTGCTTTATCTTGAGCACATAATTATAATACTAGTTAGTGTTATATAGTTATAATAATAATATATATATATATATATCCTATATAATAATTCTCACCTCCAACATTCTGACTTGCCTGGGACCGTGGCGCATTCCGAGTTGGTCTGTTAGGCTCTGTAGATCAGGCTGACATCACCGTAGCCATTATGATGTCTACTTCAGAACCCAAGGGGAAAAAAAAAACATGCCTCACGGCTGATCCATGTCCAGAGGAGAGTCGCTGGACATGGGTGGCTGGAGGAGGGGCAGGGGAGAGAGGAGGGTCGCTGGACATGGGTGGCTGGAGCGGGGGCAGGGGAGAGAGGAGGGTCGCTGGACATGGGTGGCTGCAGGGGAGCCAAGGAAAACCTTGCTAGCGCCCGTTTCATTTGTATCAGAAACGGGCCTTTTTTACTACTAATATAATATAATAGTAATACTAGTTAGCTTAGCGGAGATTGGGTGGCAGAGCCGGTGATGGGAGGTGGGGCTAGTGCTGGGCAGACTTCTACGGTCTGTGCCCTGAAAATGGCAGATGCAAATCAAGGTCAGGTACATACATAAAGTAGCACATATGAGTTTATCTTGTTGGGCAGACTGGATGGATCGTACAGGTCCTTATTTTGCCGTCATCTACTATGTTACTATGTTTCTCATGTGAGAAATGATATCAATGCGACCGAAATGACAAGGACCTGGGGAAAGGAAGAAGCGATATGGATCACCTGAAAAAGAGATGATAGAACCTCTGTCCACGTGGGTGTTGTCTACAGACCTCCGAAACAATTGGAGGAATTAGATAAAGACCTGATCGCAGATATTCAAAAGTTGGGAAACAAGAGAGAGGTGCTGTTGCTGGGAGATTTCAATGTAGATTGGAAGGTTCCGTCTGTGGAATCGGAAAGAAGTAGAGGGATTGTGGATGCTTTCCAAAGTGTTTTGCTCAGACAAATGGTGACGGAACCCACGAGGGAGGGAGCGACGCTGGATCTGGTGCTCACAAATGGGGATAGCGTGTCAAATATCCGAGTGAGTGCCCACCTGGGCAGCAGTGACCATCAAACAGTTTGGTTTGATATAACAGCTAAAGTGGAAAGCAGCCACTCAAAACTCAAAGTCCTGGATTTCAGCGTGCTGACCTTAAGTAAAATGGGGGGAATACCTGAGGAAGGAGATGATGGGCTGGGAGGAAGTACAAGAGTGGAAGGACAGTGGTCCAGGCTGAAAGAAGCTATAAATAGGTCCAAAACCTTTATGTAAGGAAAGTAAATAAAAGCAAGAGAAAAAGGAAACCGATATGGCAAGTGGCGTAGCTACGTGGGGCCTGAGGGGGCCCGGGCCCCCGCAGATTCGCCCCTGGCCCCCTGCCGGACGACCCCCCTCCCGCCCACCAACCCTCCCCCACCATCGCCGCCAGCCCCGCTACCGCATGATTTACCTTGATTGCTGGCGGGGCTGCCCAAACCCCACCAGCCAAGAGTGTTCTTCAGCGCTGGAGTTAGTAAACTCCGGCGCCTTCATTCAAGAAGTTCGTCTGAAGGATCAGCTGGTTTTTTTGACGCCTTACGTCCTGCACCGTGCATGTAGCCCCGTGCAGGATTGTAAATGGTACTTCATGGGGCGGGCGGCGATGGCGGCCGAGGGTTGTAGCGGTGAGGGGGGGGAGTTTAAGAGTGTCGGCTGCGATCGAGCGGGGGAAGGGGGGTTTGCCAGAGGGGGGGAGGCGGTTTAAACAGTGGCCCCCCCCATCTCGGGGCTCTGGCCCCCCCTCCTGGCAAGGTCTGGCTACGCCCCTGCGATATGGTTCTCCAAGCAAGTGGTTGAGAAAATAAAGGCTAAAGAGAGTTGGCGTTCCAGAAATACAGAAAAACTCAAGAAAAGGAACACGGGGAGGAATACCGGATGAAACTGAAAGAAGCCTAGAGAGAGAGATACATCTGGCTAGAAATGTAAGGAGGGGTGACAAAAATTTCTTAGGTATATTAGTGAAAGGAGAATGACTAACGAGGGAATTGTGAGACTAAAAGATACTGCGAACCGCTATGTGGAAAATGATGAAGAAAAAGCAAATTTGCTAAATAGATACTTTTGTTCTGTTTTCACAGAAGAAAATCCTGGAGAAGGACCGTGATGGACTGGAAAAAGTACAAATGAGAATGAAGTGGATAGAGCACCGTTCACGGAAGACAGTGTGTATCAACAACTTGAAAAGCTAAAGGTGGACAAAGCCATGGGACCGGACGGGATCCACCCCAGGATATTGAGGGAGCTCAGATAGGTTTTGGCAGGTCCTCTTAAAGATTTATTTAATATATTCTTGCAGACGAGAGAGGTTCCGAGGGATTGGAGAACGGCAGATGTGGTCCCTCTTCACAAAAGTGGTGATAGGGAAGAAGCTGGAAACTACAGGCCGGTAAGCCTCACTTCGGTTATTGGAAAAGTAATGGAAGCGATGCTGAAGGAAAGGATAGTGGATTTCCTGGAAGCCAATAAGTTGCAAGATCCGAGACAACATGGTTTTACCAAAGGGAAATCGTGCCAAACGAATCTCATTGAGTTCTTTGATTGGGTGACTGGAGAATTGAATCAGGGACGAGCTATGGACGTAATCTACTTAGATTTCAGCAAAGCTTTTGACACGGTTCCCCACAGGAGGCTCTTAAATAAACTGGATGGGCTGAATATAGGACCCGAAGAGGTGAACTGGATTAGGAATTGGTTGACGGACAGACGCCAGAGGGTGGTGGTGAATAGAGTTAGCTCGGAGGAGGGAAAGGTGAGTAGTGGAGTGCCTCAAGGATCGGTGCTGGGGCCAATTCTGTTCAATATATTTGTGAGTGACCTTGCCGAAGGGTTAGAAGGTAAAGTTTGCCTATTTGCGGATGATACTAATATCTGTAACAGAGTGGACACCCCGGAGGGAGTGGAAAACATGAAGAAGGATGTGAGGAAGCTAGAAGAATGGTCTAAGGTTTGACAATTAAAATTCAATGCCAAGAAATGCAAAGTGATGCACTTAGGGAAGAGAAATCCACGGGAGACGTATGTGTTAAGCAGTGAGAGTCTGATAGGTACGGACGGGGAGAGGGATCTTGGGGTGATAGTATCTGAGGATCTGACAGCGACGAAACAGTGTGACAAGGCAGTGGCTGTAGCTAGAAGGTTGTTAGGCTGTATAGAGAGAGGTGTGACAAGCAGAAGAAAGGGGGTGTTGATGCCCCTGTATAAGTCGTTGGTGAGGCCCCACCTGGAGTATTGTGTTCAGTTTTGGAGGCCGTACCTTGCGAAGGATGTAAAAAGAATTGGTGCAAAGAAAAGCTACAAGAATGGTAAGGAATTTGCGTTACAAGATGTATGAGGAGAGACTTGATGACCTGAACATGTATACTCTGGAAGAAAGAAGAAACAGGGGTGATATGATACAGACGTTCAAATATTTGAAAAGTATTAATCCGCAAACAAACCTTTTCCGGAGATGCGAAGGAGGTAGAACGAGAGGACATGAAATGAGATTGAAGGGGGGCAGACTCAAGAAAAATGTCAGGAAGTATTTTTTCACGGAGAGAGTAGTGGATGCTTGGAATGCCCTCCCGCGGGAGGTAGTGGAAATGAAAACGGTAACAGAATTCAAGCACGCGTGGGATAAACATAAAGGAATCCTGTTCAGAAGGAATGGATCCTAAGGAGTTTAGCCGAGATTGGGTGGCACAGCCGGTGGCGGGAGGCGGGGATAGTGCTGGGCAGATTTACACGGTCTGTGCCCTGAAAAGGACAGGTACAAATCAAGGTAAGGTATACACAAAAAGTAGCACATATGAGTTTATCTTGTTGGGCAGACTGGATGGACCATGCAGGTCTTTTCTGCCATCATCTACTATGTTACTATGTTACTTAGCTGAAAAGATAGCCATAAGCCCGTCAAAATAGCTCCAACTGAGCCTGCTTTTACTGGTCATTCAACAGTCCCTGCTGCACTGCTAGTTCCAAATGGTGTTCTCTTCAATAAGAGCACCTTGTTTTGCTGCTCCCAATGCTGCTTCAGGAAGAATCACCACTCTGAGAATTTTTGATTTTGAAGTTAAACTTTTATTATATGCTGATGATCTTCTACCTTCTATTTCCAGCTGCTCAAATCCACATGTTTTTTCAACTATCGACTCATTTTCAAAAATCTCCAGCTATAAAATAAACTGGGAAACAGAGGGGTCCTTTTACAAAGGTGTGCCGAAAATGGCCTTTGCTGTCGTAGATGCGTGTATTGGACGCGTGCAGGTCCATTTTTCAGCGTGCCTAGAAAAGCGGCCTTTTCTTTTGGCTGAAAATGGACATACAGCAAAATAATTGGTGAGTGTCCATTTTGGGCCTGAGACCTTACTGCCACCCATTCACTTAGCAGTAGCCGGGCGGTAGTTCTGCATTGGCATGCGTTGGTTTCTCCCTTTACAACAAGACATCACACAACAACAACTTTCCAACTTTCCTTTCAAAACACAAACTCAATTTATTAAATATCTTGGAATATACCTAGGTCAGACCGTTCAAGAAACTATAGATAAAAACATCAACATTTATTTATGTTACATTTGTACCCCGTGCTTTCCCACTCATGGCAGGCTCAATGCGGCTTACATATTGTATACAGATACTTATTTGTACCTGGGGCAATGGAGGGTTAAGTGACTTGCCCAGAGTCACAAGGAGCTGCCTGTGCCTGAAGTGGGAATCGAACTCAGTTCCTCAGTTCCCCAGGACCAAAGTCCACCACCCTAACCACTAGGCCACTCCTCCACTCGTGGCCTAGTGGTTAGGGTGGTGGACTGTGGTCCTGGGGAACTGAGTTCGATTCCCACTTCCGTGAAAAGGGAAAAGGGATGGTGATAGGAGTGTACTACCTTCCGCCTGGCCAAGACGAGCAGACGGACGCAGCAATGTCAAGGGAAATTATGGAAGTGAATAAAAAGGGCAATGTAATATTAATGGGTGACTTCAATTATCCAGATATAGACTGGGTGAATTAAACACCAGTACACACAAGGGAGGTGAAATTTCTTGATGAACTCAAGGACGGCTTCACGGAACAGCTGGTTCAGGAGCCGACCAGAGAAGGGAAAATACTAGACTTAATCATTAGTGGGGCTCATGATCTAGTTCTGGGGGTAACGGTGCGAGGGCCGCTTGATAACAGTGATCATAATATGATCGGTTTTGATATTGGCTACGAAGTAAGTGAACTCAGGAAATCAAATACACTAGCGTTTAACTTTTAAAAAGGAGACTACGATAAAATGAGGAGAACGGTGAAAAAAAGACTGAAGGGAGCAGCTGAAAGGGTAAAAAACTTGAATCAGGCATGGATGCTGTTCAAAAACACCATCCTAGAAGTACAGGACAAATATATTCCGCATATTAGAAAAAGAGGAAAAAAGACCAAACGTCAGCCGGCGTGGCTAAACGGTAAGGTAAAGGAAGCTATTAGAGCCAAAAAACAATCCTTCAGAAAATGGAGAAGGGAACCGACTGAAGACAATAAGATAAAGCATAAGGAATGTCAAGGCAAATGCAAAAAGGAGATAAGGAGGGCTAAGGAGGACTTTGAAAAAAAGTTAGCGTTAGAAGCGAAAACACATAGCAAATTTTTTTTTAGGTATATTAAAAGCAGAAAGCCGGCTAAAGAATCGGTAGGGCCGCTGGACGACGGTGGTGTTAAAGGGGCGATCAGGGAAGACAAAGCTGTAGCGGAGAAATTAAATGAATTCTTTGCTTCGGTCTTCACCGAGGAAGATTTGGGAGGGATACCGGTGCCGGAAAAGGTATTTGAAGCGGACGAGTCAGAAAGACTAAATGATTTCTCTGTAACTTGGAGGATGTAATGGGGCAGTTCTGCAAACTAAAAAGTAGTAAATCACCGGGACCGGATGGTATTCATCCCAGAGTATTAATAGAGCTGAAAAATGAACTTGTGGATCTACTGTTAGTAATATGCAATTTATCCCTAAAATCAGGTGTGGTACCGGAAGATTGGAGGGTGGCCAATGTAACGCCGATTTTTAAAAAGGGTTCCAGAGGAGATCCGGGAAATTATAGACCGGTGAGTCTGACGTCGGTGCCAGGAAAAATGGTGGAGGCTATTATTAAGAATAAAATTACAGAGCACATACAGAAGCATGGGCTACTGAGACAAAGTCAGCACGGATTTAGTGAAGGGAAGTCTTGCCTCACAAATCTACTGCATTTTTTCGAGGGGGTGAACAAACATGTGGACAAAGGGGAGCTGGTGGATATTGTATATCTAGACTTTCAGAAGGCGTTTGACAAAGTGCCTCATGAAAGACTCAAAAGGAAACTGGAGAGTCATGGGATCGGAGGCAGTGTATTATTATGGATTAAGAGCTGGTTAAAAGATAGGAAGCAGAGAGTAGGGTTGAATGGTCATTATTCTCGATGGAGAAGGGTAGTTAGTGGGTTTCCTCAGGGGTCTGTGCTGGGACCGCTGCTTTTTAACATATTTATAAATGACCTTGAGATGGGAGTAACTAGTGAGGTAATTAAATTCGCAGATGACACAAAGTTATCCAGGGTCGTCTCGTCACGGGAGGAGTGTGAAAGATTACAACAGGACCTTGTGAGACTGGGGGATTGGGCGTCCAAATGGCAGATGAAGTTCAATGTTGACAAGTGCAAAGTGATGCACGTGGGAAGGAGAAACCTGAATTACGGCTATGTCATGCAAGGTTCCGCTTTAGGAGTTATGGACCGAGAAAGGGATCTGGGAGTCATCGTGGATAGGACGTTGAAATCTTCCGCTCAATGTGCTGCGGCGGCTAAGAAGGCGAACAGAATGTTGAGTATTATTAGAAAAGGGATGGAAAACAAGCATGAGGATGTTATAATGCCGTTATATCGCTCCATGGTGCAACCGCACCTGGAGTGTTGTGTTCAGTTCTGGTTGCCTCATCTCAAAAAAGATATAAAGGAATTGGAGAAGGTGCAGAGAAGGGCGACGAAAATGATAAAAGGGATGGGACAACTACCTTATGAGGAGAGGTTAAGAAGGTTAGGACTCTTTAGCCTGGAGAAAAGGCGGCTGAGGGGTGATATGATAGAGGTGTACAAAATAATGAGTGGGGTAGAGCGGACAGATGTGAAGCGTTTGTTTACGCTTTCTAACAATAATAGAACTAGGGGACACAAGATGAAATTAGAATGTGGTAGGTTTAAAATAAATTGAAGAAAGTTTTTCTTTACTCAGCGCGTGGTTAGACTCTGGAACTCATTGCCGGAGAAGGTAGTGACGGCAGCTGGCCTTGCTGAGTTTAAAGGGGGTCTGGACAGATTCCTGAAGGAAAAGTCCATTGACCGTTATTAAATTTGGGGTTTTTGCCAGGTTCTTGGGGCCTGGATTGGCCGCTGTCGGAGACAGAGTGCTGGGCTTGATGGACCTTTGGTCTTTTCCCAGCGTGGCAGTGCTTATGTACTTATGTAGCTCCTTGTGACTCTGGGCAAGTCACTTAACCCTCCATTGCCCCAGGTACAAATAAGTACCTGTATAAGTAAGCCGCATTGAGCCTGCCATGAGTGGGAAAGCACGGCCTACAAATGTAACTAAAATAAAAAAATTACACTTTACAGACTATTAAGACATTGATTTCTGGCTGGTCTCCTGTATTCTTAATTTGGTGGGGAAAGTTACAATTAAGATGAAGCTCGCTCCTAGAATTAATTATTTGCTTAGTATGCTTCCTATTGCCTTACCGCAGTCTTTCTTCACACACATAGACAGAACTTTATCACAATTTATGTCCCTCATCGCCCTCTTATTCAACGTCTCATTAATCTTAATTTTTAGCTCTCTAAAGATGTCCTTTGCCCCTTCGTTTCCTCCCATCATCTGTGTCCTGGCCTTCTGGAGTAACTGAAGCTGGCCAAGTAGTTCCCCCCCTCTTTTTTTTTTTGGTCCTGGCTGTGTATTCTAGAATTTTTCCTCTCATCACTGCTTTCCCAGCCTCCCAGAGGGTAACCGGGTCAGCCACCGAACACTTGTTATCTGCAAGGTAATTCTCCCACTCCTGTTGTAAGAATTCTCTAAATTCAGTTTCTTGGTGTAGGGTTGGGTTCATTCGCCAGCTTGCTTTACTTCAATCTCTACCCAAATTGACTTCCACCCAGGCCAGGCTGTGATCAGATACCACCGCCGCCTCAATCTCTGCAGCCCGACTGTGCACTTATCTTGACAAATTCTTGCCTCCCTGGCAGAACTATCTTGCCTCGCTGAACATTCATCAATTGCCTTCCCCTGAAACCGCCCGACTCCGCGGGGTTTCAATCACTTTCCTCAGGGACAAGGGTTAATGCTGCATAATTCTTTTCTTCCTCATTCTTTTTTTCTCTCAAGCAATCAACAAGACAAAGGTCTTGCTTTGTCTTGTTTTTTTTTTTTCTTGTTTGTTTTTAATTCTTTATTTATCATTTTCATTATTTTACAAGAATATATCGAACAGGTAAAGCAGTTTAACAGGTTACAGGTAATTTTCCATAGAAAAAAATAACAAAGGTAAAATAAATATTGTCAACTTGTCTTGCTTTGTCTTGTTGATTGCTTGAGAGAAAAAAGAATGAGGAAGAAAAGAATTATGCAGCGGAAGTCGGGCGGTTTCAGGGGAAGGCAATGATGAATGTTTCAGCGAGACAAGATAGTTCTGCCAGGGAGGCAAGAATTTGTCAAGATAAGTGCACAGTTTTCACCTAGTATATACCATTTTTAAAAGTGATAAGTGATTTTATAGCACTGAGGTGATTTGGAAGCATGAAAAAATGAGCATATGTTGCTCCTCCCAAAAAATTTGTTAGAGTTACCCGATGAAAGAAGTGCTATGCCACTTTGTAGCAGCATTATTGACTGCAGTAATAGTGGTAAATATCTGAGGGTACTCTACATACATAAAAATTTCTATTATATTATACTGGTGTGAACTGTTTCAAGCACTCTCTTTGAGTTGGTGGCTACAAGTCCTGGTTTGTGTGTATATGTCATGGGGCATATACCGAGCACAAGGCTACTTTTGCTCCCTGAAGGATGCCCACCCATATCACGAATCTGCCTTCGGGGTCCTGAACTATTTTGTGGCAGGTATTGTCTAAGCCTTTACTTATGAGGATGGCCACTCCCCTTTGTCTACTCTTAAAGGATGAATAGGCCAGTTCACCCACCCATCCTTGCTTCAGCTTAAGATGCTGAGGCAGACAAATGTGTTTCTGTACCAGAACATCCACTTTAATTGTTTTACTGTATTGCAGAAACTTTTTCCGCTTAATTGGCGAGTGTATGCCATCTGCCTTAAGGATGCCTATGCCCATTTCCCCATGCCATCACCATACTGATACAGTACCTCATGGACGTAAGGCCCCTCCAGAGTAGCATCCCAGCCATGAAACCCCGCAAGTCAGGCCCCCTTTGCCTTCTCTGTTTGCTCCACTTCTTCTCGTCCCCAAAAGAAACCTCTGATTCGTCAGCCTCAAGCCCCTTGGTTCCCCCTTAGTTCTCATGCCCTTCCTTCCACTACCTCTACTCCCCAACCCTCCCCATCTCCTGCCCTTCTCCCCAGTCCCTACCTCCCTTCTCGCACTCTCCCCTTTGCCCCCCACACACGCTCACATCCCACCTTCCTTTGCATCCCAACATACCTTCATACGCAGCACTATCAAACAACCAAACGCCACAGAACTTACCCCTTTTTACCTTTGATGAGATTCTAACCCCCTCAATCATCCCAACATGACATACGTAGAGTCCCCTCCCCCCGTCTCTCTCACCCATGTTTCAAACCATATATTTCTCTAAATTACTAAGAGATTCTTAATTCCTGCAGTGTTTAGCGAGGACCCCAGCCTTATGAATGGACTCCAGATGTTGAATTTTGTCCAGACAGCTAGCAATTCGAGCCTTCTGGAGATGGGCACGCATGCTAGCCAATTGTAGAAAGTACCCCCGAGACACAGCCTTCTGGCCCCCCTCTGAGGGGGCCAGAGTCAACATTATGTTCTAACTAATCTTTCAGAACATTTCTATAGCCTCCCACCATCTCTGCTTCCTGCAACAAACAAGTGTTTAAAGCAGTGGAGTAGCCAGACTGCCAATTTTGGGTGGGCACAACATTTTCTCTCTACCCCCCCCCCCCCCCCCCCAGCAAACTTTAGTCACACTCAGATGCATTTGTCACACAGGGTAAAGTGCTGCCTTTCAGTGCATCCGATTTCAGACAATTTATTTAATAGCCTAACACCCTTTTCAATGAGCTTTCAGAGGCCAAAACCTCCTGCCTCAGGTCAGTATGATGCTGTTACGGTATCCTCTCCTGACCTAAGGAAGGAAATATTGGTCTCTGAAACTTTATTAACACCATATTACTTTATCCTAAATTAAAAATACAATTATTTTCTTTACCTTTGTTGTATGGCCATTTACTTTGTCTCATTGTGTTGCTCCCAGTCTCTAGATTCTGCTTTCCTTCGTTTTCGCTTAACTCTTCTGCCAGGGTTTCCTGGCCATTTGTCATTTTTCTCTCCTTTTTCTTTGCTTTCTTCAATATTTTTCTGCCTCTCTCTGTGTCCAGATTTAATTCATTCTTACTATCCATTCTTTAATTTCCTTCATCTACTTATGGCTTTTCATCTTTTTCTCACCCTTGTTCTCCCCATGCCCCTTCCTCTTATTCTCCAATCTTTCACTACTCCCCCTTTCCATGCAGCAGCTCTCCTCTTTCTCTCCCCAACCTTCCAGTGTCTCCCCTCTCTCTCCCCATCCTTCCAATAGTCTCCCCTCTTTCTTTCTGCATCCTTCCATTGTGTCACCTCTTTCTCCCTACCCTTCCATCCAGCGTCTTCCCTCTTTCTCTCCCCATCCTTCTACCCATCTACCCTCTCTCCTGATCCTGCCATCTAATGTCTCTCTCCCTCCTTCTAACCAGTGTCTATCTCTGTACCCTTTTCTGTTCAGTGTCCCTTCTCTCTCCACATCCTTCCAGTCTCTCCCCTTTTTCTCTGCATCCTTTCATCCATCTCCCCTTTCTCTCCCCATCCTTCCATCCAGTGTCTCTCTCCCCATCCATCTGTTTTCCCTCTTTCTCTGCCATCCGTTCCATCCGTTTTCCCTCTTTCTCTGCCATCCTTCCATCCGTTTTCCCTCTTTCTCTTCCATCGTCTTCCAACTCTGTACCTCTATCTTCCTCCATGTTTAGTATCTCCTTTTCTCTGTGTCCCTATATTACTCTGTCCATCTTCTCCCCTCTCTTTGTCCCCAGTGCCAATATATCTCTACCCTCTCTGACCCTACCCCATCCAGCTTCTCTCCCTCTCACTCCCTCCTCTTTCCAGCATCTGGTTTGGTTGCTTGATTTCCTGCCTCCCTCCCTCAAGCTGTAGGTTTAATATTCCCTTTTCCTTCATCTCCTTGGTCTGGTATCTCTGTTTCCCTTCCCTCCCTGTGCTGTACCAGCAGTTCTCTCCCTTCCCTCCAGTTCTCCTCCCATGTCCAGCAGCTCTCTCCCTTCCATCCAGATCCCCTCCTCCTCTTCCTCCCACATCTAACAGCTCTCTCCCTTCCACCCAGATCCCCACCTCCTCTTCCTTCAGCAGCTCTCTCCCTTCCATCGTCCCCTCCTTCTCTTCCTCCCATGTCCAGCAGCTCTTTCCCTTCCCTCCAGTCCCTTCCTCCTCTTCCTCCCTTGTCCAGCAGCTCTCCAACCCCTTCCTCCTCTCCCTCCCATGTCCAGCAGCTCACTCCCTTCCATCCAGTCCCCTCCTCTTCCTCCCATGTCCAGGAGCTCCCCCCCCCTTTCCTCCAGTCCTTTCTTCCTCTTCCTAGCTTGTCCAGCAGCTCTCCAGCCCCTTCCTCCTCTCCCTCCCATGTCCAGCAGCTCTCTCCCTTCCATTCAGTCCCCTCCTCCCCTTCCTTCAGCAGCTCTCCCCCTTCCATCGTCCCCTCCTTCTCTTCCTCCCATGTCCAGCAGCACTCTCCCTTCCCTCCAGTCCCTTCCTCCTCTTCCTCCCTTGTCCAGCAGCTCTCCAACCCCTTCCTCCTCTCCCTCCCATGTCCAGCAGCTCTCTCCCTTCCATTCAGTCCCCTCCTCCTTTTCCTCCCATGTCCAGCAGCTCTCTCCCTTCTATCCTGATCCCCTCCTCCTTTTCCTCCCATCTCCAGCAGCTCTCTTCCTTCCCAGTTCCCTTGAATCCCCTTCCTCCTACAAGTCTGACTCTGTCTCTGGCAAAAGTATCCCTTCCCTCTCCCCCCCCCCCCCCAACCAACCAACCACAAATCCAACACTTACTCTTCCAGGCCCACCCATCCAAATCCTTCATCGCTGTCTTTTCTCCCGCGGCTTCGGGGAACGGCCGCCCAGGAGGCAGCGATCAGCGTTACCTGTCAGTGCCTGCCCTAAAATTGTGCTTCTCTTCTCCCCAGGCTTCGCCCCGCTCTTTTCTTCGCTCGTCGCGCAGCGCTGCTATTCAAACAGGCAGCTCCGCTCCTCTCTGCCGCGTCCATCCAGCCCTACTAAACAGGAAGTGCATCAGAGGGCCGGATAGACGCGGCAGAGAGGAGCGGAGCTGCCTGTTTGAATAGCAGCGCAGCGCTGCGCAACGAGCGAAGAAACGAGCGGGGCGAAGCCTGGGGAGAAGAGAAGCACAATTTTAGGGCAGGCACTGACAGGTAACGCTGATCGCTGCCTCCCGGGCGGCCGTTCCCCGAAGCCGCGGGAGAAAAGGCAGCAACAGCGATGAAGGATTTGGATGGGCGGGCCTGGAGGGAAAGTGGGTGGGCCTGGGCCCGTCCAGGCCCACCCGTGGCTACACCCCTGGTTTAAAGTCCATCGCCTATCCTTGATTTCTTCCCTAAAGGAAGGTAGCGTGATCTGAAATAGTAATATTGTCCACACCAGCCTCCGGCCCCCTTTCAACCAGTCTACTATTAAGAAAAATGTAGTCAATACGTGTATAGGAGTCATGAACAGGAGAATAGTAAGAGTAATCGCACTCTCGCAGATGAGAAAGACACCAAACATCCAACGATCCTAAAGTGTATATGAGGGAGCTAAGAGCCGAGGATAATTTAGTATTCACGCTATGAGATCCGCGGGAACAATAAAGGTCAGGATTCATTGTAACACTGAAATCACTGCCCATTACCATTGTACCTCGGATAAATGGAACAACTGCCTCTCGCACCCGGGCATAAAAACCTGCCTGACGATCATTAGGGGCGTATATAGATGCCAGGGTGACATCAACCAGGAAAGGATAGTGAATTTCCTGGAAGAAAATGAGTTGCAAGATCCGAGACAACATGGTTTTACCAAAGGGAAATCGTGCCAAACGAATCTCATTGAATTCTTTGATTGGGTGACCAGAGAATTGAACCGTGGACGTGCTATAGACGTAATCTACTTAGATTTCAGCAAGGCTTTTGACACGGTTCCCCACAGGAGGCTCTTAAATAAACTGGATGGGCTGAAGATAGGACCCAAAGTGGTGAACTGGATTAGGAACTGGTTGACGGACAGGCGCCAGAGGGTGGTGGTGAATGGAATTCGCTCGGAGGAGGGACAGGTGAGTAGTGGAATGCCTCAGGGATCGGTGCTGGGGCCGATTCTGTTCAATATATTTGTGAGTGACATTGCCGAAGGGTTAGAAGGTAAAGTTTGCCTATTTGCGGATGATACTAAGATTTGTAACACAGTGGACACCCCGGAGGGAGTGGAAAACATGAAAAAGGATCTGAAAAAGCTAGAAGAATGGTCTAAGGTTTGGCAATTAAAATTCAATGCGAAGAAATGCAAAGTGATGCACTTAGGGAGTAGAAACCCAAGACAGACATGTGTTAGGCGGTAAGAGTCTACTAGGTATGGATGGGGAGAGGGATCTTGGGTTGATAGTATCTGAGGATCTGATGAAACAGTGACAAGGCGGTGGCCGTAGCTAGAAGGTTACTAGGCTGTTTAGAGAGAGGTGTGACCAGCAGAAGAAAAGAGGTGTTGATGCCCCTGTACAAGTTGTTGGTGAGGCCCCACCTGGAGTATTGTGTTCAGTTTTGGAGGCCGTATCTTGCTAAGGATGTAAAAAGAATTGAAGCGGTGCAAAGAACAGCTACGAGGATGGTATGGGATTTGCGTTACAAGATGTATGAGGAGAGACTTGCGGACCTGAACATGTATACCCTGGAGGAAAGAAGAAACAGGGGTGATATGATACAGACGTTCAAATATTTGAAAGGTATTAATCCGCAAACGAACCTTTTCCGGAGATGGGAAGGCGGTAGAACGAGAGGGAATGAAATGAGATTGAAGGGGGGCAGACTCAAGAAGAATGTCAGGAAGTATTTTTTCAAGGAGAGGGTGGTGGATGCTTGGAATGCCCTCCCGCGGGAGGTGGTGGAGATGAAAACGGTAACGGAATTCAAACATGCATGGGATAAACATAAAGGAATCCTGTGCAGAAGGAAGGGATCCTCAGGAGCTTAGCCTAGAATGGGTGGAAGAGCTGGTGGTTGGGAGGCGGGACTAGTGCTGGGCAGACTTATACGGTCTATGCCAGGGCTGGTGGTTGGGTGGTGGGGATAGTGCTGGGCAGACTTATACGGTCTGTGCCAGAGCTGGTGGTTGGGAGGCGGGGTTGGTGGTTGGAAGGCGGGGATAGGGCTGGCCAGACTTATACGGTCTGTGCACTGAAGAGGACAGTACAAATAAAAAAGTAGCACATATGAATTTATCTTGTTGGGCAGACTGGATGGACCGTGCAGGTCTTTTTCTGCTGTCATCTACTATGTTTACTATGTAATAGTAATGTGTAAAAGTAGGAAATGCCCAGCCAGATCCCGTTTGCTCTTGACAACCTGAATTGGCAGTGAACCGTGTATCAATATAGCCACCCACACTTTCTAGGTGAGTCGACAGCTGAGGCAACGTAAATAGTGGGGTAGGAAGGCTGGGAGAGATGCCTCTCGTGAGCACGATGATGTGTCTCTTGCAAAAATGCTATATGTAGTTTAATCTGAAGCAATTCTCTAAACAGCTTTTGACATTTCTGAGGCATATTCAGCCCTTTAACATTATACGATAAGAGGGGTTTTTTTTGTTTTTAATTCTTTATTTATCATTTTACAAATTTACAAGCATTACAGACTTGAATAGGAAAAGCAGATTAAGTAGTAAGAAAAACTTGTTTACAATAAGGAAAAAAGAAATTTTTTCTACATCTTATATTAGACCACCAATGAGGGGGGAAGAGCCGTTACTAACTAAGGAGATGAGATTCATACTATAAAATTAAAGAAAGGCTTAACAGAATATCCACTTAATAATATCAAATCTTTTAACCCTGGAACATAATGTGTGATTCCAACATGCTTCATGATACCTTTTTCTGATCAATAAATTGTTTAAGATGGTCAGGTATAAAGAAAACATATTTAACTCCCAAATATTTTATATTACATTTACAAGGATAATTCAGATTAAATGTTGCGCCCAACGCTAAAGCAGCAGAACGCCGAGCACGATAAGAGTTTTAAATCAGCACTCATTCTACAAATAGTATAAACAAAATGGTAAAGGATACAACCCAGAGCACTCCCGATACCATGTTGGCTCTCATAACTCTGTAATGTATTACATAACTTAAGAAAAGTCCCCCACCTAGCCAGAACCCAACCTGTAACCCACATTCAACCCTTCTCTTAACCTACTAACTACACCAGACAGAAAGCATACACCCAGGAAAGCATATAAGACACCCCCTCCCCAAGCATCCCTCACCCAACTGACGAATGCACCGTCATAAGCTTGCTCCTTTTCCTTCATGATGAGCAAACCATACAGCCATATACACTCCAACTCAGGCAAACACCCGAAGGGAAACAAAAGGAAAGAAAAAAGTGGGGGGGGGGGGGGGGGAAGAAAAGGTCTGTTTGCGTTTTGCATGTAATGACACACGCTACCAACAAAGAATATAAGGGATAACTCCCCCAGAATCCAGTCAATTATAGTATGCATTTAAAATCGCAAACTGCAGATATAGTCCAAATCAAGTCTCCACTATCGGAACTATGCTGTCTTCCGTGGTCTTCTTTCTGGAGGATACCAGAGCCTTCTGCAGTTGCTTTTGTTGTGGGAGCCAGCGTGGCCGGGTTAGCAGCCGACGCGACCAAACCTGCAGCAAGTAAAAGCTTCCAAGCACCTTACCAACGACTGCACCCGGTGCTCTTTGCCCTGCTAGGCAAAGTTAAGGGAAAAGGGAAACCCCCATCTATATGATATCTGTTCCTTAGTTAAGACATCCACGGCTGGTTTCATCATCCTCCGTTGCTGCAGCGTGAATTGCGAAAGATCCTGAAAAACAGTAATCCTGGAGGTACTGTACTCCAGATTGGGTGTCTGCCTAGCACGTGTTAAAATAAGTTCCTTATCAGCATATTTAACAAAGCGTGCAATTATATCTCTTGGTTTGTTATCCACACGCTGACCCAAGGATCGGTGGGCTCTTTCCAGTTCAATCGGGGCCGCGCCAGGTTCAGACCCCAACACACTAGCACAAAGGAAACGAACTATAGCTGAAACATCCTCAGTTTGCCCACTTTCCGGTACCCCTCGAAACTGGAGATTTTTCCGACGACCCCTGTTTTCCAGGTCGTCCACTTTAAAGGACAGATCTACAAATCGTTTCCCCATCTCCTGAATGCTGGCAGAGTGAGCAGAAATCGAGTCCACGTGTTCTTCTAATTTCAGTTCAAGGTCTTCCACTCTTCCCCCCTAGCTCGCGGAGATCCACGTTGAGTGTGGCTATATGGTCCAGGATTTCCTCTCTGGAAGTTTTAATGTCCACTTGTATCCCAGACAGTAACTGCCACAGTTCGCTGGAAGTGCCCCTTTTTGAGGGAGGGAGACGCAACTCCACTAGGGATAGTGCAGAATCCGATTCAGACGGGGAAAGATGCACCGGTGACACATGGCACCCTGAGGCCTTACCTCCCGCTCGACCCGGCGGGCGATCTGCCGCTCGCTTCTGAGAGGAAGAAGATTTGCTCATGTTCTTTAAATGTCCTTTAATAATTCAAGGGAGAGCCTGATGGTAGTAGATATAACGCTATGTTAGTGTGCCTGGGCAGGACTGAAGGAGCTAGGCTGCCATTTTGGTTGATCTTCTTTGAACCTTTTCTAATTCCACTATATCTTTTTTGAGACACGGCAACCAGAACTGAAATAAGTCTGGTCCGACGGAGCTAGGCTGCCATTTTGTGCGATGACGTAGTTTCCTCTTGTCCAAACCTTTTTTAAACCCAGATAAGCTAACTGCTGTTACCACAGCTGTCAGCAGACAGTTCCAGAGCTTAACTATGCACTGAGTGAAAAATTATTTCCTACTATTTATTTTAAAAGCATTTCCGTATAATTTACCCGAGTGTCCCCTTGACTTTGTACTTTTTGAAAGAGTAAAAAAAATTGATTCACTTCTATATATCGTTCTAAACCACTCAGGATTTTGTAGATCTCAATCATATCTCCCCTTAGCTTTCTCTTTTCCAAGCCAAAGAGCCCTAACGTCTTTAGCCTTTCCTCAAAGAGGAGGAGTTCCATCACCTTTATCATTTTGGTTGGTCTTCTTTGAACCTTTTCTAATTCCACTATATCTTTTTTGAGATATGGCAACAAGAACTGAAATAAGTCTACAGTAATTTGAGGAATCTGAGAAAGAGGGACAAAAGCTGCAGTAAGGATTACTCCACTATATGAACCCAACTGTATTCCGAAATTAATTGGCTGTTAGATTTAGGGAATGCATGCTTGTGGTCTCATAATCTTCTACCACATGCTGTAGCAGAGATTCATGGCCAAGATTAACTAAAGCTGATGTGGAGATGGACTCTGAGCCCTGGAAGCATTTGCCTGGTGAAACACGGCAGACTTTAGAGAATACGACAGTGACGACAAATTCACCTTAAGATGCTGGGGAAGTAAAATTTCAGGTACCTATTGATTTTCCATTAAAGCCAGAAAGAAAACCTATATATACAGCACAGTATAAATATTCTCCAGTAAGCAGGAGTTATTAAGGAAATGGTGTTCCCTTTTAATTCTCTTATCTTCCCATAATCAAGGCTGACAGTATAAATTTTAGGATACCCATAAATTTTAGAAAGATAAATGGAGAGCTCCATTTGTAATGACAGCAAAGGATAGATTGTCACAATTGAGACTGGAACATTCTGTGTTTACTGTCATAGATTAAAATTTCTAAGCAAACCAAAGAGACTACAGCATTCTCTCATAATTCCAGACAGTCTGTTTTTACGCATCTCCTTCAACCTCTGAAACATAGTTCAACTGGATGTCATCGGGTAGTGGAGGCAACCCAAGGGGGACTGGATAGTGAGAAGACCCGTGTCCTCCACTATGACAATGACATTATGATTGTAGGATCCAGAGAGAAGGAGGTAATTGAAAAGTCAGTGGAGACTACAGCATTTGCAGAAAACACATTTAAGATAATCCCTAAAAAGGGAAACCTCAGTGCATTATTTGGTACATTTTCAGCAATGATGTAAAAGGTGTCTTTCTGCTGTGGTTTATTTGGTGGATTTTCAGATATGTTGAGCGACTGAAATATTTATTACACTCAGTGCATATAAAATATTTCTTTAAACTGTGGATCATTTGATGCCTCTTCAGCTGTGACGGCTCACGGAAACATTTACCACACTCTATGCATGGAAAAGGTTTCATGACATTGTGGATGTTTGGTGGATTTTCAACTGTGCACGTTTTTGGTGCAATTTAAGACTCAATAAAAAAGTGAAACTTTTCTTACAATCAGTGCATAGAAAAGGTTTCTTTCCACTGTGGATCATTTGATGTTTTTTCAAGTATGATGAAGAAGAGAAACTTTTATTACACTTGGTGCATGTAAAAGGTTTCTTTCCACTGTGGATCATTTGATGAGTTTTCAAGCATGATAAACGATTGAAACTTTTATTACACTCAGTGCATGGAAAAGGTTTCTTTTCACTGTGGACCATCTGATGTTTTTTCAAGTATGATGAACAAATGAAACTTTTATTACACTCGGTGCATGTAAAAGGTTTCTTTCCACTGTGGATCATTTGATGAGTTTTCAAGCATGATAAACGATTGAAACTTTTATTACACTCAGTGCATGGAAAACGTTTCTTTGCACTGTGGATCATTTGATGAGCTTTCAAGTTTGATGGACAATTAAAACTTTTATTACACTCAGTGCATGGAAAAGGTTTTTTTCCACTGTGAATGTTTTGGTGTATTTTTAAGCCTGATGACCTGGTGAAACTTTTATTACACTCAGAGCATGTAAAAGGTTTCTTTCCACTGTGGATCATTTGATGAATTTTCAAGTGTGATGAACAAATGAAACCTTTATTACACTCAGAGCATGTAAAAGGTTTATTCCCACTGTGGATCATTTGATGAGTTTTCAGGTATGATGAAGAAGAGAAACTTTTATTACACTCAGTGCATGTAAAAGGATTCTTTCCACTATGGATCATTTGATGAATTTTTAAGCGTGATGAATAAATGAAACTTTTATTACATTCAGTGCAAGTAAAAGGTTTATTCCCACTGTGGATCATTTGATGAGTTTTCAGGTATGATGAAGAAGAGAAACTTTTATTACACTCAGTGCATGTAAAAGGATTTTTTCCACTATGGATCATTTGATGAATTTTTAAGCGTGATGAACGAATGAAACCTTTATTACACTCAGAGCATGTAAAAGGTTTCTTTCCACTGTGGCTCATTTGATGAATTTTTAAGTGTGATGAACAAGTGAAACCTTTATTACACTCAGAACATGTAAAAGGTTTCTTTCCACTGTGGCTCATTTGATGAATTTTTAAGTGTGATGAACAAGTGAAACATTTATTACACTCAGAGCATGTAAAAGGTTTGTTTCCATTGTGGATCATTTGATGAGTTTTCAGGTATGATGAAGAAGAGAAACTTTTATTACACTCAGTGCATCTAAAAGGATTCTTTCCACTATGGATCATTTGATGAACTTTTAAGCGTGATAAACACATGAAACCTTTATTACATTCAGTGCATGTAAAAGGTTTGTTTCCCTTGTGGATCATTTGATGAGTTTTCAGGTATGATGAAGAAGAGAAACTTTTATTACACTCAGTGCATGTAAAAAGATTCTTTCCACTATGGATCTTTTGATGAGTTTTTAAGTGTGATAAACAAATGAAACTTTTATTACATTCAGTGCATGTAAAAGGTTTCTTTCCACTGTGGATCATTTGATGAGTTTTCAGGTATGATGAAGAAGAGAAACTTTTATTACACTCAGTGCATGTAAAAGGATTCTTTCCACTATGGATCATTTGATGAACTTTTAAGCGTGATGAACACATGAAACTTTTATTACACTCAGTGCATGGAAAAGGTTTCTTTCCACTGTGGATCATTTGATGAGTTTTAAAGTATGATGAAGAAGTGAAACTTTTATTACAATCAGAGCACGTAAAAGGTTTCTTTCCACTGTGGCTCATTTGATGAGTTTTTAAGCGTGATGAACACATGAAACTTTTATTACACTCAGTGCATGGAAAAGGTTTCTTTCCACTGTGAATGTTTTGGTGTATTTTCAAGCCTGATAACCTGGTGAAACTTTTATTACACTCAGTGCATGTAAAAGGATTCTTTCCACTGTGGATCATTTGATGAATTTTTAAGCGTGATGAACGAGTAAAACTTTTATTACACTCGGGACATGTAAAAAATTTATTTTCACTGTGGATCTTCAGCTGTGACAGCTCACTGAAACTTTTACCACTCTCACTACATGGAAAAGGTTTCTGTCCACCGTGGACTTCTTCGTTGCTTTTCAGAACTGAGGATAAACTAAAACTTTGGTCTAATTTCAAATTTATCTTCTCTCTGCAACTCTTTTCACACTGAGAGCAAGAAAAGGATCTCACCCTACTGTTGGTTCTCTTATCCAGTAAGAAATAATCATTCATATTGAAGATTGTTCCACAGATGTCACACAGAAAGGATTCGTTCTCTGTCCTCTCTTCTTCGGGGAGTTTAGAAGGCTCTGGATCACTGTTACTATCTTGGAAGGGACTCTTTGTTCTCAAGTGTCTCTGGTGCTCAGGGATGTTTATGAGTTCCCCATCACTTCTCTCACTCTCAGTAATTCCAGAAGGTGTTTCTCCGGCAGGGTCTCTCTGCTCCTTCTCCAACTCCTGCTGATTCCTTGCGTGTCTCCTCTCCATCCCTTGGGAAATATTCTCACAGACATTTTTTGACTGTCCTGGTATTTGTTCTGTTTCGACTGGAGTTTCTTCGTGATTTTGCTCTTGCTTGAGCTTCTGTAGAGCCTCATCAACTGTGGATATGAAAAGAAGACATTAGTCATGTATTACTTATATGGACAACTATTATTGATCAAGAAACAGAATTTTCTGGGCTCACAGGCAGGAAAGTGCATCAGAGGATCCAAAATTGGTAAGAACGTGCAAAAGTTCACCAGGCACCATTCTGCCTGAACTTCATTTCCCAGCATTTTATTTTTTAACAAAATGGAGCTCCGAACTTCAAGAATGCAAAACTATCGAGTTTTTAATGAATGAAACCCCAGAATTCATTAAGCCAACAGCTCAGTGGCGTTCAAGACATCATGAATGTGTCATGGTTGAAGGACGGCACTTTGAACACAAATTATGAATTAACTAATGTATTTTCAAAGGTCATACTAAGTGTGTTCCTATAAGGGGCAGTTCCTATGTATAACTTGACTCCTCCAGTGAGGGGCCAAGTTATACATAAGAACTTCCCCTCATAGGACATTTCAAAGCAATGAGTAGGTCATTGGCAGATGTGTCAAGAGAGAAAAAAAAAAACACACCTCAATGGCCCTGTCTACATTCATTTAAGGAAGATCAAGCAGCTATTTTGAGGCATTTGGAAAAGTGCCTGCATGAACCTTAGGAATGGTACAGGTCTTTATCTGCCGTCATTTACTATGTTTAAGACAAAGGAATAAAAGCTGGATTTTGGAAGATATTTGTGGTTCTTCACACGTCAGAGAACTCTTTCCATAGTACATGGTGTTAATCTAGTAATAAAAATTAGTGGAAGGACGGCTGGATTCACCAGCAGATTTCTTCCATCATACTACTACTACTACTTAACATTTCTAGAGCGCTACTAGGGTTACGCAGCGCTGTACAATTTAACAAAGAGAGACAGTCCCTGCTCAAAGAGCTTACAATCTAATAGACAAGTGAACGGTCGGTCCGATACAAGCTTCCTTTGTAAATCTACAATTACTTCATGCTTATGTCACCTCTAGAATGGGTTACTGTACTTGATTTCTGTATTGTGGCCTCACAAACTATTAAAGAGACTGCTGTTCCTTTATTAATGAATAAAAAAGTCTTTGACCATGTTATAGCAGGGACAAATTTGAAGATAACTCTGCCATCGTACTCAAACTATCAGGGAAAACTGAAGTTTTCAACCTCAATCTGGACCCTTAGTTTACTTATTTATTGGGATTTATTAACTGTCTTTATGAAGAGATTCATACAAGGTGGTGTAGAGCAGGTACAGCTTGACTTACTGAAAATGATTCAAGGAATAATTATTTTAAATAGGGAAGTAAATATATATTTGTACAACTTCACTGTGAGACAAACTACAGTAAAGTCATCATGAAAGTGAAACGAGACTTAAGCAATCTATTTTCTTTGGTTTGGTAGAAATGCACCTATCAAAATGAATATTTTTCCAAGATGGTTATATTTGATTCAAATGCTTCCTATTCATATAACAAGATTTTATTCTCTCTTCAGAACACTGGCTTTACATTTTTAGGGTAAAGTGACCCATCGCATTCTGGTCAGCTGGCTCAAATAGTTACAGCTCAGGCCACTGCCTTCTCCTCTGTTGAGTTTGAGCTTTGGAAACACTTCACTGAAGCTTAAAGGCTGAAGCCTTCAGGTGGCAGCTTGTGACGTTTTTCTATGAACATGCAGAGGTGAAAAAATGTCATATTTTCTAGGTTTTATGATCAGGTATGAGTGTGTGTGGTAATACTGAAGATGTTTTTTATTCTGATTTTTGTGTATTACTGTACAGTTTATTGTTATTAAGGTTGATTGGGAATCTGCTTCAATGAAGTTCAATGTAGTTTCCAACCCCTCCTCCTACCGCAGTCTCACTGCTTCTCATCCTTTGAAGTCCACTCCATCCGTCTACTCTACCCGCTGCCACTCAGAGTTGCAGTCATTTACCGCCCCCCTGATAAATCCCTCTCTTCCTTCCTCACCGACTTCGATGCCTGGCTTTCCGTTTTTCTTGAACCCTCATCTCCGTCCCTCATTCTAGGTGACTTTAACATACACGCTGATGACCCAGCCGACTCTCACGCTTCTCAGTTCCTAACTGACATCCTCCTTCAACCTCCAGCTGTGCTCCACCACCCCTACTCACCAAAATGGCTATTGTCTTGACCTCATCCTCTCCTCTACCTGCTCACCTTCCAATTTCTACGCCTCAGCTCTTCCTCTCTCTGATCATCACCTGATCACCTTCACACTTCATCACCCCCCCTCAGCCCTGCCCAACATTAACCAATACTTCCAGGAAACTCCAGGCTATTGACCCTCCCACCTTATCCACAAGTATTTCTAATCTCCTCCCCTCCATCATGTACTCCGAGTCTGTCGACTAGGCTGTCTCCGCTTACAATGCCACTCTCTCCTCTGCTCTGGACACCCTTGCACCATCCATCCCCCGTCCCACAAGGCGTACTAATCCCCAGCCCTGGCTGACCCCTTGCATCCGATACCTTCGCTCCTGCGCCCACTCTGCTGAACGCCTCTGGAGGAAATCTCGCACCCATACCGATTTCCTTCATTACAAATTCATGCTATCCTCCTTCCAGTCCTCCCCATTCCTTGCCAAACAGGACTATTACACCCAATTGACTAACTCTCTCAACTCCAACCCTCGTCGTATCTTCGCCACCCTTAACTCCCTTCCTCAAAGTGCCCTCTGCTCCCACCCCCCCCCCCCTCACTCTCTCCTCAATCACTGGCTGACTACTTCCGCGACAAGGTGCAAAAGATCAACCTTGAGTTCACTACCAAGCCACCTCCTCCTCTTCACCCTTCAACCCACTCCCTCAACCAACCAACCCAGGCCTCCTTCTCCTCTTTTCCTGATTTCACCGAAGAGGAAACTGCCCACCTTCTTTCCTCCTCAAAATGCACCACTTGTTCCTCTGATCCCATCCCCACCAACTTACTTAACACCATCTCTCCTACTATCACCCCCCCCCCATCTGTCATATCCTCAACCTCTCTCGCTCCACTGCAACTGTCCCTGACACCTTCAAGCATGCCGTAGTCACACCACTCCTCAAAAAACAATAACTTGACCCTACCTGTCCTTCCAACTACCGCCCCCATCTCCCTCCTACTTTTCCTCTCCAAGATACTTGAGCGTGCCGTTCACAGACGCTGCCTTGATTTTCTCTGCTCTCATGCCATCCTCAATCCGCTTTAATCCAGTTTCCACCCTCTAAACTCGACAGAAACTGCGCTCTCTAAAGTCTGTAATGACCTGTTCCTTGCCAAATCCAAAGGTCATTACTCCATCCTCATCGACCTATCCGCCGCATTTGACACTGTTAATCATGAAAGCACATGGTGTTCCTGGATGCCCAACTCCCTCTGCCTTCAGTATATGACATTTCCAAAGCAGAGTGAATAAAAAAGGCAAAATAACATAAACTTTCCTCACAGAGAACAAACGCCCCAGAACTGGGGCAAAGAACAAACAAAGGAGGGACGTTATCAACCTCCTGCAATAAAAACAGCATGTAGTAACTCTGATAGCTTGTCTTCAAGTACTCCTGATGAGACACAATGTCTGTATGCAACATCTGTAGAAAAAACTAAAGTCAGACAGGGAGGGATCATGGATTCATCTGCTGTGACTAAAAAGAAAGAAAATTATCAAGGTAAGAACCTAATTTTCCCTTCCTTGTCATCAACAGCAGATGAATCCATTAACTGATGGGATGTACCAAAGCACTCCCTAAGTAGGGTGGGAACAGGCAACTCCGTGAGCAAGCACTTGCGCTCCAAAATGCACATCCTGCCGCACTGCCACATCCAGCCTGTAATGCCGCACAAAAGAGAGCTGAGAAGCCCAGGTAGCCGCACGACAGATCTCCTGAAGAGAAAAAACACCCATTTCAGCCCACGAAGAGGACATTGCCCTTGTAGAGTGTGCTTTAAACAGTTCAGGTGGCGACCGCCCTGAAAGCAGATAAGCCAAAAAAATGAGTTCCTGAAGCCATCAGGCTACAGTGGCCTTAGATGCCGGAAACCCCCGTCGGGGACCTGCCAACAGAACAAATAAATGATCATAATTCCTAACTCATCTGACATCTGCAGATACTGCCACAGAGCCCTGCGGACATCCAAAAGACGCAATTGCCCAAAGGAGTCTGGAAACTCCTCCTTAGAGATGAAAGGAAGAAAGATGGGCTAGTTGAGGTGAAATGCTGAAACCACCTTAGGCAGAAAAGAAGGCACCGTACGAACAGTTACCCCAGATTCCGACAACTGCAGAAAAGGATCCTGACAGGAAAGAGCCTGAAGCTCAGACACTCTTCTAGCCGACGTCATTGCACTAAAAAAACTGTCTTGAGAGTCACATCCTTCTCAGAAGCCCGTTTAAGAGGCTCAAACGGAGATCGCTGGAGCGCCTTCAACACAAGCTCCAGGTTCCAAGCCGGACAAGACGATCGCAAATGAGGACGGAGACGAAGCGCCCCTCAGAAAACGGAGAATATCCTGATGAGCAGCAAGGGACAATCCGGAGACTTTCCCCCGGAAGCAGGCCAACGCTGCCACTGGAACTCGAAGGGAATTGTAGGCCAGGCCCTTTTGTAGCCCGTCCTGCAAAAAGTCCAGCAAAAGTGAGACTGTTGCCAGAGTCGGCAAGATAGACTTTGGCGTACACCACGCCTCAAAAGTGCGCCAGATTCGAGCATAAGTCGCAAAGGTAGACCGCATGCGAGCCTGCAAGAGCGTGGCAATAACCTTATTAGAATAGCCCTTGTCCCTCAATTGCGCCCTCTCAAGAGATAGGCTGTAAGACCAAAGCGGCAAGGATCTTCCATAGTCCCCGGACCCTGAACTAACAGGTTCAGAGCCCGAGGCAAAGGAAGAGGCGCGTCCACCAGCATCCGCCGGAGATCCGCGTACCATGGACACCTTGGCCAATCCAGGGCGATGAGAATCACCAATCCTCGGTGCAGGTGAATCTGAAGTAGAACTCGCCCTATCAAGAGCCAAGGAGGGAACACATACAGGAGGCCCGAGGGCCAAGTTTGAGCCAGAGCATCCAACCCCGCCGAGCGAGGATCTCTCCTTCTGCTGAAAAAGCGAGGGACTTTGGCGTTTACGCTTGACGCCATGAGATCCAAGCTTGGAGTCCCCCATTTGGCACAAATCTGAAGAAAAACTTCTTCTGCCATTTCCCATTCCGCCGGGTCGATTTGATGTCTGCGAGGAAATCGGCTTGCACGTTGCTCTGACCAGCTATGTGAGCCATGGACAGCAGCTCTAGGTGGCGCTCGGCCCAGTTGCAGATCTGAGACGTCTCCGCAGCCAGGGTCCTGCACTGAGTGCCGCCCTGGCAATTGATGTAGGCCACTGCTGTCATGTTGTCCGACAGAACTCAGACAGGAAGACCCTTCAGCGTCCTGTGGAAGGCCAGAAGAGCCTGAAATATCACTCTCAGTTCCAAGCGATTGATGGACCATCCCCTCTTCCGCGGTGGACCACAGACCCTGAGCATAGTGTCCCAGGCAATAAGCTCCCCAGCCCAAAAGGCTGGCATCCTTTATCACCAGACACCAAAAAGGAAGAGCCAGTGGCATCCCCTGCCGCAGCCTGCTTTCGAAAAGCCACCAATCCATACTGTGCTGGGCCAGTCTGTGTTGGTATTCCTGGGAAATCGGAGACCATTGCTGAAGCAGAGCAAGCTGCAGCGGTCTCATGTGAGCTCTCGCCCAGGGAACCACCTCTATGGTGGCCGTCATTGATCCCAGGAGCCCAAGCTCGAGGGCGAGGCATCCGCAGGAGCAGGCGGACCTGATTCTGAAGCTTGAGCCACCTGGTGTCGGGAAGAAAAATGAACCCTGAAGAGGTGTCAAACCGGACCCCCAAATACTTGAGAGACTGAGAGGGGGGTCAGGTGACATTTGGGCATATTGACTACCCAGCCCAGAGTCTGAAGAACTGTAACAACTCTGGCTGTGGCAAGTCTACTCTCGTCTGCCGAATCTGCTCTGATGAGCCAGTCGTTGAGATAAGGGTGAACTCTGATACCCTCTTGCCTGAGAAAGGCAGCCACGACCACCAAGACCTTGGAAAAAGTCCGAGGGGCTGTCGCCAGGCCGAAAGGCAAGGCACAAAACTGGAAATGTTGGCTCAATACTGCAAACCGGAGAAACCGCTGGTGCTGTGGCCAGGTGGGAATATGCAAGTATGCTTCCTTGAGGTCCAGAGACGTGAGAAACTCTCCTAGCTGTACCACCGCAATGACAGAGCACAGGGTTTCAATGCGGAAGTGTCGCATTCCTAAGGCCTCGTTGACTCGGCCTCCTACTGGGACGGCAAATTCTAGCCGGTAACCTTCTCTGATCAGGTCTAGGACCCACTGATCCGAAGTAATCTTGGTCCACTCCTCAAAAAAGAGGGAGAGACGACTCCCTACTACGGGAACCGACAAGTGGACCGGCGCCCCATCATTGTGGAGGATGCCCCTTAACTCCTGGACGTTGCCCGGACGACGACACGCGTTTGTCCAAACGAAAGAGTTCCTCTTCTGGAAACAGGTACGTTGACCAAACCCCGCAAAGCGCACCGGGCGATACCTGCGAGCTTCACGAAAATGTGGCCTGGAAGAGGAGGGAAAAGAAGGACTTTTGGAAGAAGGCCTCGGACTATCCTCAGGCAACCGTTGGGACTTAGAGTCCCCTAGGTCCTTAACAATCTTCTCCAAATCCTCCCCAAATAAAAGAAGGCCCCTAAAGGGTAACCTCAACAGCCTTTGTTTAGAGGCCATGTCAGCCGCCCAATGCCGGAGCCAAAGAAGGCGGCAGGCAGCAACCGTCACAGACATCTGCTTAGCCGAAGCTGTGACCAGATCATAAAGGGCATCAGCCAAAAAAGACAGGGCAGACTCCATACTCGGGCCGACCTCAGCGAGGGAACCCGCTCCATCGGCGGGCTGCTCAACCACCTGCTGCAACCAGGAAAGGCAGGCCCGGGCTGCATAGGAACTGCAAATAGCCGCCCGTTAGGAAAGGCCCGAGATATCAAAGGGCCGCTTCAGCGTGGATTCCAGCCGCCGATCCTGCATATCTTTCAAAGCAACCCCTCCCTCCACCGGGAGAGTAGTCTTTTTAGTCACAGCCGTGACTAAAGCATCCACTTTAGGCATCCCAAAGAGGGTCAACTGACTTTCCCTCAGGGGGTAAAGGTGACACATAGCCCTGGCCACCTTCAAGGGACCCTCAGGGTCAGACCACTGAGCTGAAATAAGCTCTTGGATGGAAGCATGCACAGGAAAAGCCAGAGAAGCCTTCTTAGTGCTAGCCATCCTAGGATTAATAGAAGAGGCAGCCCACTCGTAAGGATCTTCAATACAAAGGGCCTGTAAGGCATCAGAAATGAGAGCTGGCAGCTTGTCGCGGTGGAAGATCCGAACCGCTTTAGGGTCATCCAACTCCTGTGGCAAGCAGCCACCCTCATCTGGATCATCAGTCCGTGAGGTCCTGCCAGACCCCTCAGACTCCCCGAAACTAGACCACGGGGGAGAACAGAGTGAAGAGTCCCCCTCAGACGGGGTATTCACTCGTCGCGTCAGCCAAAAGCTCGGGGGAAAGTTAGAGGCAGGCAGCCACAGAGGAACTCCGGGAGGAGGGGCAATAGGGTAAGGCAGGGACAGGGAAAACCAAGTATGCCTTTAAAGTGGGCACCACCAGCCACAACACCCCATGCTCTACTGGCAAAGCACAGGAGCCACGCCAGGCAGAAATCCAGGAGCTGAGAAGTGACGTCCACACCTGCTGGGAGATAAAGATATACTGAAGGCAGAGGGAGTTGGGCGTCTAGGAACACCATGTGCTTTCAGTGTTCTCTATCTCCACCTGCTGATAGGCGGATACAACCCATCAGTTAATGGATTCATCTGCTGTTGATGACAAAGAAAGTATTATTACTCAACTGTACTGTGTAATAAGTCCTCAAGCTTGGCTTTGCTCCGTAATACCTCCTTTTATTCAGTAGAATATTACTCATCAGTGGTCTATAATTTATTGAGCCTACAAATAGGTGGGAAAATGTGGGATACAAATGTAACAAATAAATAAATAAATTTAAAGGAAATTGCACATGAGGTAGAGAGATGATTAAATATTATCTCAGCTAGGGTAGGAGTGGATAAACATGTCTTGCTGCAGTATGTGCAGCCCGTGTCACTCCTTGTGTGTGTATGAGTGAGATGGGAAAATTAGGTTCTTACCATGATAATTTTCTTTCCTTTAGTCATAGCAGATGAAGCCATTACGTATGGGTTGTGTCCATCAACCAGCAGGGGGAGATAGAGAGCACTCAACTTTTCACAGTGCCTCTTGGCCAGCTAGCTCCACTGCCTCTTCAGTATTTGAAGCTTCCAAAGCAGTATGGCAAACCGCAATGGGAATAACATGAACTTTCCTCACAGCGAATGATGGCCCCTTAACAAGGGCATAAACTCCAAAAAAGGAGGGAATGAACTCGTCCTCCTGGAGGGAATAAACTCATCCTCCACTTTGTATAAACAGAGGGAATACTTGCATCCTCCTGGAGAGAATAAACTCATCCTCCCAAAACATGAACTGGAGGGAATGAACTCATCATCCTATAACTGTAACAAGAATCCTGAAGACTGTTTTCCGACTCCCCAAGGAAGGACTATAACTTCAGGAAAAAGAACAGCACCTAAAATCAGAATCACTGCAATACAGACAATCATACAGGGAGGGCTCATGGCTTCATCTGCTATGACTAAAGGAAAGAAAATGATCATGGTAAGAACCTAATTTTCCCTTCCTTGTCATCAAGCAGATGAAGCCATTATGTATGGAATGTAACAAAGCAATCCCTAAATAGGGTGGGAACAAGCCACACCACGCGCTAGCACCTGTGCTCCAAAGCGCGCATCCCTCCTGGCAGCCACATCCAGCCTGTAATGTCGGGCGAAAGAGAGCTTAGAAGCCCATGTTGCAGCACTGCAAATTTCATGACGAGATAGTGCTCCAATTTCCGCCCAGGAAGAGGAAATCGCTCTTGTGGAATGTGCCTTAAAGGCTTAAGGCGGAGCCTGGCCAGACAGCAGATATGCTGAAAAGATAGCTTCTTTGAGCCAACGGGCAATAATGGCTTTAGACGCTGAAGACCCTCTGAGAAGACCTGCCAACAGCACAAAAAGATGATCAGAGGTCCTGAAAGAATTTGTAATTCGCAGATACTGCAACAGAGTCCAGCGCACATCCAAAAGGTGCAACTGCCCAAATGAATCTGGAAGCTCCTCCTCAACAAAGGAGGGAAGAAAAACAGGCTGGTTTAGGTGAAACGCTGAAACCACCTTAGGCATGAAGGAAGGCACGGTCCGAACCGTGACCCCTGATTCTGAGAATTGCAGAAAAGGGTCGCTATAGGACAGCGCCTGGAGCTCTGACACCCGTCTCGCCGAGGTAATGGCCACTAAAAAGACGGCCTTCAGTGTCAAATCTTTCTCTGAAACACGCCGAAGCAGTTCAAAGTGAGCCCCCTGAAGGGCCTTCAATACTAACCCCAGGTTCCAAGCTGGACAAGGTGCCCGCATGGGAGGACGGAGCCGAAGCACCCCTCTAAGAACCCGTGCCACATCTGGATGAGAAGCTAAGGACACGCCTCCAACCTTGCCACACAGGGAGGCCAATGCTGCCACTTGCACCCGCAGGGAATTATAGGCCAAGCCTTTGTGTACACCATCCTGCAAAAAGTCCAGAATCGGCGAGACAGAAGCCCGCAACAGAGAAAACGCTCTTGAAACACACCAGACTTCAAACTGTCGCCAAATCCAAGCCACGGAAGTGGAGCGCTTACGGGCCTGCAGGAGAGTGGAAATTACCTTATTTGAGTAGCCTTTATCTCTCAATTGCGCCCTCTCAATCGCCATGCCATAAGACCAAAGCGGCAGGCGTCCTCCATGGCCACCGGACCCTGTGACAACAGGTGCGGAACCAGAGGTAACGGAAAGGGAGCCTCCAACAGCATCTGTCGGAGGTACACATACCAAGGCCTCCTGGGCCAATCCGGGGTGATGAGCACCACTTCTCCTGGATGCAGCCTAATCCGCAGGAGCACTCGCCCTATCAAGGGCCACGGAGGGAAGACATACAGCAAGCCCAGGGGCCAGGGTTGAGCCAAGGCATCCAACCCAGCAGAGCGAGGATCCCTCCGTCTACTGAAGAAGCACGGGACTTTGGCATTGGAACTGGTCGCCATAAGATCCATCACTGGCTTGCCCCATTTGGCACATATCTGCAGGAATACATCGTCTGCTAGTTCCCACTCCGCTGGATCGATCTGATGCCTGCTTAGATAGTCGGCTTGCACGTTGCTCTGACCTGCAATGTGAGCTGCTGACATTGACTGTAGATGCAGCTCGGCCCAGTGGCAAATTTGTTCGGCCTGCGCGGCTAGAGCTCTGAACTGAGTGCCGCCTTGTCGATTTATGTAGGCCACTGCTGTCGTGTTGTCCGACATCACTCGGACAGCCAATCCTTCCAGGGTCACTTGAAAGGCCAGAAGAGCCAGAAACACCGCTTTCAACTCCAGGTGGTTGATACACCACTCCGACTCGTCGGGCGTCCACAGACCCTGGGCATGCTTCCCCTGGCAATGTGCACCCCAGCCCTTCAGGCTGGCATCTGTCACCACTAGGCACCAATCGGGGAACGCCAGCGGCATTCCCCGCCGCAACATGCTGTCCGAGCGCCACCACTCCATACTGAGGCGGGCCGCAGGGAGCCAAGAAAGTCTGCACTGATAATCCTGAGATACTGGAGACCATCGTTGAAGTAGAGAATACTGTAGAGGTCTCAGGTGCGCTCTCGCCCATGGCACCACTTCCAAGGTGGCCGTCATCGATTCCAACAGCTGGACAATGTCCCAAGCTCGCGGGCGAGGCATCCTCAGGAGCAGACGGACATGATTCTGAAGCTTGCACCGCCTTTGCTCGGGAAGAAACACATAGCTCGAGGCTGTGTCGAACCTTGCCCCCAAATATTCTAGAGATTGCGAGGGGGTCAGGTAACTTTTGGCCATATTGACGACCCAGCCCAGAGATTGAAGGACTGAAACCACTCTGGCTGTAGCTAGATGACTCTTTTTCTGAGTCTGCTCTGATGAGCCAGTCGTCTAGGTACGGGTGAACCCGGATACCCTCTCGCCTGAGAAAGGCAGCTACTACCACCAGAACCTTGGAGAAGGTTCGGGGAGCTGTGGCGAGGCCAAAAGGCAAGGCCCGAAACTGGAAATGTTTTCCCAACACCGCAAACCACAGAAACTTCTGGTGCGGGGGCCAAATTGGTATGTGCAAATAAGCTTCTTTCAGGTCCAGAGACGTGAGAAACTCTCCTGGCTGTACCGCCGCAATGACGGAGCGCAGGGTTTCCATGTGAAAATGCCACACTCAGAAGTGGAAAGCCCTTCTGCGTTTATCAGGAGGATAAGAAACAGGCAAAGCCAACTCCAAAAGGCCAGGATCCACTGGGGGGGCAGGCAGAGGGTCCGAAGATCCCTGTGGAAGAGCTCTTTTAAGCATGTATGCCCTATGCAGCATTAAAGCAAAATCAGGGGAGAAAACCGCTCCCTGACCGCCCGGATCCTGCCCAGGGCTATCAGCTCTATTATTAGCCTCACTCAGAGGACCCCCCCCCCCCCCGGATTCAGGGCTCTCCGTTGCAACGGAGGCCGCGCCATGTGGAAAATCCAAAATGGCGTCCGCTGCCAGCTCAGAGCGTAAAAGATTGCCGTTCGTCATGCTCGGACCGGCTCTACCGTCTGTACAGCACGAATTACAGAGCCCCGCTACCGATTTGCGCTTGCCACATTTAGAACAGCGCTTTACAGTCTCCGCAGCCATCGCCGAAAACGGCGGTAAAATTAAAAAATGGCGGTTCACGCCAAAAACGTCCCGATCGCGGGCCCACCCCGGAGGAGTCAGAAAACACTCTTACCTCACTAGACCGAGTATCACAGCTCCGGTCCTGCAGAAGAATCTCAAGAAAAAAACCTCTTTTCCAAGATCGCTGCGCTAAAGCGCAATGTGACTTTATTTATTTATTTATTTAACGCTGTGAGGCAAGCAGAGGCAAAAGAGGTAAATAAAAACACTCCGGAGGCTCAGATAAGTAGGAAAGGCAGGGAAAGGCGAACCAATGTGCCTGCATCCACTGAGTGGGAAAGGACAGGGAAAAGCAAGCTAATATGTCCACATCCACGGGGGCATGGGTAAGGCAGGGAGAGGGATGACCTATGTGCCTTCAAAATGAAGCTGCTGTAGCCTCTAACACCCCGGCTAACAACTGGCAAGCCAGGAGCCACCCCCAGGCAGAATTTTGATGGAGCTCGAAGAAGCTGCAGCCACCCTGCTTGGGGAGATAGAGAATACTGAAGAGGCAGTGGAGCTGGCTGGCCATGAGGCACTGTGAAAAGTTGAGTGCTCTCTATCTCCCCCTGCTGGTTGATGGACACAACCCATACGTAATGGTTTCATCTGCTTGATGACAAGGAATAACAAGTTAGTTAATTCTTCCATTAAAGGCCTGGTTGTAATACCCTGTAATACCTCCTCTTGCTCTGTACATTCATTTTATTCATTTGTATTCTGTAATACCTGCCCTTACTCTGCACAGTATTATTACTCACCTGTGTCTGAGTGAGTAACTTCTCTCTCTCTTGACTCATGGGGATCCCAGACATATGGTTCTTCCTCTTGTTTAATCCTTGATAATGCATCACGACTGACCTTTTCAAAGCCTGTTTCCAGGAATACAAAAATATTAGCGGTATTTTCCTTATATTCACAGAAAAATAGACAGAAGTAGTTCTCAAGGGAAAAGAATATGACGGATCTATTCCTGCCACCCATCAAAAAGCAGAGGGATCTGGGGGTTATTATACCTCGCTTCAAGTACTCTGGTAATGGAACAGGTCACAAGTTTTTTTTACTATAAAAATGTCTATCACTTAAGAATCGGGGGGCTGTGATTGTTTGAAATTGGCACATTATAAAATCCCTTAATATAAAGAACTGTTTTGGGAGACCCTAGTGAGTTGTCTTAAAGGGTGACCGCTTAGCCCTTCAGCTCCCTCTCCCCTCAAATTCAAATCAACATTTTTACACTCCCGTCCCTGCTGTCACAGTATAAAATTATACGAGAACTGAAGAGGAGAAACACCTGCTGATGAAAGGAGAGGTTTAGTGCAGGCAAAGGCTCATATCTCACTTTCCCCACGGACACTCCTGATGCCAAGTAAGACACGGATATCAATTCTGTAATTATGCGCCTACGGTTACGTGCCGCTGGCACACATAAATAGAAAGATAATTTGCACTTGCTCACATAAGCACCCTAAGCAAAGGGGCATTACACACGGTCAGAGCACGGGCAGGGCTCCCACCCATATGTGTAACTTACAGTTGCTGTCATATTTAGACACCTGCCAGGTCTATGGCTGGTCTAACTGTAACTGCCTATACATTAAGGCATGATGATGGTAAAATTATGTATCATACCTGATAATTTTCTTTCCATTAATCATAGCTGATCAATCCATAGACTGGTGGGTTGTGTCCATATACCAGCAGGTGGAGATAGAGAGCAAACTTTTGCCTCCCTATATGTGGTCTTGTGCTGCCGGAAACTCCTCAGTATGTCGATATCAAAGCTCCATCCGCAGGACTCAGCACTTAGAGAATTACACCCACGAAGGGACACTCTGCCCAGCTCACCACCGCCGAAACGGGGGAGGGGAATTAACCCAGCTCATCCCCACACAAGTGGGGGAGGGGAATCCGTCCAGCTCATCCCCGCGGAGCGGGGTAGGGACACCACACCCGCCGATGCGGGGGGATCTGGCTTATCCTGCAACCGCAACCGCGGGAGGAGCTGACTGACCCTAACACCGCCGAAGCGGGAGGGGTACAAAGCTGCCCTACAGCCGCACGAAGCGGGAGGGAGTGCCGGCAGAATTTAAATCTCAATCCAGCCCTGTAAAACGGAGGGGAGAGGAATGCAGCAGCTCACTGTAACACAAACTCGTCTCAACTCTTGAAGAATCCAAGTGAAAGAAGAACTTGAACACGAAGTCCTCCTGAAGTAACTGAAGGCTAAACTTGAACCTAAAATTCAACCAGAATATAAACAGTACAGATATCTGGGAGGGGCTATGGATTGATCAGCTATGATTAATGGAAAGAAAATTATCAGGTATGATACATAATTTTACCTTCCATATCATCAAGCTGATCAATCCATAGACTGGTGGGATGTACCGAAGCAGTACTCACCCAGGGCGGGACATAGAAATCCCTGACCGCAACACTGAAGCTCCAAACCGGGCCTCCGCCCGAGCAGCCACAGTCAAGCAGTAATGCCTGGCAAAGGTATGGGCCTTCCCCGCGGCCACCTAAGCCGCTGCAATGGCTTCCTTGCCCATCTTGCCACTGTAGGCTTAGAAGCCTGCAGACCCTTACGAGGACCTGTAAACAGGACAAACAGATGATCCGATTTCCGGAAATCATTGGTCACTTCCAAGTATCTGATGATGACTCATCTCACATCCAGAAATTGAGAGCAGAGTATTCCTCTGGGTAGACCTCCCTACGAAAGGAAGGGAGACAGAGCTGCTGAATCACATGGAAGCGAAAAACAATCTTGGGCAGGAAGGAAGGCACTGTGCGAATAGTCACTCCTGCCTCAGTGAACTGCAGAAAAAGCTCTCGACATGAGAGTGCCTGGAGCTCGGAAACTCTTCTGGCTGAAGTGATAGCCACCAAAAAGACTGCTTTCAACGTCAGGTCTTTCAGAGATGCCCTCGACAAGGGTTCAAAAGGCGGCTTCTGCAATGCTCTTAGCACCAGGTTGAGATTCCACGCAGGCACCACTGAGTGCAGAGGAGGGCGCAGGTGATTAACTCCCTTGAGAAAGCGCACCACATCTGGCTGCGAAGCCAGGGAAGCACCCTTCAGGCGGCCCCTGAAGCAAGCCAGAGCCGCTACCTGAACTTTCAGGGAACTGAGCGACAGGCCTTTGTCCAGACCTTCTTGCAGGAACGCCAACACTGAAGAAATTGGAGCAGTGAAGGGAGAAAGTGAGCCTGCTTCACACCATGCTGCAAAGATACGCCAAACCCTGGCGTAAGCAGTAGAAGTAGAGCGCTTCCTCGCTCTCAGCATAGTGGCGATGACCTTGTCTGAGAAGCCCTTCTTTCTCAGACGCTGCCGCTCAATAGTCAGGCCGTAAGACCAAAGGGGGAGGGATCCTCCATCACCACGGGACCCTGATGTAACAGGCCCTGCTCCTCTGGCAGCCGCAGAGGATCGCCGACTGAGAGCCTGATCAAGTCCGCATACCAGGGACGTCTGGGCCAATCCGGACCCACCAGGATTACCCTGCCGGGATGCTTTGCCACCCGGTCTAGCACCCTGCCCAACATGGGCCAGGGCGGGAACACATAGAGAAGCTCTTGTGTCGGCCACTGTTGGAGAAGAGCATCTACTCCCAGGGATCGAGGGTCCCGTCCTCTGCTGAAAAAGCGCGGCACTTGGCAATTGGCCGATGACGCCATCAGATCTAGGCTCGGCTGGCCCCAGCGCTTCGTGATGCCCAAGAACGCCTGAGCAGATAGCTGCCACTCTCCGGGCTCCAAGGTATGGCGACTGAGAAAGTCCGCCTTGACATTCATGACTCCGGCAATGTGGGCCGCTGACAGCTGTTCCAGGTTCGCTTCCGCCCACTGGCATAGATTCATGGCCTCCTTGGCTAGAGGGGCGCTCTTGGTACCTCCCTGGCGGTTGACATAGGCCACAGCCGTGGCATTGTCCGACAGGACCTGTACAGGCTTCAACACCAGTACCGGGATGAACTCCAACAACACCAACCAAATGGCTCTGAGTTCCAGGAGGTTGATAGACCACTTGCCTCTGCAGGAGACCAGAGCCCCTGCGCTGTCCTTCCCAAGCAGTGGGCTCCCCAGCCCATCAAAGAGGCGTCTGTCGTGACGACAATCCACTCCGGGGTCACCAGAGGCATTCCTGCAGACAACTTGTCTGTCTGCGTCCACCAGCTCAGCGCCTTGCGCACTGCTGGGTCCAAGGGAAGGCGCATAGCATAATCCTCCGACATCGGAGTCCAGCGCAGCAGCAGAGATTGTTGTAGTGGTCTCATATGAGCCCTGGCCCAGGGCACTACTTCCATCGTGGCCGTCATAGAGCCCAACAGCTGCACGTAGTCCCAAGCCCGAATAGGAGAGGCTACTAGGAACTAGTCCACCTGAGCCTGAAACTTGACAATCCGATTGTCTGGCAGGAACACTCTGCCCACTTGGGTGTCGAATCGAACTCCCAGATACTCCAGGGACTGAGTCGGGCGCAGCTGGCTTTACTCCCAGTTGATGATCCACCCCAGGGAGCTCAAAAGAGCAACCACCCGGTTCACAGCTTTGCCGCGCTCTGCATAAGAGGGGGCTTGGATCAACCAGTCGTCCAGATAAGGATGGACTTGAACTCCTTCCTTCCTCAGGAAGGCCGCGATGACCACCATTACTTTGGAGAAGGTCCGCGGAGCAGTAGCCAACCCGAACGGGAAGGCTCTGAACTGGAAGTGTCGGCCCAGTACTGCAAAAAGCAGAAAGCGTTGATGAGGAGGCCAGATGGGAATATGCAAGTACGCTTCCTTGATGCCCAAGGATGCCAGGAACTCTCCTGCCTTCACTGCCGCTATAACAGAGCGGAGGGTCTCCATGCGAAAGTGCCGAACTTTCAAGGCCCAATTGACCCCTTTGAGGTCGAGGATAGGCCGTACAGAACCTCCTTTCTTTGGTATCACAAAGAAAAAGGAGTAACATCCCTTGCCAAGCTGATTTTCTGGCACCGGAACGACCGCCCCCAGGCGGATCAGATTGTTCAAGGTCTGCTGCACTACCACAGCTTTGACCGGAGACTTGCAGGGAGAGAGTACAAACCCGTCTTTTAAGGGTCGGCAGAACTCTAGCTTGTAGCCGTCTCTGATGACTTCCAGCACCCAAGCGTCTGAAGTTATTGTGGTCCACTCGCCCATAAACGAGGACAGCCGTCCTCCAATCTGCACTGAGGCGTGGACCAAGGCCCCGTCATTGGGTACGAGACCCTGGGGGAGGACCGGAGGGAGCACCTCCGGGACGGCAGTCTCTGCGAAAGGAATGCTGCTTGGGGGAGAAGTTCCTCTTGAAGGAAGAGGGGGCAGAGGAGCCCGACCTGCCCGGGCGGTACCGACGGGCTTCCTGAAACCGTCCTCTGGAGGTACCAGGGCGAGTACTAGCCCGAACCCTGACCTCTGGTAACTTCTTGCCCTTAGACGTGCCGAGATCGGTCACGATTTTGTCCAGCTCGACCCCAAAGAGCAGCTTGCCTTTAAAAGGCAATCTAGCCAGGCGGGATTTAGAGGCGTGGTCAGCAGACCAATGTTTCAGCCAAAGCCACCGCCGCGCAGAGATTGTCTGAGCCATGCCTTTCGCTGAGGCCCTCAAGACATCATACAGCAAGTCTGCCAAATAGGCTAAGCCCGATTCCAGGGCCGGCCAATCAGCCCTCAAGGAAAGATCCGAGGGGAAAGCCCGCTGCACCATAGTCAGGCACGCCCTGGCCACATAGGAGCCGCAAATTGAGGCCTGCAAACTTAAAGCAGCTGCCTCAAAGGACGACCTTAAGGCCGCCTCCAATCTTCTGTCTTGGGCGTCCTTTAGGGCCGTGCCACCTTCCACCGGCAACGCCGTTTTCTTAGTCACCGCAGTGATTAAAGAATCCACGGTAGGCCACAGATAGGCCTCACGTTCCCTTTCAGTCAAAGGATAGAGGTGGGACATAGCCCTAGCCACTTTAAGGCTCGCTTCTGGGACATCCCATTGAGCCGCAATTAAGGTGTGCATGGCATCATGCACGTGGAAGGTTCTAGGCGGGCGCTTCGTCCCCAGCATAATGGCAGAGCCAACAGGGGCTGAGGGAGAGACGTCCTCCGGAGAGGAAATCTTCAAAGTGTCCATGGCCTGTATCAACAGGTTGGGCAAATCCTCTGAGCTAAAAAGCCGCGCTGCAGAGGGGTCATCCGCTGCATCCGAGCGGGGATCCATCTCCTCCAAGTAATCCGCAAAGGACCGTTGGGAGAACTCAGATACGCTGCCCTCATCTACATCGGAGGAGACAAAGTCCTCCAAGGCCTGGGAAACAACCCGAGGGCGTTTACCTCTGGGAACCTCAACCTCTTTACCAGACGAGGGAGCAGGGGCAGCGTTTTGCATAAGGAAGGTCTGATGCAGCAGCAAAACAAACTCGGGGGAGAAACCCCCCAGACTGTGCACTTCCGCAGCCTGGGCTACAGCCCTAGACGCACCCTCAACCGGCGCTCGCAAGAGCGGGGGAGAGACATGCTGCGCATCCAAAATGGCGTCCGGCGCGACACTCCGCGAAGGAGCCGCGCGGGAAGAACAGCGCTTAACTTTAGCCGCTTTTGTGCCGTCGCCCAAATTAAGGGCGTTCATGGCATTAATGTCTCCAACCTCAAGGGCGGCCCAAGAAGAAGCCGTCCGAGCCGCGTGGCCGGCCAAGATGGCGGAGGCGAGGAGCGGGGGATGGGCGTTTATGGCGGGAAAAACCGCCACGCCGGAGGAAGGACCGGGACATTCATCGGTCACGAAACTGTCACCCAACAAGGGCGAATCAGGCTTTAAGACCCCCGCATCCCCTCTAGAAGCGCTCAAGCGATCCGGGGAGCGACTCTTTGCGCCCTCGCCCTCCGACGCCATATGCCACGAGGAGAAGAATCGGGGAACCCCCTGCCCGCTATAAAAAGGTAAAAATTACCTGCTTGCCGCTCCAAGCTGTAACGACCTGGTGTCCCAGTGAGTAGCTGCAATAAACGTTTAAATAAACGTCGAAATAAACGCCTTTAAGGACGTTCAAAATTATTTTTTTTTTTTTTGTTAACGGAGCCAGCGGGAGGGGGGAGAAAAGGAGGGACCTGACACCACCAGGTTTGCACTTGCTCAAAAGAGCCCTCAACCCCAGGCACTCAACAAAACCTAAGAATTAGGCTTGGAGGCCTAGCCAGAGCTGCTGCTGTGTGTGACCACCACCAGCTGAGATAGAGAACATACTGAGGAGTTTCCGGCAGCACATGACCACATATAGGGAGGCAAAAGTTTGCTCTCTATCTCCACCTGCTGGTAGATGGACACAACCCACCAGTCTATGGATTGATCAGCTTGATGATATGGAAATAAAGTTACGCTAGTATTTCCATAACGACACCTGGGTGCCCTCCAAACAGCTGCTGGTGTGGAGGATAACAACTCACTGGCAAACACAGATGTTTCATACCTAATACTGTGAAAGACCCGCTCTATGAATTGTTAATATGTGTCCCAGCTTGAGACCCATCCACTGGAATAGTGGTGGGCCGAGTTACATAGCTTAAACTGCTGAAAAGCACTGATTAGGCCTGAAAATCTGATGATGGCCTTGTTGCTGAGCGCCTGCAGAAGCAGGGCTGCTTGATAAGCCTTATTAGAATTTAGTGTGACATTCAAAAGCAGTGCAAAAGCCAAGATCAAGGAATTAATGGCTAAAATCCTAAAAAGTTTGGTTCAGAAAATGGAGTCTGCTGCAGCTAAAATGGCACCTAGAATCACAGGATATAAAACTGATCTCTCTATATTAGGAAAGATGTTTACAAGTCCGGAAATTGACGTTATTGAGAAATATTAGGAGGGGGGGGGGGTAGGTGGGCTCCTGACCTGCGGTTAAGTATGATTTACAGATGGAAAAAAAAAAAAGTGTCTCTCCATTGAATTGTATGGGCAGCAAATACTATATAAGAAATGTAAATCTGAGTTGAAATCGGAGTCCTTCCCCAATGCCAGTCTGAGGGCGAAGCTACGGTCGGTTGAACTGAGATCTGACTGATGTGTGTACCAGCTTGAAGTTTCAATTGGTGAGAATAAAGACTATTTCTATCACTACCCTTCTCTAAGTCTGAGTTTCAATCTTTTGATTGTCTATCTGTTTCTTTGAACAGTCTCACACAAATAGTGTGCACACAAGTAAATTATCTTTTACTCATCTATACATTATGTGGCAAAATAAATGGCCAAAGATTCACCTAGACCCCAGAGGCCAGAAAGCCGAGGTCCTGGGGCTTAGATTTGAACTGCGCCTTCTGTCAACCCCTCTGTGCCTCCGTGTCAAAACTCCCTCCCCGTGGAGAGGGGTTCCCCAACACCCCAGAGGGGTTCCCTGGAGGTCTAGAGAGGGGTGGTTTAAACAGAATGTTGAAAAGAGCAGGAACAAAGACTGATCCTTGTCATGATCTGGTACACTCCGCTTTAGTTAACACATGAAATCAGCAATTAATGATGATTTCTTGTATTACTCTTATCATGTGTTGATCCTGGAGACAATTCTGCAGCTTCACAGTGTCAAAAGCTGAGGAAATGATCAATGAACACAGCACCACACTTTTGACTGGTCTCAGTAGCTATTTTAACACACTCTGTTGCATCCAAGTACTGAGTATTTGTGATGCTCTGCACCTTTTTTCAGTCATGATAGAAGAACTAGAGGAAAATCTCTCTTTGACTGGAAGAGGAGGAAACTTGTAGGACACACAGGAAGGTCTTAAGATAACAGTGTAAGGATCGGGACTGAGGCACCCTAAGACAATCAGCAGAGCCGAGACACATTCTGATCAGACTTCAAAGTGCAGAAGGTACAGAAAATATGCCAAATTTCTATTAAATCAGACGCTGTTCCTCTTAAGAAAATGAAGACAAAGCAATTCTTACCTAGGGAGATCAGGATCTCATAATTCTCCTTCATCACCTCCCTGTAAAGCTCCTTCTGCCCTTCATCTAAATACTCCCACTCCTCCTGGGAGAAAGAGACAGCGATGTCCTCAAATGTCACCCGCATCTGAAACAGAAATCAGAAATACACTCAGGGAAACGTGGGGGTGCTCAGAAAGCATTAGATTTCAGCTACCTTTATTCATTTAACATTTTGGGAATGATCTAGAATGTAGATGCCCTGTGCAGGTGTAAGACACCCATTGCATGTGTAAATCAGCAAGCAAGGATAAGCAGCCATTTTAGGAAAGGCAGCTACTTCTACTTGGAAGTGGAAGCATGGGAAAATTAGGTTCTTACCTTGGTAATTTTCTTTCCTTTAGTCATAGCAGATGAATCCATTACGTATGGGTTGTGTCCATCAACCAGCAGGGGGAGATAGAGAGCACTCAAAAACCATAGTGCCTTATGGCCAGCTAGCTCCACTGCCTCTTCAGTATTTGAAGCTTCCAAAGCAGTATAACAAACCGCAATGGGAATAACTACTACTACTACTTGACATTTCTAAAGCGCTACTAGGGTTACGCAGCGCTGTACAATTTAACATAGAAGGACAGTCCCTGCTCAAGGAGCTTACAATCTAAAGGTCAAATGTACAGTCAGTCAATTAGGGGCAGTCAAATTGGGGCAGTCTAGGTTTTGTGAAAGGTATAAAGGTTAGGTGCCGAAAGCAACATTGAAGAGGTGGGCTTTGAGCAAAGATTTGAAGATGGGTAGGGAGGGGGCTTGGCGTAAGGGCTCAGGAAGTTTATTCCAAGCATAGGGTGAGGCGAGGCAGAATGAGAGGAGCCTGGAGTTGGCGGTGGTAGAGAAGGGTACTGAGAGGAGGGATTTGTCCTGTGAGCGGAGGTTACGGGCGGGAACGTAAGGGGAAATGAGGGTAGAGAGGTAATGAGGGGCTGCAGACTGAGTACATTTGTAGGTAAGAAGGAGAAGCTTGAACTGTATGCGGTATCTGATCGGAAGCCAGTGAAGTGACCTGAGGAGAGGGTTGATATGAGTATATCGGTTCAGGCGGAATATAAGACATAAAGCAGAGTTCTGAACGGACTGAAGGGGGGATAGATGGCTAAGTGGGAGGCCAGTGAGGAGCAGGTTGCAGTAGTCAAGGCGAGAGATAATGAGAGCGTGGACGAGAGTATGGGTGGTGTGCTCAGAGAGGAAAGGGCGAATTTTGCTGATGTTAAAGAGAAAGAAGCGACGGGTCTTGGCTATATGCTGGATATGCGCAGAGAAGGAGAGGGAGGAGTCGAAGATGACTCCGAGGTTGCGGGCAGGTGAGACGGGGAGGATGAGGGTGCCATCAACTGAGATACAGAGTGGAGGAAAAGGAGAAGTGGGTTTTGGTGGACTTTCTTCACAGCGAACGATGGCCCCATGACAGGAGCATTAACTCAAAAGGAGGGCATGAACTCATCCTCCTGTAACAGAACAGAAATCCTGAAGACTGTTTTCCAACTTTCTCCCAAGGGAGGAATATATCATCAGGAAAAACTGAACACACAGAGTCACATCAGTAAACAGTCAATCAGACAGGGAGGGCTCATGGATTCATCTGCTATGACTAAAGGAAAGAAAATTACCAAGGTAAGAACCTAATTTTCCCTTCCTTGTCATCAGGCAGATGAATCCATTACGTATGGGATGTAACAAAGCAATCCCTAGATAGGATGGGAACAAGCCACACCACGCGCTAGCACTTCTGCTCCAAACTGCGCATCCCTCCTGGGAGCCACATCCAGCCTGTAATGTCGGGCAAAAGAGAGCTTAGAAGCCCATGTTGCTGCACTGCAAATCTCATGAAGAGAGAGTGCTCCAGTTTCAGACCAAGAGGAAGAAATCGCTCTTGTAGAATGCGCCTTAAAGGCTACAGGCGGAGGCCGGCCGGCCGGCCAGCAGATAAGCTGAAAAGATAACTTATTTGAGCCAACGGACAGTAGTGGCTTTAGACGCTGAAGACCCTCTGCGAGGAACTGCCAACAGCACAAAAAGATGATCAGAGGTCCTGAAAGAATTTGTAATTTGCAGATACTGCAACAGAGTCCTGCGCACATCCAAAAGGCGCAACTGCCCAAAAGAATCTGGGAACTCCTCCCTAGCAGAGGAGGGTAGAAAAACAGGCTGGTTTAGGTGAAATGCTGAAACCACCTTAGGCATGAAGGAAGGCACGGCACGTACCGTTACCCTGGACTCTGAGAACTGCAGAAATGGGTCTTGACAGGACAGTGCCTAGTGTTCTGACACCCGTCTTGCCGAAGTGATGGCCACCAAAAATATGGCCTTTAGAGTCATATCTTTCTCTGAAGCTCGCCGAAGCAGCTCAAAAGGAGAACCCTGAAAAGCCTTCAAAACCAGCCCCAGGTTCCAAGCTGGACAGGGTGCCCACACGGGAGGCCGGAGCCGAAGCACCCCTCTAAGAAAACGTGCAATATCTGGATGCGCAGCTAAGGACACACCTTCAACCTTGCCACGCAGGGAGGCTAAAGCTGCCACTTGCACCCGCAGGGAATTGTAGGCCAAGCCTTTTTGTACACCATCCTGCAAAAAGTCCCGAATCAGCGAGACAGGAGCCCGCATGGGTGTGATCGCCTTTGAAACACACCAAGCCTCAAACTGGCGCCAGATCCTGGCATAAGCCACGGAAGTGGACCGCTTGCGGGCCTGTAGGAGAGTGGAAATTACATTATTTGAATAGCCTTTATCTCTCAATTGCACCCTCTCAATAGCCATGCTGTACGACCAAAGCGACAGGCAGCCTCCATGGTCACTGTTCCCTGCGACAACAGGTTCGGTACCAGAGGCAAAGGAAGGGGAGCCTCCACCAGCATCCGCCGGAGGTCCGCATACCAAGGCCTCCTGGGCCAGTCCGGGGCAATGAGAACCACTTCTCCTGGATGAAGCCGAATCCGCAGGAGCACTCGCCCTATCAAGGACCACGGAGGGAACACATACAGGAGGCCCAGAGGCCAGGGTTGAGCCAAGGCATCTAACCCCGCCGAGCGAGGATCTCTCCATCTGCTGTAAAAGCACGGGACTTTGGCATTTGCGCTTGAGGCCATAAGATCCGCTACGGGCGTCCCCCATTTGGCACAGATCTGCAGGAATACTTCGTCTGCAAGTTCCCACTCCGCTGGATCGATTTGATGCCTGCTTAGATAATCGGCTTGCACGTTGCCCTGACCTGCTATATGAGCTGCTGACAGAAACTGCAGATGAAGCTCAGCCCAGTGGCAAATCTGTTCGGCCTGCACGGCTAGTGCTCTGCACTGTGTGCTGCCCTGATGATTTATGTAGGCCACTGCTGTCGTGTAGTCCGACAGAACTATGACAGCCAATCCTTCCAGGGTCAATTGAAAGGCCAGAAGCGCCTGAAATACCGCCGTCAACTCTAGGCGGTTGATGGACCACTCCGACTCCTCGGGTGTCCAAAGACCCTGGGCATGCCTTCCCCGGCAATGTGCACCCCAGCCCTGCAGGCTGGCATCTGTCACCAATAGGCACCAATCGGGGAGCGCCAGCAGCATTCCTCGCCGCAGCATGCTGTCTGAGAGCCACCATTCCATGCTGAGCCGAGCCGCAGGGAGCAACGTGAGTCTGCACTGATAATCCTGAGATACTGGAGACCATCGTTGAAGCAGGGAATACTGCAGAGGTCTCAGGTGCGCTCTCGCCCAGGGCACCAAATCCAAGGTGGCCGTCATCGATCCCAACAGCTGGACAATGTCCCAAGCTCGGGGGCGGGGCATCCTCAGGAGCAGACGGACCTGATTCTGAAGCTTGCACCGCCTTTGCTCGGGTAGGAATACATATCCTGAACAGGGCAGTGCCAACCCGGTAAGCCGGGTAAGCACGGCAGGGGGGCGCCTGTGTACAAGGGCGCCGCGCCCGGCGCTGCCGTCCAGTTGTTTTTCAAAATCTAATAAAAAGAAAAAAACTCACCGCATCGGTGCGTCGGCGCCTATGCGCATGCGCTGGTGCTGCCATCCTGCTTGTAGTGCACGGCTCTTTGGCACCGCCACACCCAGCTGTTCCCGCACGCGGCGGCGTGGATGCAGAGTACGTACTGTACGTGACACGTTGGTTATTTGGACCGCCGTTGGAGCGCTGACTGCTGAGACTGAGAGGCAGTGAGAGGCTGAGAGCTGCTGCTGCCTTGGATCCTCTGGGGAGGTCAGCAAGCTAGCCTGCTGCTGGTGTAGCGACGGAGGGGCGAGTTGTCAGGAAAACTTGTGTTTATCTCTGCCGAGGGTTATATTTTATAGTTTTAAAGTAACTAGCAGGGACCTGCTGAAACTTGGTGGAAGGGCCTGTACAGGGTCATGACACTGAGATTGTCATAGCCTCTTTTCTGTCCCTATCACCTTCTCTTCCATTGTCTCCTCCCTGTTCCCAGCAGTGTATGTATCCATTTCTCTCATAAAGTTCCATTAACCCCCTTCCCCCAATACTCATTCCGTCGACTCTTCTACCTCACACCCCATGCTAGCTAAACACAGAGAAATTCCATGGGGGTTCAAGTCCCAGTCTCCCCCCCCCCCCCCCCCCCATGATCAGATTCAACCCCCAGCTTTCTCTTTCCTCCTCCAACTGAGCGCTTATGTCTAGAAGAGCAGCTGGGAGGTCTAGGGGACATGTCATTCTCATAGCCATGTAATTCAGGCCCCCGTAAGCTCATGGGCAAAATGAGTAGACTTTCTTAAGGCTCCCTGCTACTTGTCACGCAGCCTGTCTCCACTACTCGGTTCTCATCTACACATGTCCTAGAGACCTCATCCTCATTTGACCTGAAACTTCCAATAACATCATAGTAGCGATGGGAGCTTTCCCAAGGCTTCTACTGCTGGCTATAACCTCTCCAAAGTATCTGCTTCTTCTTCTGACCATGACTGACAGCAGTACTCTGGGCCCCCAACTTCTGGGTTCAAATGCATGGTTGCTGAAAGCTCCAGTTACAGTAACAGTCTACCATACTGAGCCTTGTGCTGCCACTGTCCCCAGCATAACCCTTTACCCTACACCTAATCACTCGACGACGACTATGACTTAGACCACATCTTCCATCAACTCCCCCTATGCTATCCCTTAAACTATTCCATCCTCCAGCCACTCCCACCCCTTATCCTTTGCTCATTTCAACCTTCCCTCTCCTGCCTCTCCTACCCCCTTCTTACTTGCCCATCCCATCTATCTGCATATCTCCATCATTATTCTGTTATACCATAGCTTGTACTCTCTATACCTTGTAACCCCTATTACTATGTAAGCCAACAGTCTGTACTAGTATTCTGTTTTTGCTACCAAGCCACTCTGGTTTTTATGATATCCACAATGATAGTGCTTGAGAAATATGCATGCTGCACTGCTAAGTGGTTGTAAACCCTTTATTTGTTCAGCAATCCCACAAAGATGCACTCCATCTTTCAGCTCCTATTTCCTTTGCATCTTGTGCAAAACCGGGGGGGGGGGGGGGGGGGGCGCCAACTGATAGTCTGCAGGGGGGCACCAGAGACCCTTGGCACGGCCCTGATCCCGAGTCTGTGTCAAACCGTGCCCCCAAATATTCTAGAGATTGCGAGGGGGTCAGGTGACTTTGGGCTACATTGACGACCCAGCCCAGAGATTGCAGTACTGAGACCACTCTGGCTGTAGCTTGATGGCTCTCTGTTGCACAGTCCGCTCTGATGAGCCAGTCGTCTAGGTACGGGTGAACCCGGATACCTTCTCACCTGAGAAAAGCAGTTACTACCACCATTACCTTGGAAAAGGTTCGGGGGGCTGTGGTGAGGCCAAAAGGCAAGGCCCGAAACTGGAAATGTTTTCCCATCACCACAAACCTCAGAAACTTCTGGTGCGGGGGCCAAATTGGAATGTGCAAGTAAGCTTCTTTCAGGTCCAGAGACGTGAGAGACTCTCCTGGCTGTACCGCCGCAATGACAGAGCGCAGGGTATCCATGTGAAAATGCCGCACTTTTAGGGATTTGTTTAATTCTTTTAAGTCCAAAGTAGGCCGAAAAGACCCTCCTTTTCGCGGCACCACAAAGTAAATGGAGTAGCAGCCGCAGCCTAATTCGGCGGGAGGCACGGGGGAACCGCCGCTATGTGAATCAAGCCTTGCAAGGTCTCCTCTACCGCCGCCCGATTCGAGGCAGAAACGCATCGGGACTCCACAAACACGTCTCTTATCGGGGTATTGAATTCTATTCTGTAACCTTCTCTGATCAGGTCCAAGACCCACTGATCTGAGGTAATCTTGGCCCACTCCTTGAGAAAGAGGGAAAGACGTCCTCCTATCACAGGAATCGAGGAGGGGGCCGGCGCACCATCATTGAGAGGGTTGCCCTTGAACTCCAGGTCTTCAGCCTGCTGCTGCGGAACGTTTGTCCGAGCGAAAAGAGTTCCTCTGCTGAAACCGGCCACGAGAAGTGAACCCAGCAGAACGCCCCGGGCTGTACCTTCTAGCTTCACGGAAGTGAGGTCTATAAGAGGAGTGAACCGCCTGACCCTTAGAGGGAGGCCGCAGCCTATCCTCGGGTAAGCGCTGGGGTTTAGCATCTCCCAGGCCTTTCACAAGTTTCTCCAACTCCTCACCAAACAGGAGAAGGCCTTGAAAGGGCAACTTCACCAACCTTTACTTAGAGGCCATGTCCGGCGCCCAATGCTGTAGCCACAGAAGACGGCGAGCTGCCACTGCTACAGCCATCTGTTTAGCCGAAGCTCTGACAATATCATAAAGGGCGTCAGCTAAAAAGGACAAGGCCGACTCCATCCACGGAGCCACCTCAGACAAGGGCTCCGCTCCATCACCGGGCTGTTCAACTGCCTGTTGCAACCATGCCAGGCAGGCTCTAGCAGCATAGCAGCTGCATGCAGACGCCCGAATCGTGACACCTGCAATTTCAAAGGACCGTTTCAGCGCTGATTCCAGCCTTCAGTCTTGCATATCCTTCAGGGCCACACCTCCTTCAACAGGAAGGGTAGTTCTCTTTGTCACTGCCGTGACTAGGGCATCCACTTTAGGCATTGCAAAGCGAACCAAATGCTCCTCACTTAGAGGGTATAATTGCCCCATTGCCCTGGAAACTTTCAAAGGTCCCTCGGGGTCAGCCCATTGAGCAGAAATAAGCTCTTGGATGGAGTCATGCAAAGGAAAGGTTCGAGCAGGCTTTTTGGTACTTGCCATTCTCGGATTTCCAGAGGAGGCTACGCCACTCCCAGGATCTTCAATAGAGAGGGCCTGTAACACCCTCATCCTCCCCGTCCCATCTGCCCGCAACCTCGGAGTCATCTTTGACTCCTCCCTCTCCTTCTCTGCGCATATCCAACAGACTGCCAAGACCTGTCGCTTCTTCCTCTTCAACATCAGCAAAATTCGCCCTTTCCTCTCTGAGCACACCACCAGAACTCTCGTCCACGCTCTCATTACCTCTCGCCTTGATTACTGCAACTTACTCCTCACCGGCCTCCCACTCAGCCATCTATTCCCCCTTCAATCAGTTCAGTACGCTGCTGCACGTCTTATATTCCGCCAAAACCGATATACTCATACCACCCCTCTCCTCAAATCACTTCATTGGCTTCCAATCAGATATCGCATACAATTCAAGCTCCTCCTCCTTACCTACAAGTGCACTCAGTCTGCGGCTCCTCACTACCTCTCCACCCTCATCTCCCCCTATGTTCCCGCCCGTAACCTCCGCTCACAGGACAAAGCCCTTCTCTCAGTACCCTTCTCCACCACTGCCAACTCCAGGCTCCGCTCATTCTGCCTTGCCTCACCCTATGCCTGGGACAATCTTCCTTTACCCATACGCCATGCCCCCTCCCTACCCATCTTCAAATCTCTGCTTAAAACTCACCTCTTCTATGCTGCCTTCGGCGCCTAACCGCTCTAGATAGACAGAATGCCCCTATCTATCCACTCTATCAGATTAACTGTTCACTCGTCCTCTAGATTGTTCACTCGTCCTCTAGATTGTAAGCTCTTTGAGCAGGGACCGTCCTTCTATGTCTAAATTGTACAGCGCTGCGTAACCCTAGTAGCGCTTTAGAAATGCTAGTTAGTAGTAGTAGTAGTAGCATCAGAAATAAGCGCTGGCAGCTCCTCACGGTGGAAAATCCTCACCGCGGATGGATCATCAGGATCCTGTGGCAACTCTGCACCTTCCTCTGGCTCTTCTGGCCACGAAGGCCTGCCAGACCCCTCAGAATCCGCACCACCCGACCACAGGGGGGGGGGGGGAAGGGGGGTGCACCACTGTCTAAAGGGGAATTTACCCTTCTGCGCTTCTCTTGCCACCAGCTATCAGGGAAAAACGCCTCAGAGGGCAGTCCCAGGCCAGAATCCACGGGAGGGGCAGTAATGGGAGCCATAGAAGACCCCTGTGGCTGAGCTCTGTTAAGCATATATGCCTTATGCAGCAATAATACAAAGTCAGGGGAGAAAAACTCGCCCTGGGCACCCAATTCCATTTCGGGGCTAGTAGCACTTTGGCTAGCCTCAATCCGAGGGCCCCCTCCGGATTCAAGACCCTCCGCTGCAGCGGGGGTCGCGCCATGCAACACATTCAAAATGGCGCCCGCTGCCAACTCCACTGAGCGGGAAGAATCATCGCTCGCCATGCTCGGGCCGGCTCTTACGCCTGAACAGCACGTTTTACAGAGCCCTGCTGCGGATCTGCGCTTGCCACAGTTAGAACAGCACTTTACAACCTCTGCAGCCATCACCGAAAACAGCAGTAAAATTCAAAATGGCGGATTCACGCCAAAACATCCCAATCGCGGGCCCTCCCCGGAGGAGCTGGAAAACACCCTTACCTCACTGGACCGAGTATCAATGCTCCGGTTGCGCTGTAGAATCTGAAGAAAACCTCTTTCTTAAGGTCGCAGCTCTAAAGCGAGACGCGACTTTTTTTTTTTTTTTTTTAACGCTGTGAGGAAAGTAGAGGAAACAGCAAAAGAGGTAATCAAATCAACTCCGGAGGTACAGACCAGTGGAAAAGGCGAACCAATGTGCCTGCATCCACCAAGTATAGAGTGGGAAAGAGCACGGAAAAGCGAACTAATGTGCTCACATCCACATAGGGGGATGGGTGAGGCAGGGAAAGGGCTAACCTATGTGCCTCTAAAGTGATGCTGCAATAGCCTCAACACCCCTGCTTCCACTGGCAAAGCTCAGGAGCCACCCCATGCAGAATTTAGAAGGAGCTGAAAAAGCTGCAATCACCCTGCTGAGGAGATAGAGAATACTGAAGAGGCAGTGGAGATAGTTGGCCATAAGGCACTATGGTTTTGAGTGCTCTCTATCTCCCCCTGCTGGTTGATGGACACAACCCATACGTAATGGATTCATCTGCCTGATGACAAGGAAAGGGATATTTTAGAGAGACATGTTCTGGGTGTGGTTTGGTTGATCCTTCACAGTACATGAGTATTTTATATTATATAATGGCAATACATGTATACTGTAGAAATTTCCCACATCAGCATTTATACCTACATGTCACCCTGAGGGATGTTGCTCTATTTTTGAATGTGTACTTTTGGAAAATGACTTTGTCTAATGTGTGTCCCAAAAACTACAATTTTTGTTTTCACTGTGCTATATAGATCGATAAATCTGTAAATGTAAAACTGTAGTAGTATTTTTTATAAGACTCAGTAAACACTCCTGGAGGTACAACGATCTAGTCAGGTTTTCAAGAGAGAACTGTTGATGGAATGAAGGCCTCTTGTTTCAAATCGCTCTCATATATATGCATTCTGCAAATCTTGAAAACCCGACCCATCCGGAATCCCAAAGAGAAGATGCCACTCTCAAAGAGAAGCAAGACTCCATGCAGAATCTCAAAGATTAGTAACATTCTATGTAGAACCTCAATAAGGTAAAATTATGTATCATACCTGATAATTTTCTTTCCATTAATCATAGCTGATCAATCCATAGACTGGTGGGTTGTGTCCATCTACCAGCAGGTGGAGATAGAGAGCAAACTTTTGCCTCCCTATATGTGGTCATGTGCTACCGGAAACTCCTCAGTATGTCGATATCAAAGCTCCATCCGCAGGACTCAGCACTTAGAGAATTACACCCACGAAGGGACACTCTGCCCAGCTCACCACCGCCGAAACGGGGGAGGGGAATTAACCCAGCTCATCCCCACACAAGTGGGGGAGGGGAATCCGTCCAGCTCATCCCCGCGGAGCGGGGGAGGGACACCACACCCACCGATGCGGGGGGATCTGGCTTATCCTGCAACCGCAACCGCGGGAGGAGCTGACTGACCCTAACACCGCCGAAGCGGGAGGGGTACAAAGCTGCCCTACAGCCGCACGAAGCGGGAGGGAGTGCCGGCAGAATTTAAATCTCAATCCAGCCCCGTAAAACGGAGGGGAGAGGAATGCAGCAGCTCACTGTAACACAAACTCGTCTCAACTCTTGAAGAATCCAAGTGAAAAAACTTGAACACGAAGTCTTTCTGAAGTAACTGAAGACTAAACTTGAACCTGAAATTCAACCAGAATAAAAACAGTACAGATATCTGGGAGGGGCTATGGATTGATCAGCTATGATTAATGGAAAGAAAATTATCAGGTATGATACATAATTTTACCTTCCATATCATCATGCTGATCAATCCATAGACTGGTGGGATGTACCGAAGCAGTACTCACCCAGGGCGGGACATTGAAATCCCTGACCTCAACACTGAAGCTCCAAACCGGGCCTCCGCCCGTGCAGCCACAGTCAAGCGGTAATGCTTGGAGAATGTATGAGCCGAAGCCCAAGTTGCCGCCTTGCATATCTCTTCCAAGGAGACGGACCCGGCCTCTGCCATCGAGGCCGCCTGAGCTCTAGTGGAGTGAGCCTTCAGCTGGATAGGCGGCACCTTCCCCGCGGCCACATAAGCCGCTGCAATGGCTTCCTTGACCCATCTTGCCACTGTAGGCTTAGCAGCCTGCAGACCCTTACGAGGACCTGCAAACAGGACAAACAGATGATCCGATTTCCGGAACTCATTGGTCACTTCCAAGTATCTGATGATGACTCGTCTCACATCCAGATATTTAAGAGCAGAGTACTCCTCTGGGTAGTCCTCCCTACGAAAGGAAGGGAGACAGAGCTGCTGATTCACATGGAAGCGAGAAACAATCTTGGGCAGGAAGGAAGGCACTGTGCGAATAGTCACTCCTGCCTCAGTGAACTGCAGAAAGGGCTCTCGACATGAGAGCGCCTGGAGCTCGGAAACTCTTCTGGCTGAAGTGATAGCCACCAAAAAGACTGCTTTCAACGTCAGGTCTTTCAGAGATGCCCTCGACAAGGGTTCAAAAGGCGGCTTCTGCAATGCTCTTAGCACCAGGTTGAGATTCCACGCAGGCACCACTGAGTGCAGAGGAGGGCGCAGGTGATTAACTCCCTTGAGAAAGCGCACCACATCTGGCTGCGAAGCCAGGGAAGCACCCTTCAGGCGGCCCCTGAAGCAAGCCAGAGCCGCTACCTGGACTTTAAGGGAACTGAGCGACAGGCCTTTCTCCAGACCTTCTTGCAGGAACGCCAACACTGAAGAAATTGGAGCAGTGAAGGGAGAAAGTGAGCCTGTTTCACACCACTCTGCAAATATACGCCAAACCCTGGCGTAAGCAGTAGAAGTAGAGCGCTTCCTCGCTCTCAGCATAGTGGCGATGACCTTGTCTGAGAAGCCCTTCTTTCTCAGACGCTGCCGCTCAATAGCCAGGCCGTAAGACCAAAGGGGGAGGGATCCTCCATCACCACGGGACCCTGATGTAACAGGCCCTGCTCCACTGGCAGTCGCAGAGGATCGTCGACTGAGAGCCTGATCAAGTCCGCATACCAGGGACGTCTGGGCCAATCCGGACCCACCAGGATTACCCTGCCGGGATGCTTTGCCACCCGGTCTAGCAGCCTGCCCAACATGGGCCAGGGCGGGAACACATAGAGAAGCTCTTGAGTCGGCCACTGTTGGAGAAGAGCATCTACTCCCAGGGATCGAGGGTCCCGTCCTCTGCTGAAAAAGCGCGGCACTTGGCAATTGGCCGATGACGCCATCAGATCTAGGCTCGGCTGGCCCCAGCGCTTCGTGATGTCCAAGAACGCCTGAGCAGATAGCTGCCACTCTCCGGGCTCCAAGGTATGGCGACTGAGAAAGTCCGCCTTGACATTCATGACTCCGGCAATGTGGGCCGCTGACAGCTGCTCCAGGTTCGCTTCTGCCCACTGGCATAGATTCATAGCCTCCTTGGCTAGAGGGGCGCTCTTGGTACCTCCCTGGCGGTTGACATAGGCCACAGCCGTGGCATTGTCCGACAGGACCCGTACCGGCTTCAACACCAGTACCGGGATGAACTCCAAAAGCGCCAACCGAATGGCTCTGAGTTCCAGGAGGTTGATAGACCACTTTGCCTCTGCAGGAGACCAGAGCCCCTGCGCTGTCCTTCCCAAGCAGTGGGCTCCCCAGCCCGACAAAGAGGCGTCCGTCGTGACGACAATCCACTCCGGGGTCACCAGAGGCATTCCCGCAGACAACTTGTCTGTCTGCATCCACCAGCTCAGCGCCTTGCGCACTGCTGGGTCCAAGGGAAGGCGCACAGCATAATCCTCCGACATCGGAGTCCAGCGCTGTAGCAGAGATTGTTGTAGTGGTCTCATATGAGGCCTGGCCCAGGGCACTACTTCCATCGTGGCCGTCATAGAGCCCAACAGCTGCACATAGTCCCAAGCCCAAAGAGGAGAGGCTACTAGGAACTGGTCCACCTGAGCCTGAAGCTTGACAATCCGATTGTCTGGCAGGAACACTCTGCCCACTTGGGTGTCGAATCGAACTCCCAGATACTCCAGGGACTGAGTCGGGCGCAGCTGGCTTTTCTCCCAGTTGATGATCCATCCCAGGGAGCTCAAAAGAGCAACTACCCGGTCCACAGCTTTGCCGCACTCTGCATAAGAGGGGGCTCGGATCAACCAGTCGTCCAGATAAGGATGGACTTGTACTCCTTCCTTTCGCAGGAAGGCCGCGATGACCACCATCACTTTGGAAAAGGTCCGCGGAGCAGTAGCCAACCCGAACAGGAGGGCTCTGAACTGGAAGTGTCGGCCCAGGACTGCAAAACGCAGAAAGCGTTGATGAGGAGGCCAGATGGGAATATGCAAGTACACTTCCTTGATGTCCAAGGATGCCAGGTACTCCCCTGCCTTCACTGCCGCTATAACAGAGCGGAGAGTCTCCATGCGAAAGTGCCGCACTTTCAAGGCCCGATTGACCCCTTTGAGGTCGAGGATAGGCCGGACAGAACCTCCTTTCTTTGGTACCACAAAGTAAATGGTGTAACGCCCCTTGCCAAGCTGACTTTCTGGCACCGGAACGACCGCACCCAGGCGGATCAGATTGTCCAAAGTCTGCTGCACTGCCACAGCTTTGACCGGAGACTTGCAGGGAGAGAGTACAAACCCGTCTCTTAAGGGTCGGCAGAACTCTAGCTTGTAGCCGTCTCTGATGACTTCCAGCACCCAAGCGTCTGAAGTTATTGTGGTCCACTCGCCGAGAAACGAGGACAGCCGTCCTCCAATCTGCACTGGGGCGTGGACCAAGGCCCCGTCATTGGGTACGAGACCCTGGGGGAGGACCGGAGGGAGCACCTCCGGGACAGCGGTCTCTGTGAAAGGAATGCTGCTTGGGGGAGAAATTCCTCTTAAAGGAAGAGGGGGCAGAAGAACCCGACCTGCCCGGGCGGTACCGACGGGCTTCCTGAAACCGTCCTCTGGAGGTACCGGGACGAGTACTAGCCCGAGCCCTGACCTCTGGTAACTTCTTGCCCTTAGACGTGCCGAGATCGGTCACGATTTTGTCCAGCTCGACCCCAAAGAGCAGCTTGCCTTTAAAAGGCAATCTAGCCAGGTGGGATTTAGAGGCGTGGTCAGCAGACCAATGTTTCAGCCAAAGCCACCGCCGCGCAGAGATTGTCTGAGCCATGCCTTTAGCTGAGGCCCTCAAGACATCATACAGCAAGTCTGCCAAATAGGCTAAGCCCGATTCCAGGACCGGCCAATCAGCCCTCAAGGAATGATCCGAGGGGGATGCCCGCTGCACCATAGTCAGGCACGCCCTGGCCACATAGGAGCCGCAAACTGAGGCCTGCAAACTTAAAGCAGCCGCCTCAAAGGACGACCTTAAGGCCGCCTCCAATCTTCTGTCTTGGGCGTCCTTTAGGGCCGTGCCACCTTCCACCGGCAACGCCGTTTTCTTAGTCACCGCAGTGATTAAAGAATCCACGGTAGGCCACAGATAGGCCTCACGTTCACTTTCAGTCAAAGGATAGAGGCGGGACATAGCCCTAGCCACTTTAAGGCTCGCTTCAGGGACATCCCATTGAGCCGAAATTAAGGTGTGCATGGCATCATGCACGTGGAAGGTTCTAGGCGGGCGCTTCGTCCCCAGCATAATGGCAGAGCCAACAGGGGCTGAGGGAGAGACGCTGCAGAGGGGTCATCCGCTCCATCCGAGCGGGGATCCGTCTCCTCCAAGGAATCCGCAAAGGACCGTTGGGAGAACTCAGATACGCTGCCCTCATCTACATCGGAGGAGACAAAGTCCTCCAAGGCCTGGGAATCAACCCGAGGGCGTTTACCTCTGGGAACCTCAACCTCTTTACCAGACGAGGGAGCAGGGGCAGTGTTTTGCATAAGGAAGGCCTGATGCAGCAGCAAAACAAACTCGGGGGAGAAACCCCCCAGACTGTGCACTTCCGCAGCCTGGGCTACAGCCCTAGACGCACCCTCAACCGGCGCTCGCAAGAGCGGGGGAGAGACATGCTGCGCATCCAAAATGGCGTCCGGCGCGACACTCCGCGAAGGAGCCGCGCGGGAAGAACGGCGCTTAACTTTAGCCGCTTTTGTGCCGTCGCCCAAATTAAGGGCGTTCATGGCATTAATGTCTCCAACCTCAAGGGCGGCCCAAGAAGAAGCCGTCCGAGCCGCGTGGCCGGCCAAGATGGCGGAGGCGAGGAGCGGGGGATGGGCGTTTATGGCGGGAAAAACCGCCACGCCGGAGGAAGGACCGGGACATTCATCGGTCACGAAACTGTCACCCAACAAGGGCGAATCAGGCTTTAAGACCCCCCCCGCATCCCCTCTAGAAGCGCTCAAGCGATCCGGGGAGCGACTCTTTGCGCCCTCGCCCTCCGACGCCATATGCCACAAGGAGAAGAATCGGGGAACCCCCTGCCCGCTATAAAAAGGTAAAAATTACCTGCTTGCCGCTCCGAGCTGTAACGACCTGGTGTCCCAGTGAGTAGCTGCAATAAACGTTTAAATAAACGTCGAAATAAACGCCTTTAAGGACGTTCAAAATTTATTTTTTTTTTTTGTTAACGGAGCCAGCGGGAGGGGGGAGAAAAGGAGGGACCTGGCACCACCAGGTTTGCACTTGCTCAAAAGAGCCCTCAACCCCAGGCACTCAACAAAACCTAAGAATTAGGCTTGGAGGCCTAGCCAGAGCTGCTGCTGTGTGTGACCACTACCTGCTGAGATAGAGAACATACTGGGGAGTTTCCGGCAGCACATGACCACATATAGGGAGGCAAAAGTTTGCTCTCTATCTCCACCTGCTGGTAGATGGACACAACCCACCAGTCTATGGATTGATCAGCTTGATGATATGGAAGAGAACAATTCTATGCAGAATGTACATGAGAAGCAAGATGCCATGCAGAATCTCAAAGATTATTAAGATTCAATGTAGAATCTTCGAGAAGCAAGATTCTACATAGATGCCCTGCAGAATCTCAAAGATTAGTAAGATTCAATGTAGAATCTCAAAGAAGAGAAAGATTCAATGTAGAATCTTCGAGAAGCAAGATTCTACATAGATGCCATGCAGAGTCTCAAAGATTAGTAAGATTCTATGTAGAATCTCCAAGAGAAGCAAGATTCTACATAGAGTAGCAAGATGCTCTGCAGAATCTCAAAGATTATTAAGATTCAATGTAGAATCTTCGAGAAGCAAGATTCTACGTAGATGCCATGCAGAATCTCAAAGATTAGTAAGATTCTATGTAAAATCTCCAAGAGAAGCAAGATTCTACGAAGAGTAGCAAGATGCCATGCAGAATCTCAAAGATCAGTAAGACTGTATGTAGAATCTGCAAGGGACGCAAGATTCTACGTAGAGTAGCAAGATGCCATGCAGAATCTCAAAGATTAGTAAGATTCTATGCAGAATCTCCAAGAGAAGCAAGATTCTACATAGAGTAGCAAGATGCGATGCAGAATCTCAAAGATTAGTAAGATTTAATGTAGAATCTCAAAGAAGAGAAAGATTCAATGTAGAATCTTCGAGAAGAAAGATTCTACATAGATACCATGCAGAATCTCAAAGATTAGTAAGATTCTATGTAAAATCTCCAAGAGAAGCAAGATTCTACATGGAGTAGTAAGATGCGATGCAGAATCTCAAAGATTAGTAAGATTCTATGTAGAATCTCCAAGAGAAGCAAGATACCCTGCAGTATCTCAAAGATCAGTAAGATTCTATAAAGAATCTCGAAGAGAAGCAAGATTCTACGAAGAGTAGCAAGATGCCATGCAGATTCTCAAAGATCAGTAAGACTGTATGTAGAATCTGCAAGGGACGCAAGATTCTACGTAGAGTAGCAAGATGCCCTGCAGAATCTCAAAGATTAGTAAGATTCTATGTAGAATCTCCAAGAGAAGCAAGATTCTACATAGAGTAGCAAGACACCCTGCAGTATCTCAAAGATTAGTAAGATTCTATAAAGAATCTCCAAGAGAAGCAAGATTCTACGAAGAGTAGCAAGATGCCATGCAGAATCTCAAAGATCAGTAAGACTGTATGTAGAATCTGCAAGGGACGCAAGATTCTACGTAGAGTAGCAAGATGCCATGCAGAATCTCAAAGATTAGTAAGATTCTATGTAGAATCTGTAAGGGAAGCAAGATTCTAGTAGAGTAGCAATATGCCATGCAGAATCTCAAAGAATAGTAAGATTCTATGCAGAATCTCCAAGAGAAGCAAGATTCTACAAAGAGTAGCAAGATGCGATGCAGAATCTCAAAGATTAGTAAGATTCTATGTAGAATCTCCAAGATAAGCAAGATTCTACGTAGAATAGCAAGATGCCCTGCAGTATCTCAAAGATTATTAAGATTCTATGAAGAATCTCCAAGAGAAGCAAGTTTCTACGTAGAGTAGCAAGATGCCCTGCAGAATCTCGAAGATTAGTAAGATTCTATAAAGAATCTCCAAGAGAAGCAAGATTCTACGAAGAGTAGCAAGATGCCATGCAGAATCTCAAAGATCAGTAAGACTGTATGTAGAATCTGCAAGGGACGCAAGATTCTACGTAGAGTAGCAAGATGCCCTGCAGTATCTCAAAGATTATTAAGATTCAATGTAGAATCTCAAAGAAGAGAAAGGATCTACATAGAATCTTTGAGAAGCAAGATTCTACATAGAGTAGCAAGTTGCCATGCAGAATCTCAAAGATTAGTAAGATTCTATGTAGAATCTCCAAGAGAAGCAAGATTCTAGTAGAGTAGCAAGATGCCATGCAGAATCTCAAAGATTAGTAAGATTCTATGTAGAATCTCCAAGAGAAGCAAGATTCTACATAGAGTAGCAAGACACCCTGCAGTATCTCAAAGATTAGTAAGATTCTATAAAGAATCTCCAAGAGAAGCAAGATTCTACGAAGAGTAGCAAGATGCCATGCAGAATCTCAAAGATCAGTAAGACTGTATGTAGAATCTGCAAGGGACGCAAGATTCTACGTAGAGTAGCAAGATGCCATGCAGAATCTCAAAGATTAGTAAGATTCTATGTAGAATCTGTAAGGGAAGCAAGATTCTAGTAGAGTAGCAAGATGCCATGCAGAATCTCAAAGATTAGTAAGATTCTATGTAGAATCTGTAAGGGAAGCAAGATTCTAGTAGAGTAGCAAGATGCCATGCAGAATCTCAAAGATTAGTAAGATTCTATGTAGAATCTGTAAGGGAAGCAAGATTCTAGTAGAGTAGCAATATGCCATGCAGAATCTCAAAGAATAGTAAGATTCTATGCAGAATCTCCAAGAGAAGCAAGATTCTACATAGAGTAGCAAGACACCCTGCAGTATCTCAAAGATTAGTAAGACTGTATGTAGAATCTGCAAGGGACGCAAGATTCTACGTAGAGTAGCAAGATGCCATGCAGAATCTCAAAGATTAGTAAGATTCTATGTAGAATCTGTAAGGGAAGCAAGATTCTAGTAGAGTAGCAATATGCCATGCAGAATCTCAAAGATTAGTAAGATTCTATGTAGAATCTGTAAGGGAAGCAAGATTCTAGTAGAGTAGCAATATGCCATGCAGAATCTCAAAGAATAGTAAGATTCTATGCAGAATCTCCAAGAGAAGCAAGATTCTACAAAGAGTAGCAAGATGCGATGCAGAATCTCAAAGATTAGTAAGATTCTATGTAGAATCTCCAAGATAAGCAAGATTCTACGTAGAATAGCAAGATGCCCTGCAGTATCTCAAAGATTATTAAGATTCTATGAAGAATCTCCAAGAGAAGCAAGTTTCTACGTAGAGTAGCAAGATGCCCTGCAGAATCTCAAAGATTAGTAAGATTCTATAAAGAATCTCCAAGAGAAGCAAGATTCTACGAAGAGTAGCAAGATGCCATGCAGAATCTCAAAGATCAGTAAGACTGTATGTAGAATCTGCAAGGGACGCAAGATTCTACGTAGAGTAGCAAGATGCCCTGCAGTATCTCAAAGATTATTAAGATTCAATGTAGAATCTCAAAGAAGAGAAAGGATCTACATAGAATCTTTGAGAAGCAAGATTCTACATAGAGTAGCAAGTTGCCATGCAGAATCTCAAAGATTAGTAAGATTCTATGCAGAATCTCCAAGAGAAGCAAGATTCTACATAGAGTAGCAAGATGCGATGCAGAATCTCAAAGATTAGTAAGATTCTATGTAGAATCTCCAAGAGAAGCAAGATTCTAGTAGAGTAGCAAGATGCCATGCAGAATCTCAAAGATTAGTAAGATTCTATGTAGAATCTCCAAGAGAAGCAAGATTCTACATAGAGTAGCAAGACACCCTGCAGTATCTCAAAGATTAGTAAGATTCTATGTAGAATCTCCAAGAGAAGCAAGATTCTACATAGAGTAGCAAGACACCCTGCAGTATCTCAAAGATTAGTAAGATTCTATAAAGAATCTCCAAGAGAAGCAAGATTCTACGAAGAGTAGCAAGATGCCATGCAGAATCTCAAAGATCAGTAAGACTGTATGTAGAATCTGCAAGGGACGCAAGATTCTACGTAGAGTAGCAAGATGCCATGCAGAATCTCAAAGATTAGTAAGATTCTATGTAGAATCTGTAAGGGAAGCAAGATTCTAGTAGAGTAGCAAGATGCCATGCAGAATCTCAAAGATTAGTAAGATTCTATGTAGAATCTGTAAGGGAAGCAAGATTCTAGTAGAGTAGCAATATGCCATGCAGAATCTCAAAGAATAGTAAGATTCTATGCAGAATCTCCAAGAGAAGCATGATTCTACATAGAGTAGCAAGACACCCTGCAGTATCTCAAAGATTAGTAAGATTCTATAAAGAATCTCCAAGAGAAGCAAGATTCTACGAAGAGTAGCAAGATGCCATGCAGAATCTCAAAGATCAGTAAGACTGTATGTAGAATCTGCAAGGGACGCAAGATTCTACGTAGAGTAGCAAGATGCCATGCAGAATCTCAAAGATTAGTAAGATTCTATGTAGAATCTGTAAGGGAAGCAAGATTCTAGTAGAGTACCAATATGCCATGCAGAATCTCAAAGAATAGTAAGATTCTATGCAGAATCTCCAAGAGAAGCAAGATTCTACAAAGAGTAGCAAGATGCGATGCAGAATCTCAAAGATTAGTAAGATTCTATGTAGAATCTGTAAGGGAAGCAAGATTCTAGTAGAGTAGCAAGATGCCATGCAGAATCTCAAAGATTAGTAAGATTCTATGTAGAATCTGTAAGGGAAGCAAGATTCTAGTAGAGTAGCAATATGCCATGCAGAATCTCAAAGAATAGTAAGATTCTATGCAGAATCTCCAAGAGAAGCAAGATTCTACAAAGAGTAGCAAGATGCGATGCAGAATCTCAAAGATTAGTAAGATTCTATGTAGAATCTCCAAGATAAGCAAGATTCTACGTAGAATAGCAAGATGCCCTGCAGTATCTCAAAGATTATTAAGATTCAATGTAGAATCTCAAAGAAGAGAAAGGATCTACATAGAATCTTTGAGAAGCAAGATTCTACATAGAGTAGCAAGATGCGATGCAGAATCTCAAAGATTAGTAAGATTCTATAAAGAATCTCCAAGAGAAGCAAGATTCTATGAAGAGTAGCAAGATGCCATGCAGAATCTCAAAGATCAGTAAGACTGTATGTAGAATCTGCAAGGGACGCAAGATTCTACGTAGAGTAGCAAGATGCCATGCAGAATCTCAAAGATTAGTAAGATTCTATGTAGAATCTGTAAGGGAAGCAAGATTCTAGTAGAGTAGCAATATGCCATGCAGAATCTCAAAGAATAGTAAGATTCTATGCAGAATCTCCAAGAGAAGCAAGATTCTACAAAGAGTAGCAAGATGCGATGCAGAATCTCAAAGATTAGTAAGATTCTATGTAGAATCTGTAAGGGAAGCAAGATTCTAGTAGAGTAGCAATATGCCATGCAGAATCTCAAAGAATAGTAAGATTCTATGCAGAATCTCCAAGAGAAGCAAGATTCTACAAAGAGTAGCAAGATGCGATGCAGAATCTCAAAGATTAGTAAGATTCTATGTAGAATCTCCAAGATAAGCAAGATTCTACGTAGAATAGCAAGATGCCCTGCAGTATCTCAAAGATTATTAAGATTCAATGTAGAATCTCAAAGAAGAGAAAGGATCTACATAGAATCTTTGAGAAGCAAGATTCTACATAGAGTAGCAAGTTGCCATGCAGAATCTCAAAGATTAGTAAGATTCTATGCAGAATCTCCAAGAGAAGCAAGATTCTACATAGAGTGGCAAGATGCGATGCAGAATCTCAAAGATTAGTAAGATTCTATGTAGAATCTCCAAGAGAAGCAAGATTCTAGTAGAGTAGCAAGATGCCATGCAGAATCTCAAAGATTAGTAAGATTCTATGTAGAATCTCCAAGAGAAGCAAGATTCTACATAGAGTAGCAAGACACCCTGCAGTATCTCAAAGATTAGTAAGATTCTATAAAGAATCTCCAAGAGAAGCAAGATTCTACGAAGAGTAGCAAGATGCCATGCAGAATCTCAAAGATCAGTAAGACTGTATGTAGAATCTGCAAGGGACGCAAGATTCTACGTAGAGTAGCAAGATGCCATGCAGAATCTCAAAGATTAGTAAGATTCTATGTAGAATCTGTAAGGGAAGCAAGATTCTAGTAGAGTAGCAATATGCCATGCAGAATCTCAAAGAATAGTAAGATTCTATGCAGAATCTCCAAGAGAAGCAAGATTCTACAAAGAGTAGCAAGATGCGATGCAGAATCTCAAAGATTAGTAAGATTCTATGTAGAATCTCCAAGATAAGCAAGATTCTACGTAGAATAGCAAGATGCCCTGCAGTATCTCAAAGATTATTAAGATTCAATGTAGAATCTCAAAGAAGAGAAAGGATCTACATAGAATCTTTGAGAAGCAAGATTCTACATAGAGTAGCAAGATGCGATGCAGAATCTCAAAGATTAGTAAGATTCTATGTAGAATCTCCAAGAGAAGCAAGATTCTAGTAGAGTAGCAAGATGCCATGCAGAATCCCAAAGATTAATGTGGAAAGTAAATACACTTTAAGAAATAGAATACACAGTACAAGAGATCAGTTAAACTTTTCTTTTATTACAACTTGTGATAAAGCCACTTCCAGGATAGTTGGGATAAGGCAGCTTCAGTCTGAACTACGAGTCCCAGAAGGCATTGCAGGCAAGGAGCCAGGGGGTGAGATGGAAAACCCGGACTGGACTCCTAGCTGCAATAAGGGAGGACATGGGTGTAAACTAACAGGAGGTGTAGATTGGCTGCCACTAGGGGGAAAGAGAGATAGGAAACAATGTGTGCAGGAGCTCCTCATTAGGCTCATGCTCAACTCAGCTGGTATGGGTGTGGGGAAGCTAATGGAAGGAGAATGATTGGTTGTGGTAGCTGAAGCCAGGGATTGATTAGGCAGGTGGGAAGGAGTCCCAGCAGAGGAGTGAGAAGCAGTTGCAGGCTGAAAATCCTTGGGCAAGGAGGTCCCTAAAGTACTGGTAGTTACAGGCTGAAAATCCTTGGGCAGGGAGGTCCCTAAAGTACTGAAGCGGGCTGAAATTCCTTGGGTGAGAGGAAGTCCCAAAAGTATTGAATTCACTGTGAAGCTGATGCAGGGGAAAACTCCAAAACTCCAAAATTCCAGGAATAACATGTATAGAATGTTTGTACGTTTGGGAAGCTTGCCAGGTGCCCTTGGCCTGGATTGGCTGCTGTCGTGGACAGGATGCTGGGCTCGATGGACCCTTGGTCTTTTCCCAGTATGGCGTTACTTATGTACTTGGGTAGAAGGAGTCCCTAAAATATTGAACTCTCCTGAAGGTAAAGAGGATAGAAGGTAGAAAATGCTGCTTAGTGACTGGACTGTGATGATGAACTGAAAGAACTGCTTGTCTGGGGAACTGAATTACTGTTTACTGTGCACTGGATAAAGAGCCCAGACTGGAGCCTGTAAGCCTGTATTGAATCCTGGTATGTGCTATGCTGCTGTGGGAACTGTGTACTAGAAACCTGCATGGAATAAAAGTCCTTAAGATTAAAGTTACTGGTGGACATCTATTTCTTCATTGTGCTGGGAGCCTGTGGCTGGAGGAGATTGTTCTATCCTTGGCTGCACAAGAGAGGCACCTGGTTACAAACTGCATAATATATCCTGTTAACAAAGAGGGAAGACTAAGAGAGAGAAATCTTCCTCTGCTTCTAAGTCCCTCTGAAGTTTGCAAATCCAAATGCTCACATTTATTGCCTTGCAACCACATATGAGGTAACTGATCCATCTAGACAGAATTCCATACGATCAGCAAAGCATCTTTTTAGAATTCTGAACTTAAGTAAATATGCTAAAAGGCATAGTACAATGGAAAAAGCCAATTACATAGTATTTCTCATCTAGATTTAGAAGACTCAAATTTATAACCTGTTCTCTTTAGTTAAACACAGAGTATGATTTACATTTCCAAAAGGAGACACCTATCCTAAATACTGGTCAGTTTCAGACCTTCTTTAACCTCTCTTGTCTGAAGGCCTTTCTTTGTCAGTATAGATAAAGACGTCTGCAGTAAACAATGACTTCTATTTATTATTATTATTGACATTTATATCCCATATTAGCCTGAGCAGAACTCAGATTCAATGTGGCTTATGTAACAATTAGAAAAGCATGAACATGTTCAAAATATATTAACAGAACGTAAAATACATAGTATAATGTTAGACCAGTAAAACATGAGTTAGAAACAGATGTCATTGAATACTTAGTGATTGGTACATTCTGCCCTTCTTTTTACAATATAAAGTGGAATCTGCATTTGTCAGTACCTCGCTTAAGTCAATCTTAAAATTAAAATGTTAACTCTTCCAGTCCCAAGGTAGCAACATTTCATGGCTTCCCCCATGTCTATCTCAATAGCAGACTTTGGACTTTTCCTCCAGGAACTTGTCTAACCCTTTCTGAAACCCCAGATATCCTAACTGCTGTTATGATCAGATATATCTTGAGTACTAGAGGAAGCCAGTGCTGTGGGAATGCACCAGTCCAAATGCACTATGCAATGGAGACCCACTACTTATGGCCCAGGTGCAGCTCTTTTGGGGAGTGAGTGGGGGCTTTTCTCCTTTGCAAATAGTGGCTCTCAGACAATCTGTCCACCAGCACCACATACAACACTAAAGCCAATGACACTTGTGCACAACACAAACTAGACAGAAAGAAATTCAGCTTTCCTTACGGTCTTTGAATCTCTGCAGACTCCCAAAAGCCTCGGAAACAGATACAGGAAGAGGAACAAATGGTGAAAACCAGAGCGAGGCTTGGAACACAATGAGAAAGACTATTGGACCATCAGAGAGAGGCTTGGAATACACCGAGGTCTATTGGTGCATGAAAATGAGGCTTGGAGTCGAAGTGAGCTGAAGCCCAACCAAGAAGGTTTAAGAAACAGGAGTGGAAGTGAGCCAGGAAGCCAATTAGGACAGCCTGAGTTTCCCTTTCCCAGCGCAGCCGTCATCCCCGTTTATTGGCTAGGCAGTGCCTTAAAAGGTGGAGGACAAAAGGTTTGGTTTATTTAAGGAAGGACGAAAATTTGGTTAATCAATCGCTGTTTCCACTCCCCCATCAGAGTGAGGCTTGGAACACATTGAGAAAAGCTATTGGACCATCAGAGTGAGTCTTGCAACACAGTGAGAAAAGCTATTGGACCATCAGAGTGAGGCTTGGAACACATTGAGAAGGGCTATTGGACCATCAGAGTGAGCTGAAGTCTACTGGCTCATGAAAACGAGGCTTGGAATGCACCGAGACAAGGAGGTTGGCTAAAACAGGAGACGAAGTGAGTGAGCCGCCTCATGTCTAGTCCATTTTCAGAGTCTGCTTGCTGAAGCCAGTGACGTCACTTGGTCTCCTGTTTTATCCGACCTCCTTGCACTGAGAAAGGTTACTGGCGCATGAAAATGAGGCTTGGAACTCATTGAGAGACTATTGGCGCACCAGAATGAGGCTTGTAATGCTTTGACAGACAGAGCAACTGCTGGACCAAGGAGGTTTAATAATCCTCCTTGTGCTGGAGAATGAAAATGAGGCTTGTGGGAGGGGATGGAATCAAGGAGGTTTTGGATGCAATACTCATCATTGTTTGACCCAAGGAGGCTTAATAGACAGGAATGGAAATGAGCCTATCTAGTCCACTGTAAGCAAGGAAGAAAATTTGGTTAATCTCTGTTCCCACTCCCCCGCGCGGCCGTCATTGCCATACACTCAAATCACAGCAAGCAAACCTATGAGCTGCTGCAAAGAGGTTTAATGGACAGGAGTAGAAGTGAGTCTATCTAGTGCACTGTAGGCAAGGACGAAAATTTGGTTAATCAATCTCTGTTTCCACTCCCCCATCAGAGTGAGGCTTGGAACACAGTGAGAAAGGCTATTGGACCATCAGAGAGAGGCTTGGAATACACCGAGGTCTATTGGTGCATGAAAATGAGGCTTGGAATCGAAGTGAACTGAAGCCCAACCAAGAAAGTTTAAGAAACAGGAGTGGAAGTCCTGAGTCCAATGTGGGTTGCAATAAACAGTATTGGATACAAAACAAAGAATAATGCTTATATTCCCACCTGGGCATTTCAAATTTGTCCTTTAATGATACCACATGTTCAGAAATCCATAGCCAATAGAACAGGCAGTTATTCAAAGATTATCACATGCACACACCAGAACAGGCATCCATAGGTACCTACCTAACTTTTCCAGACCTCCTCACCGCTCCCCTAGTTCCCTGAGCCGCAGGGTGTGAAGTAGTAAGGTGGGTGTTAGGAGTAAATTCAAGAGACTGAGATTGCAGTCCATACATTGTAGCTTAGGAGTCAGTTTCATTACTAGAATGCACTTAGGGAATAGAAATCCATGGGAGACATATGTGTTAGGCGGGGAGAGTCTGATAGGTACGGGCGGAGAGAGGGATCTTGGGGTGATAGTATCTGAGGATTTGAAGGCGACGAAACAGTGTGACAAGGCGGTGGCCGTAGCTAGAAGGTTGTTAGGCTGTATAGAGAGAGGTGTGACCAGCAGAAGAAAGGGGGTGTTGATGCCCCTGTATAAGTCGGTGAGGCCCCACCTGGAGTATTGTGTTCAGTTTTGGAGGCCGTATCTTGTTAAGGATGTAAAATGAATTGAAGCGGTGCAAAGAAAAGCTACGAGAATGGTATGGGATTTGCGTTACAAGATGTATGAAGTGAGACTTGCTGAACTAAACATGTATACTCTGGAGGAAAGGAGAAACAGGGGTGATATGATAATCCGCAAACGAACCTTTTCCGGAGATGGGAAGATGGTAGAACGAGAGGACATGAAATGAGATTGAAGGGGGGCAGGCTCAAGAAAAATGTCAGGAAATATTTTTTCATGGAGAGAGTAGTGGATGCTTGGAATGCCCTCCTGAGGGAGGTGGTGGAAATGAAAACGGTAACGGAATTCAAACATGTGTGGGATAAGCATAAAGGAATTCTGTGCCGAAGGAATGGATCCTCAGGAGCTTAGTCAAGATCAGGAGGCGGGGCTGGTGGTTGGGAGGCGGGGATAGTGCTGGGCAGACTTTTTCGGTCTGTGCCAGAGCCGGTGGTTGGGAGGCGGGGCTGGTGGTTGGGAGGCGAGGATAGTGCTGGGCAGACTTATACAGTCTGTGCCAGAGCCGGTGGTTGGAAGGCGGGGCTGGTGGTTGGGAGGCGGGGATAGTGCTGGGCAGACTTATACGGTCTGTGCCCTGAAGAGCACAGGTACAAATCAAAGTAGGGTATACACAAAAAGTAGCACATATGAGTTATCTTGTTGGGCAGACTGGATGGACCGTGCAGGTCTTTTTCTGCCGTCATCTACTATGTTACTATATGTTACTATGAATCAGGTCACTCCTCTAAAGAACGTTTTAATGTTGTTAGAAGTGTTTCTTCTCCACCTGAGCAGCAGAATCTTAACTTGGGTATTTGTAAGAATGATTTTTCCTCCTTTTTTCAAGAGAAAAAAACAGTAAAATCCATGTGGAATTGAGTAAGGGTTGACAGAGTTTGGGAGATAATGAAAGGAACTCGTTTGCAATTAACTTAAGGGGACCGTAATTAGATGGTATTCCAGCAGATCGCTAATGGAGCACTTTATCAATGGTTGATCAAACTGTTATTGAGAAGCTCTGCCTAAAGGCCCTGTTTATTAAGGTGTACTAGCGTTTTTAGCGCACGCTAATGCTAGAGACACACGTATATTCCTAAATTAGCACGTGCTAAAAACAGCATGCCTACAGCGTGGCTTAGTATCCAGGGCCCTGTTTGCTAAAAGGGCTTGTAGACTCCGACCCATGTCCAACCTACGTATTTAAAGATATGCCCTCATATTCTTTAATTTAATTTAGGCCTCCTTTTATCAAACCACACAGCAATTCCGACAGAGTCCATTCATATTGAATGGTCTTTGTCGGCATTACCACGGCTTGAGAAAAAGGAGCCTTATTGAATCAACTTTTAAAGGAAGGAAACATGCCTGTTGAATTAGGTTATATTCTGTTAACCCCTTTATGGAACTGACCAAAATTATAATTTAAACATTGCTTAAAATATAGACTTCACTACTACTGAGTGCATGTAAAAGATTTCTTTCAATTGTGGATCATTTGATGCCTCTTCAGCAGTGACAGCTCACGGAAACATTTACCACACTCTATACATGGAAAAGGTTTCATAACATTGTGGATGATTGGTGGATTTTCAACTGTGCACGTTTTTGGTGCAATTTAAGACTCGATGAAGACGAGAAACTTTTATTACACTCGGTGCATGTAAAAGGTTTCTTTCCACTGTGGATCATTTGATGAGTTTTCAAGCATGATAAACAATTGAAAGTTTTATTACACTCAGTGCATGGAAAAGGTTTCTTTTCACTGTGAATGTTTTGGTGTAATTTTACAGTTGATCGTCAGGTGAAACGTTTATTACACTCAATGCACGTAAAAGGATTATTTCCACTGTGGATCAGTTGATGTTTTTTCAAGTATGATGAACAAGTGAAACTTTCATTACACTCAGTGCATATAAAAGGTTTCTTTTCACTGTGGATCTTCAGCTGTGACAGCTCACTGAAACTTTTACCACTCTCACTACATGGAAAAGGTTTCTGTCCACTGTGGATTACTTTGTTCCATTTCAGAACTGAGGATAAACTAAAACTTTGGTATAATTTCAACTTTATCTTCTCTCTGAAACTTTTTTCACACTGAGAGGAAGAAAAGGATCTCACCCTACTGTCGGTTCCACAGATGTCACACAGAAAGGATTCGTTCTCTGTCCTCTCTTCTTGGGGGAGTTTAGGAGGCTCTGGATCACTGTTACTATCTTGGAAGGGACTCTTTGTTCTCAAGTGTCTCTGGTGCTCAGGGATGTTTATGAGTTCCCCATCACTTCTCTCACTCTCAGTAATTCCAGAAGGTGTTTCTCCGGCAGGGTCTCTCTGCTCCTTCTCCAACTCCTGCTGATGATTCCTTGCCTGTCTCCTCTCCATCCCTTGGGAAATATTCTCCCAGACATTTTTTGACTGTCCTGGTATTTGTTCTGTTTCGACTGGAGCTTCTTCGTGATTTTGCTCTTGCTTGAGCTTCTGTAGAGCCTCATCAACTGTGGATATGAAAAGAAGACATTAGTCATGTATTACTTATATGGACAACTATTATTGATCAAGAAACAGAATTTTCTGGGCTCACAGGCAGGAAAGTGCATCAGAGGATCCAAAATTGGTAAGAATGTGCAAAAGTTCACCAGGCACCATTCTACCTGAACTTCATTTCCCAGCATTTTATTTTTCAACAGGATGGAGCTCCGATTCCGAACATCAAGAATGCAAAACAATTGAGCTTTTAATGAATGAAACCCCAGAATTCATTAAGCCAACAGCTCAGTGGCGTTCAAGACATCATGAATGTGTCATGTTTGAAGGACGGCACTTTGAACAGAAATCATGAATTAACTAATATATTTTCAAAGGCCATATTAAGTGTGTTCCTATAAGGGGCAGTTCTTAGGTAGACTTCTGGTTGGGGAATGGAGTAGCGAGGCGGAAGGTGAAGCTACTCTGGGACACTAATTGATCTGCACTCGCAAACAGCGTCCTAAATGAAAATAAAGTAATTGTCTGAGAGCGGGAGTGCGCCCTGCATAGAAATTAGCCAGGAAGCAGCGGATCGGAAGCCATGGTGGCGAAACCGGGGCGGAAAGAGCCCAAGGACCCCGCGCGCCCAGGAGTCAATAAAATGGTGGACAAAGGAGCGCCAGACTCACCCTTGCCCAGTTCACTTTGGGCTGTGGAGATCACCGAAGAAGTGAAGGCGGCAGTGGAGCAGACGGTCGGACAAAAACTACAGCTGATCCTAGATAAGCTAGACAGAATGGAAGAGAGGCAGGCCACGCTGATGGCGGAACTCCACGAGGTGCAGCAACGAGTGGGGCAGGCGGAGGAGGAGATCCGGAAGATAACAGAGGAGCAACCGAAATTCACTCGCAGGCTGGAGGAACTCGAGTCGCGGTTGGAAGATCTCGAAAACCGCTCAAGATGGAACAATCTGAGACTTGTGGGACTCCCAGAAAGCGTGGGGGGAAAATCTGGGTGCGTTCCTTGAAAATGGCTGCCGGGAGCGTTGGAACATCCAGGCCTTGCAGGCAAGCTGAAAATTGAGCGGGCGCACCGCTTGGGCCCACAGCGAGACAATATGGACAGGCTACGGGTAACCATATTAAAGATCTTGAACTATGCCCACAAGACAGAGATCCTGCAGAGCCTGAGAGCGGGGAAGAATTTGGACTACCAAGGAAAGAAAATATTATGTTTTCAGGACTATTCGCAGAAGGTTTCCGCAGCCAGAAGAGAATTTGCCCCCATCTGCTCTACTTTGTTTGGTCTCAAATACAAATTTAGTCTTCTGTATCCAGCGCGGCTGAAGGTGATCAACAATGGCCAAACGGTCTTCTTTGATAAAGTGTGGGAGGCTAAGGAGTATGTTGGAAAGCTGAAAGAAGCAGAGGGAGACACACATGGAGAGAACAACGGATGAGAGGGCCAATTTTTGCAAAGCCTGTCAACTCTGGTGTGGGAATTATGCTCACAGGAGGTTGGAGGAGATTTCGTGTTGACTGTTGCACATGTTGGTGCTGGCTCGTCATTGCAAGCCACAAAAGTTTAACTTCGTGGTTGTGAAAAGACTGCCACTTGGACAAGGACATCAGAGGGTTGAAGCCCTCAGAGGAGTAAGAGAGTGTCCTAATTCTGGGGACACGGAAGCTCAGTTGCCTTAGGGTATGTTCGGGGTAAAGTATGCTGGTGGGGATGCAGGGGGGGAGGGGGTGGGAAGTGGGAGGGGAGGGAGGGGTAGGCCTCAGGGGGTAGGACAAGGGAGGGATAATGGAAGGGGACGAATGTGGATGCATGAGGTGTGTGAGAGTGGGATATGGTTGCTTGATAATAATGGTGCGTGGTATGAGACGGAGGGTAAGGATGCTTGCCCGGGAGGTGGTGGCTGGGACATCTCCTGGGTGGTTATAAATTGGAGGCAGAGGATGGAAAGACACACTAACACTGGGAGATGTCAAATTTAAAGATTGTGACCTGGAATGTAGGGGGTATACACTCCCCAATAAAGAGGCAAAAAATCTTGAAAGTCCTTAATGACCAGAAAACAATAGCTCTCCTGCAAGAAACACACTTGACACAAGTAGAACATAAGAAGTTGAAGAGATGGTGGGTGGGAGAGATCATGGGAAAGGGGGGGGGGGTGATAATTCTGATCCGCAAAGGGATGCATGTGAAAGTAAAGAAAACTATCAAGGATACTAGAGGGCGGTATTTATTTATTTATGGCATTTATATCCCACAGTATTCCCGCCCATGGGCAGGCTCAATGTGGCGTACAATAGTTAATAAGCAAACAATAGTACAAAATACAGTATACAAGGTCACAAGAGGGAGAGAGAAAATAACTGAGGAGGAAACGGGAGAGAGGGGAGGTGATAAATTATCACAGAGAGAGTCGTGGATTAAAAGGGTGTGGCGCCAGAAGGGCTCGCAGCGTATGCTCTGCCAAAAAGGAAGGTCTTAAGTCGCTTCTTGAAGGTCGGGTGATCTGGAGTGAATTTGACCTCTCGAGGCAGCCCGTTCCACAATTGAGTGCTGAGATAAGGGAAAGAGGAACCATAGATGGTCTTATATTTGAGGCCACTAGGAGCTGGGTAGTGGAGATTGAGACACAAGCGGGCTGACCTTCAGGAGTTCCTGGGCGGCAGGTTAATGAGAGTGTCCATATTGGAAGGGGCTTCTCCTTATATGATTTTGTGCACCAATGCGCAGATCTTGAATGCAATGCAGTCCTTCACAGGAAGCCAGTGCAGCCACTCACGCAATGGTCTCGAACTTTCAAATCTCGATTTGCCGAAGATGATTCGAGCTGCTGTATTCTGAGCAGTTTGCAATTTTTTTAGGAGCATGTTTGTGCATCCCCCGTAGATACTGTTGCAGTAAACAAGACAGTACTAGAGACTGGACTAGATTGCGGAATACATCTCGAGGGAAGTAAGGCTGGATACGCTTAAGCCTCCAAAGAGAGTAGAACATTTGCTTGACTGTAGAGTTCACATGCTGCTCCAATGTCAAAGATCTGTCAACCAGGACTCCCAAGAATTTTAGGGATACCGAGATTGGCAGGACGAGCTCAGGAGTAATTAATGTAGGAGGCCTGAGTTTGTTATAAGGAGAGGAGAGGATCAAACAGTGTGTTTTCTCGGCATTGAATTTGAATTGAAAAGAATTGGCCCAGTCGAGCATGGTGTTAAAGCCTTGCCAAATCCTACAGGTAATTTCATTTAGGTCTTTCTCAAAAGGGATGAAGATAGTGATATCATCTGCATAGATAAACGGGTTTAGTCCCAGTTTGGAGAGAGCCGTTGCCAGAGGGATCAACATCACGTTGAAGAGGGTAGGTGATAGTGGGGAGCCCTGTGGCACACCGCAGTCTGCGTTCCAGTGGTAGGTTAGAGTTGGCATGTACTTGGTAGGATCTGGATGTAAGAAAACCTCTCAGCCAGGCTAGTACGTTACCACTTGCACCAAAGTAGTCTAGGAGCCACAGTAGTATGCCATGGTGCACCATATCAAAGGCGCTGGACGTGTCGAACTGCAGGAGTAAAATGCTCTTCCCTTCAACTATTTCCCTCTTTAAGTTGGATAGGACTACTACTACTACTATTTAGCATTTCTATAGCGCTACAAGGTGTACGCAGCGCTGCACAAACATAGAAGAAAGACAGTCCCTGCTCAAAGAGATTACAATCTAATAGACAAAAAATAAATAAAGTAAGCAAATCAAATCAATTAATGTGAACGGGAAGGAAGAGAGGAGGGTAGGTGGAGGCGAGTGGTTACAAGTGGTTACGAGTCAAAAGCAATGTTAAAGAGGTGGGTTTTCAGTCTAGATTTAAAGGTGGCCAAGGATGGGGCAAGACGTAGGGGCTCAGGAAGTTTATTCCAGGCGTAGGGTGCAGCGAGACAGAAGGCGCGAAGTCTGGAGTTGGCAGTAGTGGAGAAGGGAACAGATAAGAAGGATTTATCCATGGAGCGGAGTGCACGGGAAAGGGTGTAGGGAAGGACGAGTGTGGAGAGATACTGGGGAGCAGCAGAGTGAGTACATTTATAGGTTAGTAGAAGAAGTTTGGATGCGAAAACGGATAGGGAGCCAGTGAAGCGACTTGAGGAGAGGGGTAGTATGAGTAAAGCGACCCTGGCGGAAGACGAGACGGGCAGCAGAGTTTTGAACCGACTGGAGGGGGGAGAGGTGACTAAGTGGGAGGCCAGCAAGAAGCAGATTGCAGTAGTCTAAACGAGAGGTGACAAGGGTGTGGATGAGGGTTTTGGTAGAGTGCTCGGAAAGAAAGGGGTGGATTTTACGGATGTTGTAAAGAAAGAAACGACAGGTCTTGGCAATCTGCTGGATATGAGCAGAGAAGGAGAGAGAAGAGTCAAAGATGACAAGTACGGTCTCAGTACTGTGGAGCGGTCAAAATCCCGATTGTGAGGTATGTAGAATGCACTGTGGTATCCATTAGTTTTGTTTACAAAGAAGTAGAGTTTCTTGGCATCTTTGAAGTCCGGGCCAATCTTTTTTTTGAAGTAGAGTTTTTTTGCCTATCTAATTGCATAGTTGTACTTTCTGTGAGACTGCTTCCATGCAGTTAGATGTTGAGCGTCCTGGTGCTTTCTCCAGGCCTTTTCAAGCCTTCTGTTACTTGCTTTAAGCATTCTAAGGTGATCATTAAACCACGGGGTGGCTATTTTCCTCTTTGTAAAACACACCTTGAGTGGCGCAATGGCGTATAAGGTAATTCTGCATTGGTTATCCCAATTGGGGAGGAAGCTATCTGAGTCTACCGGGTCAGGCCAGTCTGACTCATATACAGACTGCCAGAATGCCGCAGGGTCGACATACCCTCTCGTCATGTACGATGTTAGGGAATGTGTGCGCCGTGGACCTTTTAACTGACACAGAATTGAGCAGGTGAGCTTAAAGTGGTCTGACCAAGGGACAGCTGACCACAGGGCATTGGCTATGCGCAGATTGTTGTGGTTAGCTGATTTAAGGGAGAAAAGGTCTAGAGTGTGTCCTTTAGAGTGGGTAGCCTGAGTACTCCAGCAGGTAATGTCCCAAGAGCTGAGGAAGTCTAAGCAATCTCGCGTGTGTGCAGAGGAGTAATCTTCGAGGTGTAGATTGATGTCTCCCAGGACAAGTACATTGGGACAGGACAAGCATACATTGGAGACAAAATCGGTAAAGATAGGTTGCGCTTCACTCCAGTTGCTGGGCGGTCGGTAAAATAGGATACAAGTCAGATGACCAAATAAGGTTTTGTTAGATATTCTCACTGAGGTGATTTCGAGTTGCGGCATAATGGAGTCAGCAATGGGCTCTATGATTAAGGAGGAACGATAGATGAGTGCAATACCTCCATCTCTCCTACCAGATCGCAGCCAGTGGACAAGCTTGTAGCCTGAGGGGCATAAATTAAGCAAGATGGGGTCAGTTTGGTGGTGGACGCAGGTTTCTGTGATGAAGTGTCATGATTGTGGCCATGACCTCTCCCAAACTTGCCTTATTTCTGGTGGTCAGCTTCTTAGCTGGTTTCTGTTTCTGCTATCCGTCCTTTCTGAGCTAGCCCTGTCTCTCTGTGCTGGCTGCTCGCAGCATGACTCTAATTGCTTTACTATACTGCAGCTGTGGGGGTTGCCGGAGTCAGCTCTAGCTCTGTTTCAGTATGCTGTCTGGCTGTGTGGTGACATCATCAGGCAGGGTCTTGATAAGGAAGTGGTGTTCTTCCCTTCAGGGCCTTTGCAACGTTGGTGTTTGCATTTGCGCTTGCTATAGGGCCAGGTCAGTGTTAGTGCAGTGTGCACTTTTGACTGATGTGTTTAGCTTTCCTGCTTTTCCCTTGTAGCTCCCCTGCTTTCCCTTTTGGTGCTTTAGAAGCACTTCTGTGTTCGGGGCTTTGGAAGCTCTTCTGTGTTTGGTGCTTTAGAAGCACTTCTGTGTTTGGGGCTTTGGAAGCTCTTCTGGGTTTGGGTGCTGTTAGAAGCACTTCAGTTTGCTGTTAGAAGTACTTCTGGTTTTGGTGCTGTTAGAGGCACTTCAGTTTTGCTGTTAGAAGTACTTCTGTAGCTTGGTGCTTAGTAGCACCTGGGTTAGTTTAGTGCTGTAGAGCACTGCTGTAGCTTGGTGCTTAGAGTACCTGTGTTAGATTATGTGTTAGGTTCCCTGCTTTCTCCCTGTGGCTCCATTGTTGTTCCCGGGTTAGTTTAGTGCTTTGGAGCACTGCTGTAGTTGGGTGCTTAGGAAGCACCTTTGTTAGCTTATGTGTTTAGCCTCCCTGCTTTTTCCTCGTGGCTCCCCTTCTTTTCCTTTTGGTGCTGTGAGAAGCACTCCTGTTAGGTCAGTGCCTAGGGGCACTCCTGTTAGTTTAGTGCCTAGGGGCACTCCTGTTAGTTCAGTGCCTAGGGGCACTTCTGTTAGTATAGGACTTAGGAAGTCCTTTTGTTAGTTTAGTACATAAGTACATAAGTAGTGCCATACTGGGAAAGACCAAAGGTCCATCTAGCCCAGCATCCTGTCACCGACAGTGGCCAATCCAGGTCAAGGGCACCTGGCACGCTCCCCAAACGTAAAAACATTCCAGACAAGTTATACCTAAAAATGCGGAATTTTCCAAGTCCATTAATAGCGGTCTATGGACTTGTCCTTTAGGAATCTATCTAACCCCTTTTTAAACTCCGTCAAGCTAACCGCCCGTACCACGTTCTCCGGCAACGAATTCCAGAGTCTAATTACACGTTGGGTGAAGAAAAATTTTCTCCGATTCGTTTTAAATTTACCACACTGTAGCTTCAACTCATGCCCTCTAGTCCTAGTATTTTTGGATAGCGTGAACAGTCGCTTCACATCCACCCGATCCATTCCACTCATTATTTTATACACTTCTATCATATCTCCCCTCAGCCGTCTCTTCTCCAAGCTGAAAAGCCCTAGCCTTCTCAGCCTCTCTTCATAGGAAAGTCGTCCCATCCCCACTATCATTTTCGTCGCCCTTCGCTGTACCTTTTCCAATTCTACTATATCTTTTTTGAGATACGGAGACCAGTACTGAACACAATACTCCAGGTGCGGTCGCACCATGGAGCGATACAACGGCATTATAACATCCGCACACCTGGACTCCATACCCTTCCTAATAACACCCAACATTCTATTTGCTTTCCTAGCCGCAGCAGCACACTGAGCAGAAGGTTTCAGCGTATCATCGACGACGACACCCAGATCCCTTTCTTGATCCGTAACTCCTAAAGCGGAACCTTGCAAGACGTAGCTATAATTCGGGTTCCTCTTACCCACATGCATCACTTTGCACTTGTCAACATTGAACTTCATCTGCCACTTGCACGCCCATTCTCCCAGTCTCGCAAGGTCCTCCTGTAATCGTTCACATTCCTCCTGCGACTTGACGACCCTGAATAATTTTGTGTCATCGGCGAATTTAATTACCTCACTAGTTATTCCCATCTCTAGGTCATTTATAAATACATTAAAAAGCAACGGACCCAGCACAGACCCCTGCGGGACCCCACTAACTACCCTCCTCCACTGAGAATACTGGCCACGCAATCCTACTCTCTGCTTCCTATCTTTCAACCAGTTCTTAATCCATAATAATACCCTACCTCCGATTCCATGACTCTGCAATTTCTTCAGGAGTCTTTCGTGCGGCACTTTGTCAAACGCCTTCTGAAAATCCAGATATACAATATCAACCGGCTCCCCATTGTCCACATGTTTGCTTACCCCCTCAAAAAAATGCATTAGATTGGTGAGGCAAGACTTCCCTTCACTAAATCCGTGCTGACTTTGTCTCATCAGTCCATGTTTTTGTATATGCTCTGCAATTTTATTCTTAATAATAGCCTCCACCATCTTGCCCGGCACCGACGTCAGACTCACCGGTCTATAATTTCCCGGATCTCCTCTGGAACCCTTCTTAAAAATCGGAGTAACATTGGCTACCTTCCAGTCTTCCGGTACTACACTCGATTTTAGGGACAGATTGCATATTTCTAACAGTAGCTCCGCAAGTTCATTTTTTAGTTCTATTAATACTCTGGGATGAATACCATCAGGTCCCGGTGATTTACTACTCTTCAGCTTGCTGAACTGACCCATTACATCCTCCAAGGTTACAGAGAATTTGTTTAGTTTCTCCGACTCCCCCGCTTCAAATATTCTTTCCGGCACCGGTGTACCCCCAAATCCTCCTCGGTGAAGACCGAAGCAAAGAATTCATTTAATTTCTCCGCTACGGCTTTGTCCTCCTTGATCGCCCCTTTAACACCATTTTCGTCCAGCGGCCCAACCGACTCTTTGGCCGGTTTCCTGCTTTTAATGTATCTAAAAAAATTTTTACTATGTATTTTTGCTTCCAACGCTAATTTCTTCTCAAAGTCCTTTTTTGCCCTCCTTATCTCCGCTTTGCATTTGGCTTGGCATTCCTTATGATCTATCCTGTTACTTTCAGTTGGTTCTCTTCTCCACTTTCTGAAGGATTGTTTTTTGGCTCTAATGATTTCCTTTATCTTACTGTTTAGCCACGCCGGCTGACGTTTAGTCTTTTTTCCCTTTTTTCTAATACGTGGAATATATTTGTCCTGAACCTCCAGGATGGTGTTTTTAAACAGCATCCACGCCTGATGCAAGTTTTTTACTCTGCGAGCTGCTCCTTTCAGTCTTTTTTTCACCATTTTTCTCATTTTGTCGTAATCACCTTTTCTATAGTTAAACGCTAGCGTACTTGATTTCCTAGTTTCACTTCCTTCAATGCCAATATCAAAACCGATCATATTATGATCACTGTTATCAAGCGGCCCTCGTATCGTTACCCCCTGCACTAGATCATGAGCACCACTAAGGACTAAGTCTAGTATTTTTCCTTCTCTTGTCGGCTCCTGAACTAGCTGTTCCATGAAGCTGTCCTTGATTTCATCAAGAAATCTTATGTCCCTTGCGTGTACAGATGTTACATTAACCCAGTCTATATGCGGGTAATTGAAATCCCCCATTATTATTGTGTTGCCCAGTTTGTTTGCGTCCCTGATTTCCTTTAACATTTCCGCATCCGTCTGTTCGTCCTGGCCAGGCGGACGATAGTACACTCCTATCACTATCCTTTTCCCCTTTGCACATGGAATTTCAATCCACAGTGATTCCAAGGAGTGTTTTGTTTCCTGCAGAATTTTCAATCTATTTGATTCAAGGCTCTCGTTAATATACAATGCTACCCCTCCACCAATCCGATTCACCCTATCACTACGATATAATTTGTACCCCGGTATGACAGTGTCCCACTGGTTATCCTCCTTCCACCAGGTCTCAGAGATGCCTATTATATCTAATTTTTCATTTAGTGCAATATATTCCAACTCCCCCATCTTATTTCTTAGGCTCCTGGCATTCGCATATAGACATTTCAAACTATGTTTGTTGTTCCTAAGTACATCATGCTTAGTACTTGACAGTATTAATTGGCAATCTTTTGTCTGATTTTTATTGTTATTTAAAGATACCCGATCTACTACAATCTCTTTTGCAACCTCACTATCAGGATACTCTATCTTCCCTGTTATGGTGATATCTTTGAAAGATACCTTATCCCGAACCATGCTCTTTTGAGCGACTGTCGGCCTTCTGTTGGATTAGGGCTTGGGAGCACTTAGGTCAGTTTAGGATTTAGGAGTACTTCTGTTTCCGGTCCTGGTTCCTGTGTCATCCGTTATCCGGTAAGTCCTGCCAGCCACTCGAACCCAGGGGCTCAACCCTTGGGGGGCAGTGGCTAAGTGCATGTGAAGCTGTACAGTCCAGTCCAGTGTGTTCTGGTCCGGTGTATTCCAGTCCAGCGTGTTCCGGTCCAGTGTGCTCCAGTCCAGTGTGTTCCAGTCCGGTGTGTTCCAGTCCAGTGTGTTCCAGTCCAGCGTGTTTCGGTCCAGCGTGTTCCGGTCCAGTGTGTTCTGGTCCAGTGCGGACCAGTCCGGTGTCCTCCAGTCCAGGGGATTCCAGTCCATGTGTTCCGGCTCGCTGGGCGGTGCCTGCAGTCCTTGCCGGCGCCGGTGTAGTTGCCCAGTGTTGGTTGGTGGGTTTTGCTCCTCGTCAGCAGCCCAAGGGCTCACGTTTGCTCCAGAGCCCGGCCCTGTGGGCTCTGAACCTGAGAACCTGACATGAAGACCAGGTCAAGGTTTTCAAGCGCGATCCAATCAGTAAATATGGAGGCTTTTTTGACTACGGATCTGGCATTTGCATAACCCACTAAGACAGAGCAAGAGGAAGGTGACAGGGACTGCGATTGGTAAATACGTAGAAGTTGGCGTTCTATGGTTGGTTTGGTGCGTAAACTGGAAGGACGGCTCGGTAGTCTACATGAGGTGCGTAGGATGGGAATGGGGCTACTTTCTGAAGGTGAGATGGAAGAAGAGAAAGAGAGTAACGAGAGAAAAAGACAAGCAAAGAAAGATGCAAACGTCCATTTTGGAAGCAGGGAAGAGGAGTGGCTCCTGGGATGGCACCGGTTTCTACAAGTCACTGTAGGATGGGAGCCAGTTCGGAATTGGGCAGAAGCACGAAGGTGGAATGGTACAGCTGTGAAGGTATCTCAGTGAGCCTTCTTCAGCACCACGTCTAACAGATCTGCACCGTAGGCTCCGTGGAGGGGCATAATCGAAAGGTCATCCAAGTACGCATTAGGACGTCCTTACGAAAACGTCCAAAATCAGGCAGGTATAATCGAAAAATAGTATGGACGTTTTTCGACAATCGATTATTCCCTGTTGCAAACGACCAAATGAGGGGCGCATAAAGGTTAGAAAACAGGGTGCCATTACACATTCGATTATCGCAGGTGAAAACGACCAAATCTGAAAGTATAGTAAAACAATTTGTACCGCAAGTACAGTGCATGCTGTTCTGGACATCCAGGTACGGGAAATATGAGGAACGTTCATACGCATCAAATACAGGGAGATCATGCTGCTCCACCAAATATTCCTCATATGTGCCCTATCTGGATGTCCGGAACTGCATGCACTGTACCTACTGAACATGCAGCTATATGCATATTGTGTATATGTGAAAAGGTTTGCGTGCTTCATACTGATCTATATAAGGCAAGTGCCGCACGCATCAAGGGCCCGCACGCATAACAACCATTCATGCACGTGAAGGACGTCTATGATTACGACGGCGTCCATGTGCTGATAGGGCCATATATGGGATGGTAATCCATATATGGAGCTGTGCACGAAACGACGTCCGTCACGCAAGGGCGTCCATATAAGGCACTTGTTTTCCAACACCTATTCTCACTGAAAAATATGGCGCACCTGTGACGTGAGCCAAACTTCAGTGAGGCTGAGAGCCTGCTGCTGGTGCGGCTGTGCCTTAGGCACCGGCACAGGCTATATCCACCACCACCACCTGCCCCCCCAGGATACAGGCAATGAGAGCCTGGTCCCGCATCAGGAACAGACTGGAAAGGTAAGTGTTAGCCCCCCCCCCCCATCAGGTCCCCCTCCTGTACCTACACATATAACAGCTTCGTCATCATTGTAAGCAGTAACTGGAGTGTGCATGCAAGGATAATGAGTAATATGGGTACATTCACAATCAGTAATAAAATGTATGTACTGGAAAGGACAACCATTCCCACATCCCAACAATAATGTATTTATTTCTTTATTTACTTATTTCTTGCATTTGTATCCCACATTTTCCCACCTCTTTGCAGGCTCAATGTGGCTTACAATACATCATGAATAGTGGAAACATTTAACAAAATAAATGTATAGCATACAGAAGGATCTTGATAACATGGTAATGATAAGACGTATTAGTAGTTTAACAAGCATAAATGATAATGCACACAAACGGGACTTTCTAGCCTCATGGCCACCTCTATGGCATCATCTGCATAGGAGCCGACTCTGCGGCTGCTGTGGGTGCTTGAGCGCCCCCAATATTGAATAAATTCCTTGTATGTGTCCAGGGAGGGGCTATCTCCACTGGGGTTAGCACCCCCCAATAATTTTAAAAAGGTGGCTCCTATGATCATATGTACCAATGGAATGCCCCCCCCCCCCAACAGTGTTGACCCTCTCTGCTAATTGATTGACAAATGAATGTGTGTGCAGAAGGCAAGAAGGACCATCCCCTGACTCCTGCTCTACAAATTTATATCTTACAGACGCTTCGGGATTCACAGGGACCTCGAGTCCCTGAGGAGGAGATTCAGGTGCGTACGCCGCGAGAGCCCAGATATCGTCAGGGCAGTGCGACGGCACCTGAGGGCTCGACGTAAGTCTTCAAAACAGGACACCTGTACTCATTTGTAAATGTATTTATTGAATAATGCAAATGTACTGTACAATATCACTTTCCATGTGGCTAATAGCCAACTACTAAGTAATAACATATCTGTCCCAGATCAAGGACTCAGGTTGCAGGTGCCCTCCCATGAGTGTGGCTGTAACTTCCAACAACCCTCCCCCTGAGATGAATGAGATGACATGCCTCACTTTACTATCCCTCTTTCTGTGGTGGGTGGATAGTGTTTCCTGGTAGACCTGCCTGAGGCCCTATTTTTAGTGGATGTCATGGCCTCATATAAAAGTTATGTTGTAAACACCGTACCCACCGCCCCCCCCCCCAACAATAAACACAACAAAAACAGGTCAGCAAACCGTCGTCACATATCAGAATGCAAACATGCTGGTCAGCAATGAGTGTGGTCTGCCAACATGTCCTGTGTGTTCTATGTCAGAGCAGATTCCAGGGTTCCCTGTCATGTCATCTGATGCATCTCAGTCCCCACGCCTCACCACACCTTTCCCCATCCCCCGGCACAGGCCACCCAGCTACTGCACTATGCAAGCCATGTTGCATGTGCTGATCTCACCCACACTCCTTTTACATACACAGGGTTCCAGCACCAGCAGGAGGAGGAGGCGGATGAGGAGGGCCACCTGGAGGAAGAGGGCCACCAGGAGTAGGAGGAGGAGGAGGCGGCTGAGGAGGCCCACGAGGAGGCGGAGGATGAGGAGGAGGGGTCCTCATCATCGATGAGGACATTATGGAGGACCCCTCCCCACCTGCAGCTCCATCCCTTGAGCCATCTCCATCCCCTGGCCCATCTCCATCCCCTGGGCCAGCTCCATCCCCTGAGGCAGCTCCATCCCCTAGCCCAACTCCATCCCCTGGGCCAGCTCCAGCCCCTGGGCCAGCTCCAGCCCCTGGGCCAGCTACAGCCCTTGGCCCAGCTCCAGCCCTGCGCCTCCTGCAGCAGCTGGTAGATGGGCAGAACCAGGTGCTGCAGGAGCTCAGAGCCATAAGGCAGGGTAATGAGCAGTTCCATGGCCCACTGAGGGTCCTGCTACAGAGGGCATTGGCAAGAGGGCATGGGTGCCCTTGACATACTTTGGGTGGGTGGGGGGAATTGTTAGATTTGGGGGTGGGGGGTGGGGGGATATGTATGGGTTGTGGGGATTTGTTGTGGTGGGGGGGGATATGTAGGGGTTGTGGGGATTTGTTTCTTGGGGGGGATTTGTAGGGGGGAAATATGTTGGGGTTTGTACACAAATATATTTTTCTATTTCATCTAACAGGGTGTGTGTGTCTCTACCTTGTGCATTACATATAACCAAATGGGGGTGTTGATGTGAGAGGAGGCAGCAATATGCATTGCATGAAATGTGAAGTGTGAATGAGAAAGCTGATGCATGTCTGTGATAATGTTGCCCATACAGAAGCCCACTTGTTCATTCCAACCTGCATGGGCGTATGTGCAGGGGGTGGGCCAGGGAGGCTGGATGGCTATTACTGTTGAGGAACACAAATGGCCATCCAGCCTCTCTCCCTCCCCCTTACCATAAAGCCCCACAGCACAGAGTGGCATAAATAATAGATGTGTTGTCTAGCACTTGTGATCTGCCAAGTAAACACTTGCACATAACCCTAGGTAGCACATAGACGATGTTTGCTCTCTGATCGCCACACATCCTTACCCACAACCAAACCACATTGGTGGGGGGGGGGGGGGGGGGGAGGGGCACGAAGGAGCTACAAACAGCTGGCTCATCTTTTCACATTCAATTCATCAGCAATGGTATATAGTGCTGAAGAGAAAAGGGAAAACAATGGGAAAACCATTGGATGGTTACTTCATCACAGTTGCAATATAATACAAGAGTTACAGAAGGGCACAAATAAATATGGTGTTTGCTCACACTTTTTTCAGTACTAGCTCAAGGTGAGTTACATTCAGGTATTCTGGGTCTTTGTCCCAGGATGAGTCAAAGTTTGTACCTGAGGCAATGGAGGGTTAAGTGACTTGCCCTAGATCACAAGGAGCAGCAGTGGGAATTGAACTGGCAACCTTAGGATTACAAGGCTGGTGCTCTAACCACTAGGCCACTGTAGCCACCAGACTGTAGCCACCTGCGTGTAATTTGGGTTTGGACCTGTAACCACAAACCCTCTCCCTCACCATGTCTTAAGGGCTCAGTAGGCAGTACCTGTGGCCACCTTGAACCTAGTTTGCAGCCTACCACATGTTAGAAATGTTGTTGTTCCATAACTATGGACGATTGTAGGACGGTGTTCAATAATGTGGTAAAGACATTCATTGCATATATTATTCCCCCTCCCCCTCCTATCGAACTTGAGAATGGGGGGCCACTTCATAAATGGGGACTGGGGTTCACCACATAAACAAGGAAGATGGAACCTACCGGGAACCAATAAAGCAGCTCCAACAGCTGGCCCATACCATTGAGGACCTGCCAAAACCACACAGTACGGCGCTGATGGCCTCCAACCAGTGCACAGGAACCTGGTGAAAAGAGAGCTAAGAGTTGACTGCAGACTACATACAGTGAATGGAAACTCCTTGATTATGAGCAGAAAGAGAAGAGGTGGCTGAGAAGTATGAGCTTACCTTGAACGTGTGTTGCAAGATTGTGTAGTGCGGCTTCTATCTCCTGGACCATTAGCTCAATTTCTGCCTCAGTGAAATGACCCTTACCGATGGGTGCTTGCTTTGGTGCCATTCTAACAATCTGTTTGCTCTCACAGACTGCCTGCTACTACCAGGCAGAGAGAATGGGAGACAGTAAGGGAGGCTCACGGGATGTGGAAGACTGGAAACGGAAGCCGTGTTGGCTGAGGGCCACCACAAATCACAACCCCCCCCCCCCTCCCCAAATACACAGGTGTACCCAAGCATACATTGCCAAACACAAACGTTATTATAAGTGAGGGTAAAACACTCTAAACTAATGTTAATAACAATCGCAAAAGCCCCAGCACAGGAAATGCCGGTTTAACTGGCAATCAAGAAAGGGAAGGCAGGTGGGGACGCCCATACTTATCTACCCATAATCGAAATCACGTGGCCCAAATCGCTACCTCAGCTGGACACGTTTAGGAATTTTGTGTATAATCGAAATTAAAGCGCCCATATCAGACACGCCTATCCCGTTGCAACATGGGTGTTCCTGGCGACTATTTAGACGCTCCTCTCCGTATTTTCGAAATTGGTACAATGCCGCCACGCCAGCCCCTAACCCAGAAGGGTAATTTTAGTGATGCAGAGGTGGAGCTCCTGGTCCAGGAGATCGAGCAACGGCATGCCAATCTGTTTGCTCCCACAGGACAGAGGCTGGCTGCAACCACCAAGCAGCGGGAATGGGAGGCGGTAAGTGACCGGCTGAATGCAGTCTTCCATTGTGCAAGGGACGTGGAGGACTGCAAGCGCAAGTGGCGCAAGCTGAGGTGGGATGTGAGGAGGAAGGCTGGGGCCAATCCCGCAGCACATGACACTGCCAACCTCACCCCCATGGAGGTCATGGTTCACGCCCTCCTACCCCAGGAGGGCATCCATGGAATCGGGGCCCTTGACACCTCAGCACAGCCTAAGGGCTCAGGTAGGTCGACCATTATGATGCTGGGGTATCTGTTGTGCTTCACTACACTGTGTTATACAAGTTGGGGCCAGGAGGAGGGAGGTGGGGGGAGGAGTTTCAGCAGTGTGTGTCTCTGGCTGTCTTCATATGTAGAATAAAAGGCCACCTTTATGATGCTGTCCTGAGCTCCTAACCCCTACTCACTTGCTCCGTACCCTTACTCTCTATCCCTACCATTGTCATTGGCTTCCCTCTTACTTGTCCTGACTGTGGTGCATCTTAATTACATTGTAAGCTCTATTTGAGTAGTGGTAGTATTAACGTGTGTCATAGGAGCAGACTCTGTGGGTGTTTGAGCACCCCCAATATTGAGGAAATATCATGTAGGTGTCCAGGGAGGGGTTATTTGCACTGGGCTTAACACCCCCAATAATACTTTACACTTGGCTCCTATGGGTGTGTGTAGGTTACTACTATGGCACAACTTTGGGGCCCTTCCTTCCCTACTCCCTCCTATTATTTTCCTATCACCAAACTGTGCATATTTCCTTCTGTCACCTCTGTGCTCTAGTCAGTGTGGGCCACATGCTTGAAACTTAAGGAGCCTGTAATCGGGGTCATAAAACAGTTCTAGGCAGTCTACCAAGTCAGTAGTAACACAAGACATGATCAAATGTCCTTCACTTTAACAAATATACAACAACCAGCTTGTCCACAAAGTTGTGAGTGGTGTCCTTCTCTTGGCTGTCCATCCACCACTACTACTACTACTACTACTATTTAGCATTTCTATAGCGCTACAAGGCATACGCAGCGCTGTACAAACATAGAAGAAAGACAGTCCCTGCTCAAAGAGCTTACAATCTAATAGACAAAAAATAAATAAAGTAAGCAAATCAAATCAATTAATGTGAACGGGAAGGAAGAGAGGAGGGTAGGTGGAGGCGAGTGGTTACAAGTGGTTACGAGTCAAAAGCAATGTTAAAGAGGTGGGTTTTCAGTCTAGATTTAAAGGTGGCCAAGGATGGGGCAAGACGTAGGGGCTCAGGAAGTTTATTCCAGGCGTAGGGTGCAGCGAGATAGAAGGCGCGAAGTCTGGAGTTGGCAGTAGTGGAGAAGGGAACAGATAAGAAGGATTTATCCATGGAGCGGAGTGCATGGGAAGGGGTGTAGGGAAGGACCTCTACCCAGCTGCCTGTGGGGCTCTGTTTCACATCGGTGTCAATCCCATTCCTCCTCACCATCTCTTTGCTGGGTCATCAAGTGTGGGGCAATGTATATGAATGCTGAAAGACAAAAGTGGGTTATTTTCACCAACACACTTCCTCACCCTTGTGCTATACAGGTGATGACTCTGAGGAGGCTGGCCCTAGTGGCCTTCAGTCCCAACAAAGGACTACACTAGCAGGACAGCCTCAACCTCCACCACCTGCAGCACCAGCAGTAGAGGCCCAACCTCCACCAGCACCACCGGTTGACTTTGCTGATGAGGAGGATGCAGATAGGGGGCCAGCTCCTCGCCAGCGGCCATCCAGCCAAAGGAGGCAACTACTGTGGTTGGCCACTGAATTGCTGTGGCACAATGTGCACTTGGAGGAGTACCGGCAGCAGAAATTACAGCTGCAGCGGGAAGCACTGCAGGCGCAGCGCCAAGCCCACCAGGAACTGCTCCAGGCACAGCGCCAAGCCCACCAGGAACTGCTCCAGCAACTTCAATGGCTGGAGCAGAGCATCGAAGGCCTGCGCCCTCAGGTCACAGCACCTACTCCAGCCGTGCTGCTGCCGCAAGACCTGCCATCCACTTCCTCCAGTGGGCAGCAACCACCAGCTAAGAGGTGGGCGTTGAGATCACCTCCACAGCCACTAGTGCAGCACCCACCACACCAGCTCCCCTTCTGGGTCCTGTGCCCAGGCTACAGCCAACAAGGTGGCCGGATTTCCACAGGGCAGCCGAAGCCGTAGGCTGCTGCGTGGATACGGAGGAGGACAGTGGGAGCAGCCCATCAGAGGAGTCTGAACAGACTTCGCCTGCAGCACTAGCTGCAAAGGAAGTCCATGGGAGGGGTAAGAGGGGACGGGGAAAGTGATGGGACATGCTGGAGGGTGAGGGTTGGTAGGTGGTGGTGGTGGGGGGGTGTGATTAATAGAAATAAATGTGCACTTACTTTCACACAAAACTTGTTTCAATGAGTCTTTGTCTGGCTCTGATGCCAAGCTGGTAAGCAGTGAGCTCTGCTCTGTGGGCTGGGGGTGGAGGGGGCTCCTCTTCCTGCTCATCTGGGGCCTCCTCCGGTGGCTGTGGCTCCTCTGGGAGGGCCTGTCCTCTGCGCTGGGCCAAATTGTGCAGCATGTAGCAGGCAATGAAGATCTTGGCCACCTTTTCAGGGCTGTAGAGGAGTTCCCCTCCAGACCGGTCCAGACCCCGGGTACCTGGCACACACGTCTAATATCTCCCCCTGGGCATCACACACAACTTGCATGTTCATAGAATGAAATGCCTTCCTGTTTCTGTAGGTGGCTTCGTGTGGCCGGGGGGGGGGGGGGGGGGGGGGGGAGGAGGGGGTCTGAGTGCGACCTGTGTGCAATCAATCACAGTTTTGGAGTTCAGTTTTGGAGTTCAGTTCAGTTCAGTTTTGGAGGCCGTATCTTGCGAAGGATGTTAAAAAAATGGAAGCGGTGCAAAGAAAAGCTACGAGGATGGTATGGGATTTACGTTCCAAGACGTATGAAGAGAGGCTTGCTGACCTGAACATGTACACCCTGGAGGAAAGGAGGAACAGGGGTGATATGATACAGACGTTCAAATATTTGAAAGGTATTAATCCGCAAACTAATCTTTTCCGGAGATGGGAAGGCAGTAGAACGAGAGGACACGAAATGAGATTGAAGGGGGGCAGACTCAGGAAAGATGTCAGGAAGTATTTCTTCACGGAGAGGGTGGTGGACGCTTGGAATGCCCTCCCGCGGGAGGTGGTGGAGATGAAAACGGTAACGGAGTTCAAACATGCGTGGGACATGCATAGAGGAATCCTGTGCAGAAGGAATGGATCCTCAGAAGCTTAGCTGAAATTGGGTGGCGGAGCAGGTGGGGGGAAGAGGGGTGGTGGTTGGGAGGCGAGGATAGGGGAGGGCAGACTTATACGGTCTGTACCAGAGCCGGTGATGGGAGGCGGGACTGGTGGTTGGGAGGCGGGAAATACTGCTGGGCAGACTTATATGGTCTGTGCCCTGAAAGGACAGGTACAAATTCAAGGTAAGGTATACACATATGAGTTTGTCTTGGGCAGACTGGATGGACCATGCAGGTCTTTTTCTGCCGTCATCTACTATGTTACTATGTTACCTATGATCGAGGGGAATCTAGCAACAGCATAGAAGGCAGCCATGTTGTTGTGCTGGGCCTGGGGGGTGGTGGGGAAAGTGATGTAGTGAGAGGCGTGAGTTAGAAAAGCATCCAGGAACTGGGTGAGACAGTGTGAAATAGAAGCCTGGGTGAGACCTGTGTTAGCAGCTAATACAGATTGAAAACTCCCAGTGGCCAGGACAGAGAGAGAGGCAGTGATTTTGAGGTGGACAGGGATGGGGTTATTCCTACGGGTCTGGGGCTGAAGGAGGGGTTTCAGCTGCCCACAAAGCTGCTGAATGGTCGCCCTATCAAACCGGAACCTTGTTAGACACTGCTGGTCAGTGAGGTCTAGGAATGTGGTGCGGGGCCTGAACACTCAGGGCCGTGAATACCTCCTGCGGTGTGTGGCCTCTTCCTCTAACATGGAAGCCGCCAGTGAATTTAGTGCATCCATTTCCCCACCAGTGCAAGTATTAGTAGTAGTACTGAAACAACAGCAGCACACAGAATCTCACTCCGAACACACCCTCTGGCCACTCACTCGCCAAACAGTACAGGGAACACAGAGACAAACGGAGGTCAGGGAATACAATATACACGTGGGAACAGTGAATGGCGAGGGGAAGGAGCCGATAGAGCAAGGCGGAGGAGTAGGGAAAGGTCAAAAGATAAGACACAAAAGAGGCAGGTGAGGGTGACAACGTTCCGACTAGGGCACACAGACAAACGTAACAGGTACTCAACACACTCAGCTTTCTCTGCAACCAACAATTCAGCTCTCCCAACAACGATCTCGCCATTCTCCAACTCCACACAATCGCTAATGGGTCTAAAGACGATTTTCCCCTTGCTCTGGTCGCTTTTATTTCGGGTCTAACCAATGATGCCCATGTTCCCGCCCAACCAGACCCATTTCGCTATCCGTTATACGTTGTACACGACCACCTCATAACACCGCCCCTAACATGCCCCTAACACGCCCCCGACACGCCCCCTTGTCTGGGCGTCTGTATCTGAGAGTACGAGCGATACGGACGAACTGAAAGTTTTGTTTCGATTATACCCATTTAGTCGTTTTTGAGAGATAAACGTCTATCTCCTGATTTGGGTCGCAATATAGGTGTTTTTCACTTTCGATTATAAGCAGGATAGTGTCCCTGGCTCAATCAGGTATGTCTTGGTGGCTCTGGAAATAGAGAGGCAACCAATGCTGTTATGTAACATATATGCACCTAATAATTTTGAGAAGGTGTTCTATAGACAATTTTTGCGCAGAATGCAAGACATGGGAGAAGGCCCTGTTGTGATGGGCGGCGACTTTAATGAAGTCAGAGAGCCTCAGCTAGACAGGTCTAAGCCGACGGGAAGGGAGTTGTCCAGAAGCCAGAGGGGCTTGGGGATGTTGGAAGAGGCTCTAGAAGTGATAGATGTCTGGAGAACTTTAAACCCGTTAGAGAGAGACTACATGCACCTGTCCTGAGCCCACTCCATGCTGTCCCGCATTGACTACATAATCTATATATATAAAAGGCAACCCCAACGTTCTGAAGCCTCCACGGAAGTTGAGGCGCCCGAGATATCCGGTGTGCCCTGGAGTGTCTGCACCGCCCTCGCGTCAAAACGTCATGACGTCGAGGGCAGAGCTATTGACACTCGAGGGCCGAAACGGCCCACAGCGAACAAGGCAAGTAGCTTCGAGGGACGGAGGGAGGGGGCCCCTTGCTAGCGCCCGTTTCATTCCGCTCAGAAACGGGCATTTTTTCCTAGTGACTACATAATGATTGCAAGGGAATTGTTAACACAAATACAGGGGATGAAGATTGGCCCAATAGTAGTCTCTGATCATGCTTGGGTCTCAATGGACATGAGACTGGACAGAGATGCACAGAGAGTCTCTTCTTGGCGCTTCCCGACATACCTTTATCGAGATAGGCAATTTCAGTTGCAGTTGCTGAATAGATGGGAGCAGTATCAAGGGGAGAACAAGGCCCACAGGAATGACCCGGTGCTTTTCTGGGATGCCACGAAAGCAGTTCTTCGTGGTGAAACAATAGCCTACAATAGTTTCAGGAGGAAGGTGTGGAAGTGGGAAGTACTGAGGTGGGAAAGGAGGGTGACAGCATTGAGGAGACAGTGGGGCTCATTTTCAAACCACTTAGACTTACAAAGTTCCGTAGGTTACTATGGAACTTTGTAAGTCTAAGTACTTTGAAAATATGCCTCAATATGGACACACTCAGACACCAGAAGTGCGGGCCCGGTTGTTGGAGGCGCAGCAAGCCTTAAATGAACTCCTGCATCAGACAGTGCAAAAATCTGCAGCGTATTATAGGTACCAACTGTATAAATTTGCTAACAAGGGGGGGAATTTTTGGCACGATTACTGAATAAACAGGTAGGGTCCAGGAAAGTACTTTCGCTAGTCAATAAACAAAAGGAACTGAAACATAAAGGTAGTGAAATAGCGGAGATCTTTAGGCAATTCTATGAAGAGCTGTACAAACCGCAATTAGAGGTTGTGACGCCGAGTGCGGCATACCTTGGGAGTGTGGGTGTACCGAAGCTGCATAATGCAGACTTATAGATCTTAAATGCAGCAATAACGGAGGATGAGGTAGATTGGGTTTTAAAGCAGAGCTCTCTGGGTAAGACACCAGGACTGGATGGACTCAGTAATGAGTTTTATAAGCTACTTAGGCCGGAAATCGGGCGACTTCTATCGGAGGTGTTTAATTCGGTGATCAGTAGGGACAGATTCCCAACCACTTGAATTAAGCTAATATCACGAACAAGCAGGCGCATCTACCGGAGTCTTATCGGCCTATCTCTTTGCTGAACTCAGAGACAAAATTTATAACTAAGATATTGGTGAATAGGCTAGCTCAGTTCTTACTGACATTGTTGGAGAAGTCACAGATTGGTTTTGTGAAAGGCCGGAAAGTAGTCAAGAATCTGAAACGGATACTTGGAGCATTGGAACGAGTGAGGAGTGAAGGTTTGCAAGCTATGTTAATCAGTTTTGATGCTGAAAAAGCCTTCGACAGGGTGGACTGGGGCTTTATGTTTGAGACCTTAAAGGCATATGGCATAACGGGATTCTTTGGGAAGGCTATAGAGACTTTATATACAGGTCCTAGGGTGAGAATTAGTGTCAATGGGCTATATTCTGACTGGTTTACCATAGGGAGGGGAACACAACAAGGCTGCCTGCTTTCGCTGTTTTTATTCGTGTTGACCCCGGACCTGCTCTTACGGGAAATTGGAAGTAATGTAGAAACTAAGGGCGTACGTATCCGAGATCAGGAATTTAAAACTGCAGCATTTGCAGATGACTTGCTGGTGCTGATCACAGAACCGCAGAGATTGTTGGATCAGTTGATGGAGAGTATGCGGGAATATGGGGACTTCTCGGGGTTCAAACTGAATCTGGAGAAATCGGAGGCATTAGTTAGCGCGGGTGTAGATCCGGAGATCTGGAGTCGGACGCAGCTCCGTCAAGCACATGAGGTATTTAAATATCTTGGAGTGCAACTGCCGATGGACCCGGCACAACTGTATCGTGTTAACGTCCCTCGTCTACTCGGGGAAACTAAAACACAACTGGCAGCCTGGGTCTCTTTGCCACTGTCTTTTCTAGGCAGAATACATTTATACCGCATGATAATATTCCCGAAATGGTTGTATGTGCTGCAGATTTTACCTATTAGGCTGTTGGCTAAAGATTTGAAAGCTCTGCAGCGGCATGTAGCGTGGTTCTGCTGGGTGGGGAAAAAATCGAAAATGCGGTGGAAACATGTATACGGGGCGCAGTGTAAAAGGGCATGCCTGATTTGAAAGATTATAATTGGGCTTGCTTGATCAGACACCTGCGAGACTGAATTCTGAATACGACAATCTATACCTACATATGTTGGGAACAAGCCTTTTTCCGGTCATGGTCCCTAAATTGCTTGTTACACTCTAAAAGAGGTGGGATACCAACTCCGTTCAAAGATAGTGAACTCTTACAGGCTTTGCACCAAACCTGGAGGGTGTTATTAGGTTACTGGGGACAGGACCCGGAGACTAGTGTGCTGCTGACGATAGTGGGGAACGTAGAATTCCCGGCGGGTAGGGAGAGTCGAATCTTTAAAGACCTGGAGAGACAGGGAGTGACACTGTTGTTGAGTTTTCTCCAGGTGGATGGGTCGCTGTTGCCCTATGGGGAATTTGAAAGGAGATGTGCGGGAGATTTTATTTATTTATTTATTGCATTTGTATCCCACATTTTCCCACCTATTTGCGGGTTCAGTGTGGCTTACAATACATAGTGAATGATGGAAGTACAATGTGTTACAGTACAATTCACTGGCAAACCTGGCCTATTTACAACTGGAGCACTACTTTAGAGGCCTGCCCCGGTCTGCACGCACATTGGGTTTTGGGGAGAAGATTCGGGACTTTCCGAGAGGGGATGCAGCAGGGCAAACATCAATTTCTTGGTTTCATAAGGCACTGGGAGAATTTAAACCTAAAAAAGATATTGGTGATATAGTGGGGAGATGGGAACAAGAGGTGGGGGGATCAAAGCAGGAACCGTAGAGCTTGTCTGGTGCTTTAACCTGAATATTTAAAGGGATACAGTCAAGAAAATTGGTAAAGGCTAGCACCAGAGAAGCAGCAGCTTGCAGGGAGGGCAGTAATTCTGCAGCCTGGGTGAACCAGGGAAATTAGTAGGTCAACTGAAATGATCATTTATTGGTGCAACCACGAATTTCCTTCTGTTTATTTTTACATAGCAGCTACTACTACTACTACTTAACATTTCTAGAGCGCTACTAGGGTTACACAGCGCTGTACAATTTAACAAAGAGAGACAGACTAGATTATTTGTGCTTGAGAAACAAACAAGCAAAAAAAAAAAACAACCCCACAGCATTAGCAGATAGTACACTAAAATGCAGCTGATGCACACAAACTAAAGACGCTTCCACCCTCTCCCTAGGTTTTAGCGACACCACTAGAAAGCTAGTCATAAATGGGAGGGCCATTGTTGAGAAATCAGGTCCCCTAAAGTGCTCTGGTCCAGTCCATCTCCTTGGGTCCTGCTCAGCATTAAGGTACGCACCGCCCACAGAACACAACTTGCTCTGTAGAGAGCCAGCGGCTTCATGCGTCATCAGGAGAGAAGCTCTTCTGAGCAGTGGCATAGCCATAGTTGGGCCTGGGTGGGCCGGGGCCCACTCACCTTGGACTCAGGCCCACCCAAAATTGTGACACTCTTGCTGTGGCTGGTGGCAGGGGCGTATCTGCGTGGGGCCACAGGGGCCTGGGCCCCCGCAGATTTCGCCCTGGACCCCCTACCACCGACCCTCTCCACCTCCCCCGCCCACCACCAACCCGTCGCCGATCTTTGCAGACTCAGAAGAACAGGAAGCGTTGCAACTTGCAGCCTGCATGGAAGAGAGGACCTCGGCTGGCGGGGGGTTGGGGTCCCCTGCCAGCAAAGGTAAGTGACAACAGCGGGGGAGGGTTGGCGGCGGCGGGAGGGGGTGGAGAGTGTCATTGGTGGCGAGGGGGGGTCTGGCAGTGGCGGGGGGGGGGGTCCGGAAATGGCGGGGGGGGGGGGGGGAATCGGTGGCGCCGGGGGGGGGCTAAAATGTGCCCCCTCCCTCTGGCTCTGGCCCCCCCTACCGCCAGTCCAGATACGCCCCTGATATGCACACTCACACTCACAGGCAGGTACAGACACATGCAATGTCAGACTTGCAAACATAGACACTAATTTCTGTGAAACATCCGGCCACAGGTGGCAGCAGCTGATGTGTCTCAAGATAAAGAGGGAGTTGGTGCTGCAGCCCAGGAAGTGACTCTATGATGTCACTCACAAGTAGGGTAGATTGAGAACAAGGAGGTTAGATTGAGAACACAGCATGAGAGAGACTCTATGATGTCACTCACAAGAAGGTTAGATTGAGAACAAGGAGGTTAGATTGAGAGCACAGGAGGAGAGGGAGACCACGCCCCTTCCATTGTTTGGTCACAAGACTGGTGAGGCAGGAGGAGTGCAGGACAAGGTCCCGCCCCTCTGACAGTGGGTGTGAATGATTTATCACATTCCACTTAAGGGTCCAGATAGTCCTGGGGGTTCTTTCTTTTTTTCTGTTCCCTCCCTGTCCCTCTCTTTTGTTTCTTCTCTCTCTCCACAAGGAGACCCTGATTCCCATTTCCCAGCACTGACCCAACAAAGCCCAGATCTGCCCCCAGGAATGCAGGCCAGGAGGATGGCTGCAGGGGTTTGTGCTTCACAGGTAGGAGACTGGCAGGAGGTGGGCAGCAGGAGATGCAATGCCACACACAGAAGAAATGAGCCTGGCACTGCTCAGTCCATTCCCTGCTGTAGCCCCTCAGGCTCTTCTTCCTCATTCTCCTCCCCTCACACAGCAGCTGCTGCTCTTCTTCCTGATTCTCCTCCCCTCACTGGCAGGAGGTGGGCAGCAGGCGATGCAGTGCCAGGCAATGCCACACAAGAAGAAATGAGCCTGGCACTGCTCAATCCATTCCTGGGGCTCTTTATTCCCTGTTGTAGCCCCTCAGGTTCTTCTTCCTCATTCTCCTCCTGCTTTACCAGACTCTCACTTTCTGCTTTACATTCTCCCTCTCCCTCTGTCACTTTCTGCTTCCTGACATCTCTTTACATTCTCCTTCTTCTCTTCCTCTCCCCTTCCTTTCTGGAGCTGGAGGTGTGGAGAAGGGCAGGAGAATGGCTCTTGGGGTTTGTGCTGAGCAGGAGGTGGGCAGCAGGGGATGCAGTGCCAGGCAATGCCACACACACACAAGAAGAAATGAGCCTGGCACTGCTCAATCCATTCCCTGCTCAATCCATTCCCTGCTGTAGCCCCTCAGGCTCTTCTTCCTCATTCTCCTCCCCTCGCTGGCAGGAGGTGGGCAGCAGGGGATGCAGTGCCAGGCAATGCCACACACACACAAGAAGAAATGAGCCTGGCACTGCTCAATCCATTCCCTGCTGTAGCCCCTCAGGCTCTTCTTCCTCCCCTCACTGGCAGATTCTCACTTTCTCCTTCCTGGGATCTCTTTACCTTCTTCTTCCCCTTTCCCTCTCCCCTTCCTTTCTGGAGCTGGTGGTGTGGAGAAGGGCAGGAGGATGGCTCTTGGGGTTTGTGCTGAGCAGGTAGGAGACTGGCAGGAGGTGGGCAGCAGGGGATGCAGTGCCAGGCAATGCCACACACACACAAGAAGAAATGAGCCTGGCACTGCTCAATCCATTCCCTGCTGTAGCCCCTCAGGCTCTTCTTCCTTATTCTCCTCCCCTCACTGGCAGATTCTCACTTTCTCCTTCCTGGGATCTCTTTATCTTCTTCTTCCCCTCTCCCTCTCCCCTTCCTTTCTGGAGCTGGTGGTGTGGAGAAGGGCAGGAGGATGGCTCTTGGGGTTTGTGCTGAGCAGGTAGGAGACTGGCAGGAGGTGGGCAGCAGGGGATGCAGTGCCAGGCAATGCCACACACAGGAGAAGAAATGAGCCTGGCTCTGCTCAGTTCATTCCCTGCTGTAGCCCCTCAGACTCTTCTTCCTCATTCTCCTCCCCTCACACATCTGCTGCTCTTCCTGATTTACCAGACTTTCACTTTCTGCTTTACCATCTCCTTCCTCTCTCCCTCTCCCTCTGACTGTCACTTTCTGCTTTGCCTTCTCTTTCCTCTCTCCCTCTCCCCTGACTGTTTCTGGTTTTGTGTTTCAGATGCGTATGACGTTTGAGGACGTCGCTGTCTCTTTCTCCCAGGAGGAGTGGGAGTATTTAGATGAAGGGCAGAAGGAGCTTTGGAGGGAGGTGATGAAGGAGAATTATGAGACTCTGATGTCTCTAGGTAAGGATTTCCTGTTATTCCCCCTGTTAAAATCCCTTCTCAAGCACATTAAGGAGTGACTGGCAGTGGCCGAGTCTCAGTACAGGAAGCCGGAGTGACTGATAATGAGCGATGGCGAGATGACCCACTCTATATGCAGTGAAAGCAAGCAAGAGGGAATTGGCAACACAACAGAAGTCTAGTGGGCCATGGATAGAACTGAGAGGCAAAGTCTTAGGCTGAAAGAAGTAAAGTTTATTGAAGGACCCAACATGGCCTGTGTTTCAGCAAAGTGCCTATGTCAAGGGTCTATATATACAAATAAAGTATTAAAACTATTAGTACAGAAAACATAAATTATATAGTAAAAACAAACATATTAATTGTGAAAAATAAATACATAATTGTAAAAGAGTGCACAGATACCATACGATGTTCTCACAGCATAGCATCAGCGGTGGATTGATGTATCAGGCAACTGGTCAGTGCCTGAGGGCCCAGAGTAGTGTGTGTGTGGGGGGGCAATACTTCCTCCTCACATCTCTCTGTCCTCAGGTCTGGAACTTTCTCACTCTTACCCCCTCTCCAGAATTTCCTGTCTCTGACACTCCTACCCCCGACCCCAGCGCATTTATCTCAAACGTTCCTTTCTTCGTACAGGGTCCTGGCACATCCTGTCTGCCGCTGACTGGGACCTTCTCTCTGCCAAGGGCCACCCTTGCGGAAGTAGGATTTGAGGTTTTCTGCCAGGTACTTGTGACCTCGATTGGCCACTGCTGAAAGAAGGATACTGGGCTAGATGGACCATTGATCTGACCCACTATAGCTATTCTTTTTTAAAATTCTTTATTAAATTTTCATTTACATCTATAGACATAAATGGCAATATCAGAAAATACAACACAAAGAAATAACTGCTTACAGCCATTCCTAAGAAAATAAAAAGGAAAACTATTTTAAATTTGTCCACAATTAATGAATCAAGATACTAGGAACGAAAAAAACAACTAAATTCAAAGCGGTTGAGCAAAACAGGATTTTACAGCCAACGTTAACAGCGTTCTCAATCAGGGAGGCAAATCTTCAGGAGGTGGATTGACCATTCGAGCAACTGGGCAGTGCCTGAGGGCCCAGAGCAATGTCTATGTGTGTGTGGGGGCAGTACGTCCTCCACACATCTCTCTGTCCTCAGGTCTGGAACTCCCTCTCTCTTACCCCCATCCGGCATTTTCCTTCTCTGACACTCCTCCCCCTGACCCCAGCGCAAGAAATTCTAACAGTTTCGAGGGAGTAAAAAATATGTCATTAACTGCTTCAAAGGTTACATGGCATTTACACGGAAACGTTAACAAAAAAGTAGCCCCTAGATTCATTACTCTAGATTTATGCAATAGAAATTCCTTTCTCCTCATTGCCAAGTCGGGGAAAATCTGAATTTTTTGTCCCAAGAAACAATCATTTAAATGACGAAAATACAGTCCGAGAATATTATTTCTATCGAGTTCAAGAGCAAATGTCACTATTAAAGGTGTTCTCTCTGTGATCACATCCAAAGAATTTTCAAGAAATTCAGTCAAGTTTAAATTTGAGGTAACCTGAGGCTGTTCTTTTGAAGATCTCACTACTCCAGAGATATACTGGGCCCTTGTTACAGGGGGATAACCCTCTGCAGGGATACCCAGTATATCACTGAAGTATTTTCTAAGCATATCCATTGATGGGACTAAAGGGGATTTGGGAAAATTCAATAACCGCAAATTATTTCTCCTTCCATTCTTCTCCAGGTATTCCAACCTTCTTTCCTGAATTTCTTTATCTTTGACCAAAGTCACAGTTAAATCCTGTCATTGTTTATGTTTCAACAATTTTTTATTGATGAGGTCACGTGGTATACAATTGCATCTCAGTCAATATAAATCGTATAACAGCAAAGTCTAGTACATATTACTAAACCTGAAATGTCCATCATCAATGTTTTCCAAACTTTTCTCCCCTATCCCTTCCTTCTTCTCTACTCCTATATCTATAATGTGTACATGTATAATTACTGTACAATGCATAACTATTAACAATAAACTTTTATATGAAACTCCAATATTTATAACTCGTGTTTTACTCAGTGTATTATCCCAACAATATTTACTGGTGGGTCCTCTTAATGTGCTCCTTCAAAGGATTGTTCTCCTGTCTAATAATACACATGTCCCTCTATTATGCATTGAACATTACCCTTCCCCCCCCTACTCGCATAAAATGTTCTCTACACATCATGGTTAGTTACCTCTACCTCTGCACATGCTATTACTACCAGAGTGTAAAATATTGGTCTTGCTTCTTTTGGCACTGTGCTCCTCTTATAATAGGGGCAGATTATTGAGCACTGCGCTTCTCGCTTTATGTGAGATACTGTGTAAATATCTGTTCCAAATTGAAATAAAGGCTTTTCTTTTCTTTGGGATGCCGCGTGCCGCTCTATCCTGTCATTGTTTAACCTCAATTTCCATCTTTTCGTTTTGTTCTACCATTTCGCATTTTATAGAAGTATTTATTTGAAGTAAAGTGTTATTTCCCTCCTGGATTGCCTCCCATAACGTGTTCATAGTCACCTGGGTAGGTCTTTTCTCCACCTTTCTCCGGAGCGAATCCATGGGAAGCAGGGAGCCCGACCAGAGTTTGTCCCTGAAATGTTGTCTCCTTCCCTGGAGTTGAAGTACCCGAGGGTCCTCCTTCCACAATCAGCGTTTCTAGCTGTTGTGGCTCCACCGGTTCAACTACGCTTCCGGGTTGTGGAGGATTGGTGAGAGAAGGAGGGCTCAACGTCGCGCCCTCAACGCTGCGCTCTGCACCCGAATGGGGCGAGCCCGTCGAAGCAAAATCCTGCTCGCCATGGGTCCCGATTCCAAAGGTTTCCTAGTCTGACGAGAGACTAGGGATGGCGCTGGTCCCTTGGAGGTAGGTGCCTGTGTCTTTCCCTTTCTTTTCCCCATCTAATAGTCGGGGATAGGATTTCTCCGTCAGGAACGCTGTTAAATCTCAGGAGCTTCGGGAACCTGCAACCGCTACTGATGCAATCTTGATTCCCAGTATAGCTATTCTTATGTTCAATCTAGGGAGGGGCTAAGCTAAATGCTTTTACTACATTTTCTGGGAATCCATTCCAGAGTTTAATTACCTGTTATATTCATCACTAAACATCTCAATAACAGACTATAAACCTTTCCTCCAGAAACTTGTCCAAACCTTTTTATAAACCCAGATATGCTAACGGCTGTTACCACCCCTGGCTATGAGTTCCAGTACTTAACTATTCCTTGAGTGAAAACATATTTCCTACTGTTTGTTTTAAAAGTATTTCCGTGTAACTGCATTGAGTGTCCTCTAGTCTTTGTACTTTTTGAAAGAGTGAAAAATCAATTCACTTTTAGCCATTCTGCACCACTCAGAAGTTTAAGGACCTCAATCGTATCCCCCCCTTATCCGTATCTTTTCCACGCTGAAGAGCCCTAACCTCTTTAGCCTTTCCTCATATCAAAGGAGTTCAATCCCCTTTATCATTTTGGTCGCTCTTCTTTGAACCTTTTCTAATTCCGCTATTTCTTTTTTGAGCAATACAGAGACATTATAATATTCATGGTCTTATTTTGCATCCCTTTCCTAATAATACCTAGATTATTTTCTTGAGTGCTGACTCCTAAGGTAGACCCTAGCATCAGGTAACTGTGATTCGGATTATTCTTTGCAATGTGTATCAGTTTGCGTTTATCTACATTAAATTTCATCTGCCATTTGGACGTCTAGTCTTTCAGTTTCCTAAGGTCTTCCTGCAGATTTCACAAGCCACATGTGTTTTGACAACTTTGAATAGTTTTGTGTCATCTGCAAATTTAATTACCTCACTTGTCGTTTCGATTTCCAGATTATTTATAAATATGTTAAATAGCATCTGTCCCAGTACAGATCCCTGCGGCACTCCACTTTTCACCCTCCTCCATTGAGATAAATGACCTGAAGCAAATTGTTGAGGCATGACTTACCTTGGCGGAACCCAAGCTGACTCTGTCCCATTAAACCATGTTTATCTATATGCTCCATAATTTTATTTTTTATATTAGTTTCCACTATTTTTCCCAGCACTGAAGTCAGGCTTACCGACCTGTAATTTCCTGGATCCCTTTTTAAAAATTGGCAATAAAATGGCTACCCTCCAATCTGCATGTACTATGGATGATTTTAACAGGTTACTGATCACTAACAGCAGATCATCAATTTCATGTTTGAGTTAGAGAATGACACGGGGATGTGGATCTGCAGTAAACCACAGTAATCTACATAGTAACATAGCAGATGACGGCAGAAAAAGACCTGCACGGTCCATCCAGTCTGCCCAACAAGATAACTCATATGTGCTACTTTTTGTGTATACCCTACTTTGATTTGTACCTGTGCTCTTCAGGGCACAGACCGTATAAGTCTGCCCAGCACTATCCCCGCCTCCCAACCACCAGCCCCGCCTCCCGCCACCGGCTCTGGCACCCGATCTTGACTAAGCTCCTGAGGATCCATTCCTTCTGCACAGGATTCCTTTATGCTTATCCCACGCATGTTTGAATTCCGTTACCGTTTTCATTTCCACCACCTCCCGCGGGAGGGCATTCCTAGCATCTACTACTCTCTCCGTGAAAAATACTTCCTGACATTTTTCTTGAGTCTGTCCCCCTTCAATCTCATTTCATGTTCTCGTTCTACCGCCTTCGCATCTCCGGAAAAGGTTCGTTTGCGGATTAATACCTTTGAACTTCTGTATCATATCACCCCTGTTTCTCCTTTCCTCCAGAGTATACATGTTTAGTTCAGCAAGTCTCTCCTAATATGTCTTGTAACGCAAATCCCATACCATTCTCGTAGCTTGTCTTTGCACCGCTTCAATTCTTTTTACATCCTTAGCAAGATACGGCCTCTGAAACTGAACACAATACTCCAGGTGGGGCCTCACCAACGACTTATACAGGGGCATCAACACCCCCTTTCTTCTGCTGGTCACACCTCTCTCTATACAGCCTAACAACCTTCTAGCTACTGTCACCGCCTTGTCACACTGTTTTGTCGCCTTCAAATCTTCAGATACTATCTCCCCAAGATCCCTCTCCCCGTCCGTACCTATCAGACTCTCCCCGCCTAACACATACGTCTCCCGTGGATTTCTATTCCCTGCAGTCCTAATCTGCAGTAAATCTCTGGGAAAAGAAAAAACCTGGCCGTTTACTGCGGATGCAAAACCATTCCTGGTCCAGGGTCTCCGTGTCTGCTTTCCTCCCTCCCGCAGTAACTGTACCTTATCCAACCAGGCAGCTGAGCTCTCCCTCTCTTCCTTTGGGTCCGGCTGGTTATCGGTTATCTCCACTTCTTTGGTTCTCTGACATACCAGACACACAGATAGTTAGTTAGATTTAATTCACGAAAGGACGACAGAGGGAATGTTATAGAATTTTATAAAATGATGGGTGGGGTCAAACAGTTACTTAACTTTTCAAACAATACAAAAAGAGGACTCTCCGTGCAATTAAAGAGCAGCAGGTTGAGAATTCCGGTTGTCCTGATCTTGCCGCATCTACGTCAAACAGACGTTTTAGCTATCAAGAAGAAAGTCACAGGGAGGGGACGCTGGTGAGCCTCAAGAAGCGTGGCAGCCTGATTTCACAGCTCCCAGTTTTTCGAGCCAGAATCCTGAATTTAACATCTTTTCCGACATTTTTACCATCTTTCTTTGGTTGGATTATATTATCTACTCTTGGACTGTATGGCTGGACGACACTCCAAGATCGATCCGACCATAATCCCACTCCCAGCGTCTAAATGACATAAACAAGATCCTCGCTCACCCACCAAGATGGCGACGGAACCCGATTCAGAAATCTGATTACACACTATTATGGAAAAACTCTTCTGTATAAAAAATCTCGTGCAGGACACCCAAAACTCACTGTCAGATACAAAAAAAAAACCCCCAAAAGAAATAGATGCTCTGAAAAACGAGTTGGAAGATCTGAATAATAGATCCAGAAGAACTAATATTTGCCTAATCGGTCTGACTGAAGGATCTGAAGGCTCAAACCCGAGCGACTTCATTGCAATGCTGCTCTCGTCTTGATCCCACTCAGCAAATTGAAATTGAATGGGCGCACAGAGCGCCATCATTTTAATATGCAAATCAAAAATCTCCAAGACCTGTGATCATCAAACTTTTGCGTTATCCACTAACTTTAACTATCCTGCAAAAGGCTAAATTGAAGGCTCCTCTTGTTTTCGAAGGAATGAAACTCTCCATTTACCCGGATCTTAACAAACCCACAGTACAAAGAAGAAAAGCTTTCCTCAGCTTCAGAGATCATCTGTGAAAATATTGACGCTCAATTTGAGCTTTTCTATCCGGCCAGAATGCGAGTGACGATACACAACACGACTCGTAACTTTGATGAACCCGACCATGATCTGTTTGGACTCCTTCAAAAAGTAAAATAATGATTCAGGTGTAGTTTTCTATTCAAGCTTACTCTGGTACTGCATATCTATGCATTATGTTCTCATTCACTGTCCTACAAGCATTTATAGATTATTATTATTAGCATTTGTATAGCACTACCAGACGCACGCAGCACTGAACACCTGATACAAAGAGACAGTCCCTGCTCAAAAGAGCTTGTCTATATATATAAAACTCACCCTCAACGTTCTATTGTCGGATGACGTCACTGAAGCCAAGGTTCGTAAGTTCGAAGCTCTGAAGCCAAGAAAATCACAGCCTCGGGGCCCCGCCCTCGCGTCAAACTTTATGACGTTGGAGGCGGAGCAATTCACTCACATTAACGACGGCCAGGGCGCCGCAATGGGCCACCCACTGACGATGAAGGTGCGTTGGGTGGGGGGGCCACAGTCACACATCAACGGTGGCCATGGCGGCGCAATGCCGTCACTAACAACCAAGGTGCGTTCGGTGGGGGAGGGGGGCCACAGGAAAGCCTTGCTAGCGCCCGTTTCATTGGCTCCAGAAACGGGCCTTTTTTTTACTAGTAATATAAATAATACAGACAGACAAGACAGTTACGGGTGAGGGAAGTAATGGGTGAGAAGGAAGGAAGGGACAAGATTTATAGATCTCCCTATAGTATGTTTAAATGTATTTTGCCCTCTCTGATTTGATGTAAACTCACTGTATAATACATACTTTGGATTGGAGTGTTTTTTGGTCTAAGACTCTCTGTCCTACAAAGTCTGCTGGTATATCTCAATCTTGTTTTTTTATTATGCTTATTGGACACCCACACGCTTGGCAAAGATTACCAAAAACTCGGCTTCCTCAAATTGTTGGTCATGTCATGATAATAATGGTAATTTATCTCATATGATTTTCTTTTGTAAAAATGTAAGAGCTTATTGGAATCTAATATGGTCTCATATTCTTCTTATATTTCACCTACCTACGATTCCCATCATTACCTACAAGATTGTAATTTTGAGTTCCTCTCACCCAGATATTAATGTCCCAATCTCTGAGCAGAAATTATTTGATTTAATGTTAGCTGTAGCTACTCACTTTATAATTTGTAATTGTAAAAACAACTCTTAATTTATGTTTTAATGAATGGTGGAGCTATATACGTATAATTAGAAAATATGAAACCCTGTTAGCCTACAAACATTGTAGGGTCAAATCGACCTCAAAGATCTGGGCTCTTCTAGACTCTTTTTGCCTTCAAACTCAAGTTGAATATAAAGACTGAATTTCTTGTATCTTCAGGTTAAACTTTATTTAAGATATAAAGCGAAGTTTCTTATCTGAAGCAGGTATTCTCCGAGGACAGCAGGCTGGATATTCTTACATGTGGGTGACGTCACGTCGGCCCCGGAGGATTTTCAAGTAAAATCGCCAAAAGTCTCTTCCATATCATCATGCTGATCAATCCATAGACTGGTGGGTTGTGTCCATCTACCAGCAGGTGGAGATAGAGAGCAATCCTTTTGCCTCCCTATATGTGGTCATGTGCTGCCGGAAACTCCTCAGTATGTTCTCTATCTCAGCAGGTGGTGGTCACACACAGCAGCAGCTCTGGCTAGGTCTCCAAGCCTAATCTTTAGGTTTTGTTGAGTACCTGGGGTTGAGGGCTCTTCTTGAGCAAGTGCAAACCTGGTGGTGCCAGGTCCCTCCTTTTCTCCCCCCTCCCGCTGGCTCCGTTTAAAAAAAAAAAAAATTTTTTTGACGTCCTTTAAGGGCGTTTATTTCAGCGTTTATTGCAGCTGCTCACTGGGACACCAGTTCGTTACAGCTCGGAGCGAGAAGCAGGTAATTTTACCTTTTTATAGCGGGCAGGGGGTTCCCCGTTCGGTCTCCACGTGGCTTATGGCGTCGGAGGGCGGGGGCGCGAAGATTCGCTCCCCGGACCGCGTGTGCGCGTCTAGCAGGGATGCGGGGGTTTTCAAAGCCTGAATTGCCTTTGTTGGGCATCAGTTTGGAGTCCGGTCAGTGTCCCGGTTCTTCCTCCGGTGCGGCCGTTTTTCCCGCCATAAGCGCCCATCCCCTGCTGCTTGCCCACTCCATGTTGGCCGGCCACTCTGCTCGGACGGCTTCGTCTTGGGCCGCCCTCGAGCTGGGAGACGTTAATGCTATGGTCGCCCTTGATTCGGGCGACGGCAAGAAAGCGGCGAAAGTTATGCGCCGTTCTTCCCACACGGCTCCTTCTCGGAGTTTCGCGCCGGACACCATTTTGGATGCGCAGCATGTTTCTCCCCCGCTGTTGCGAGCGCCAGTTGAGGGTGCGTCTAGGGCCATGGCCCAGGCGACAGAAGTGCACAGTCTAGGGGGTTTCTCCCCTGAGTTCTTTTTGCTGCTGCAGCAGGCTTTTCATATGATAAACACTGCCCCGGCTCCCCCCCTGATCAAGGGGCTGAGGCCTCCGGAAGCAAACGCCCTCGGGTGTACTTCCAGGCCCTAGAGGACTCGGTCTCCTCTGATGTAGATGAGGGCAGCGTATCTGAGTTCTCCCAACGGTCCTTTGGGGATTCCTTGGAGGAGACGGATTCCCGCTCGGATGGAGCGGATGAACCCTCTGCAGCACGGATCTTTTGCTCAGAGGATTTGCCCAACCTGTTAGTGCAGGCCATGAGCATTTTGAAGAGTTCCTCTCCGGAGGACGTCTCTCCCTCAGCCTCTGTTGGCTCTGCCATTATGCGGGGGACTAAGCGCCCGCCTAGAACCTTCCACGTGCATGATTGCACACCTTGATTTTGGCTCAATGGGATTTCCCAGAAGCGAGCCTTAAAGTGGCTAGGGCTATGTCCCGCCTCTATCCTCTGCCTGAAGGTGAACGGGAGGCCTTTCTTGGGCCTACCATAGATTCTTTAATCACTGCGGTGACTAAGAAAACTGCGTTGCCGTTGGAAGGTGGCACGGCCCTAAAGGACGCCCAAGACAGGAGTTTGGAGGCGGCTTTAAAGTCGTCCTTCGAGGCGGCTGCTTTAAGTTTACAGGCCTCAATTTGTGGCTCCTATGTGGCCAGGGCGTGCCGGACGCTTGCACAGCGGGCTTCCCCCTCGGATCCTTCCTTGAGGGCTGATTGGCCAGCCCTGGAATCGGGCTTGGCCTACTTGGCAGGCTGGCTGTATGATGTCTTGAGAGCCTCGGCTAAAGTTATGGCTCAGACAGTCTCTGCACGGCGGTGGCTTTGGCTGAAGCATTGGTCTGCTAACCACGCCTCTAAGTCTTGCCTGGCTAAGTTGCCTTTTAAAGGCAAGCTGCTCTTTGGGGTCGAGCTGGACAAGATTGTGACCGATCTCGGCACGTTTAAGGGCAAGAGGTTACTGGAGGTCAGGGCTCGGGCCAATGGTGCCCGCCCCGGTTCCTCCAAAGGACGGTTTCAGGAAGCCCGTCGGTATTGCCCGGGCAAGTCGAGCTCCTCTGCCCCCTCTTCCATCAAAAGGAATTTCTCCCCCAAGCAGCATTCCTTTCGCAGAGACCGCCGTCCCGGAGGTGCCTCCTCCGGTCCTCCCCCAGGGTCTCGTACCCAATGACGGGGCGCTGGTCCATGGCCCAGAGCAGATTGGAGGACGCCTATCCTCGTTTCTGGGCGAGTGGACGAGGGTAACTTCGGACGCTTGAGTGCTGGAAGTCATCAGAGACGGCTACAAGCTAGAGTTCTGCCGACCCTTAAGAATTGGGTTTGTGCACTCTCCCTGCAAGTCTCCGGTCAAGCTGTGGCAGTGCAACAGACTTTGGACAATCTGATCCGCCTGGGTGCGGTCGTTCCGGTGCCAGAGATCCTCTGGCAAGGGACGTTACTCCATTTCTTTGTGGTACCTAAGAAAGGAGGTTTTGTCCGGCCTATCCTCAACCTCAAGGGGTCAATCGGGCTTTGGAAGTTCGGCACTTCCGAATGGAGACTCTCCGCTCTGTTATAGTGGCAGTACAGGCAGGGGAGTTCCTGGCATCCTTGGACATCAAGGAAGCTTACTTGCATATTCCCATCTGGCCTCCTCATCAACGCTTTCCGCGTTTTGCAGTTCTGAGGACACTCCCAGTTCAGAGCCCACACTTTCGGGTTGGCTACTGCTCCGCGGACCTTCTCCAAGTTATGGTGGTCATCACGGCCTTCCTACGCAGAAAGGAGTACAAGTCCATCCTTATCTGGACGACTGGTTGATCCAAGCCCCCTCTTATGCAGAGTGCGGCAGTGCTTCAGACCGGGTGATTGCTCTTTTGAGCTCCCTGAGGTGGATCATCAACTGGGAGAAAAGCCAGCTGCGCCCGACTCAGTCCCTGGAGTATCTGGGAGTTCGATTCGACCCTCAAGTGGGCAGAGTGTTCCTGCCAGACAATCGGATTGTCAAGCTTCAGGCTCAGGTGGACAAGTTCCTAGCAGCCTCTTCTCTTCAGGCTCGGGACTATGGGCAGCAGCTGTTGGGCTCTATGACAGCCATGATGGAAGTAGTGCCCTGGGTCAGGGCCCATATGAGACCTATACAGCTCTCTCTGCTGCAGCGATGGACTCCAGCTTCAGAGGGATTACACTGTGCGCCTTCCCTTGGATCCAGCGGTGCGCAAGGCGCTGAGCTGGTGGCTGAGGCCAGACAAGCCGTCCACAGGAATGGCTCTTGTGACCCCGGAGTGGGTTTTTCGTCATGGCGGACGCCTCTTTGTGGGGCTGGGGAGCCCACTGCTTGGGAAGGACAGCGCAGGGGCTCTGGTCCCCTGCAGAGGCAGAGTGGTCTATCAACCTCCCGGAACTCAGAGCCATTCGGTTGGCGCCTTTGGAGTTTCTCCCGGGCCTGGCGCTGAAGCCAGTACGGGTCCTGTCGGACAATGCCACGGCTGTGGCCTATGTCAATCACCGGGGAGGTACCAGGAGCGCCCCTCTAGCCAAGGAGGCCATGAAGGTATGCCTGTGGGCGGAAGCAAACCTGGAACAGCTGTCGGCGGCCCACATTGCGGGAGTCATGAATATTGCTCAGGCGTTCTTGGACATCTTGAAGCACTGGGGCCAGCCGAGCCTAGATTTGATGGCGTCTTCAGCCAATTGCCAAGTGCCACGCTTTTTCAGCAGAGGACGGGACCCTCGATCTCTGGGAGTAGATGTTCTTCTCCCACAGTGGCCGACACAGGAGCTCCTCTTTGTGTTCCCGCCTTGACCCATGTTGGGCAGGGTGCTAGGCTGGGTGGCAAAGCATCCGGGCCGGATAATCCTGGTGAGTCCGGATTGGCCCAGACGTCCCTGGTATGCGGACTTGATCAGGCTGTCAGTGGACGGACCTCTGCAGATGCCAGCGGAGCGGGGCCTGTTGCATCAGGGTCCCGTGGTGATGGAGGATCCCTCCCCCTTTGGTCTTACGGCCTGGCTATTGAGCGGCAGCGTCGGAGCAAGCAGAGCTTCTCAGACAAGGTCATCGCCACTATGCTCAGAGCGAGGAAGCGCTCTACTTCTACTGATTACGCCAGGTTTTGGCGTACCTTTGCATCGTGGTGTGAGGCAGGCTCACTTTCTCCCTTCACTGCTCCAATTTCATCAGTGTTGGCGTTCCTGCAAGAAGGTCTGGAAAAAGGCCTGTCGCTCAGTTCCCTTAAGGTCCAGGTAGTGGCTCTTGCTTGCTTCAGGGGTCACCTGAAGGGTGTTTCCCTGGCATTGCAGCCAGATGTGGGGCGCTTTCTCAAGAGAGTTATTCACCTGCGCCCTCCTCTGCACGCAGTGGTACCTGCGTGGAATCTCAATCTGGTGCTAAGAGCCTTGCAGAAGCTGCCTTGTGAATCCTTGTCGAGGGCATCTCTGAAAGAATTGACGTTGAAAGCAGTCTTTTGGTGGCTATCGCTTCAGCCAGAAGAGTTTCCGAGCTCCAGGCGCTATCATGTCGAGAGCCCTTTCTGCAGTTCACTGAGGCAGGAGTGTCTATTCGCACAGTGCCTTCCTTCCTGCCCAAGATTGGTCCTCGCTTCCATGTGAATCAGCAGCTCTGTCTACCCTCCTTTCGTAGGGAGGACTACCCAGAGGAGTACTCTGCTCTCAAATATTTAGATGTGAGACGAGTCATCATCAGATACTTGGAAGTGACCAATGATTCCGGAAGTCGGATCATCTGTTTGTGCTGTTCGCAGGTCCTCGTAAGGGTCTGCAGGCTGCCAAGCCTACAGTGGCACGATGGGTCAAGGAACCCATTGCAGCGGCTTATGTGGCCGCAGGGAAGGTGCCGCCTATCCAGCTGAAGGCTCACTCCACTAGAGTGCAGGCGGCCTCGATGGCAGAGGCCGAGTCCGTCTCCTTGGAAAAGATTTGTAGGGCGGCAACTTGGGCATCGGCTCATACCTTCTCCAGACATTACCGCTTGACTGTGGCTGCTCGGGCGGAGGCCTGATTTGGAGCTTCAGTGTTGCGGTCAGGGATTTCTGTGTCCCGCCCTGGGTGAGTACTGCTTCGGTACATCCCACCAGTCTATGGATTGATCAGCATGATGATATGGAAGGTAAAATTATGTATCATACCTGATAATTTCTTTCCATTAATCATAGCTGATCAATCCATAGCCCCTCCCAGATATCTGTACTGTTTATATTCTGGTTGCATTTCAGGTTCAAGTTTAGTCTTCAGTTCCTGTTCAGGAGGACTTCGTGTTCAAGTTTTTTCAATTGGATTCTTCAGGAGTTGAGACGATTTTGTGTTACAGTGAGCTGCTGCATTCCTCTCCCCCCGTTTTACGGGGCTGGATTGATACCTAAATTCTGCCGGCGCTCCCTCCCGCTTCGTGTGGCTGTAGGGCAGCTTTGTACCCCTCCCGCTTCGGCGGTGTTAGGATCAGTCAGCTCCTCCCGCGGTTGCGGTTGCAGGATAAGCCAGATCCCCCCGCATCGGCGGGTGTGGTGTCCCTCCCCCGCTCTGCGGGGATGAGCTGGTTGGATTCCCCTCCCCCACTTGTGTGGGGATGAGCTGGGTTAATTCCCCTCCCCCGTTTCGGCGGTGGTGAGCTGGGCAGAGTGTCCCTTTGTGGGTGTAATTCTCTAAGTGCTGAGTCCTGCGGATGGAGCTTTGATATCGACATACTGAGGAGTTTCCGGCAGCACATGACCACATATAGGGAGGCAAAAGGATTGCTCTCTATCTCCACCTGCTGGTAGATGGACACAACCCACCGGTCTATGGATTGATCAGCTATGATTAATGGAAAGAAAATTATCAGGTATGATACATAATTTTACCTTCTAGAGCGTTCTGTCGCGCGAGGCGATCGCACTGCGCGCGTACGACTTCCCGCCCGCCGCGTGGACACGCTCCTCAGTTGAATCCAAAAGATAAAAGAAACAACTCGAAAGGGGAGGTGGGAAGGTTTGTGAGAATATCCAGCCTGCTGTCCTCGGAGAATACCTGCTTCAGGTAAGAAACTTCGCTTTCTCCGAGGACAAGCAGGCTGATATTCTCACATGTGGGGTATCTCTAGCCCCCAGGCTCACTGAACACAATAAACAATGGTCAATTGGGCCTCGCAACGGCGAGGACATAACAAGGATTGATCTGAAACAAGAAACATCTAACTGAGAGTGTAGTCTGGAACAGAATAAAAATGGGCCTAGGAGGGTTGGAGTTGGATTCTAAACCCCAAACAGATTCTGCAACACCGACTGCCCAAACCGACTGTCGCGTCGGCTATCCTGCTGAAGGCAGTAGTGAGATGTATATGTGTGGACTGATGACCATGTCACAGCCTTGCAGATCTCTTCAATAGTGGCTGACCTGAGATGAGCCACTGACGCAGCCATGGCTCTAACATTATGAGCCGTGACATGGCCCTCTAAAGTCAGCCCAGCTTGGGCGTAAGTGAAGGAAATGCAATCTGCTAGCCAATTGGATATGGTGCGTTTTCCGACAGCAACTCCCCTCTTGTTGGGATTAAAAGAAATAAACAACTGGGCAGACTGTCTATGGGGGCTTGTCCGCTCCACGTAAAAGGCCAATTCTCTTTTGCAGTCCAAAGTGTGCAGCTTGCTTTCGCCAGGGCGGGTATGAGGACAGGGAAAGAATGTTGGCAAGACAATTGAGTGGTTCAGGTGGAACTCCGACACCACCTTTGGTAGGAACTTAGGGTGCGAGCGGAGGACTACTCTGTTATTATGAAATTTAAGATAAGGAGCATGAACCACTAGAGCCTGAAGCTCACTGACCCTACGAGCTGAAGTAACCACCACCAAGAAAATGACCTTCCAGGTCAAGTACTTCAGATGGCAGGAATCCAGTGGCTCGAAAGGGGGTTTCATCAGCTGGGTGAGAACGACGTTGAGATCCCATGACACTGGTGGAGGTTTGACAGGGGGCTTTGACAAAAGCAAACCTCTCATGAAGCGAACAACTAAAGGCTGTCCAGAGATAGGCTGACCTTCTACACGTTGATGATAAGCACTAATTGCACTAAGGTGAACTCTTACTGAGTTGGTCTTCAGACCAGACTGATAAGTGTAGAAGGTATTCAAGCAGGGTCTGTGTAGGACAAGAAAAAGGATCTAGGGCCCTGCTGTCACACCAGACAGCAAACCTCTTCCACTTAAAGGAGTAGCACCTTTTAGTGGAATCTTTCCTGGAAGCAAGCAAAACTCGGGAGACACCCTCAGAAAGACCCAAGGTGGCGAAGTCTAACCTCTCAACATCCAGGCCGTGAGAGCCAGAGACTGGAGGTTGGGATGTAGAAGTGCCCCCTCGTTCTGAGTGATGAGGGTTGGAAAACACTCCAATCTCCATGGTTCTTCGGAGGATAATTCCAGAAGAAGAGGGAACCAAATCTGACGGGGCCAAAACGGTGCTATCAGAATCATGGTTCCCCGGTCTTGCTTGAGTTTCAGCAAAGTCTTCCCCACCAGAGGAATGGGAGGATACGCGTATAGAAGGCCGGTCCCCCAATGCAGGAGAAAGGCATCTGATGCTAGTCTGCCGTGGGCCTGAAGTCTGAAACAGAACTGAGGGACCTTGTGATTGAATTGAGTGGCAAAAAGATCCACCGAGGGGGTTCCCCACTCTCTGAAGATCTTTCGAACTACAGTCATGTTCAGCGACCACTCGTGAGGTTGCATTATCCTGCTCAGTATGTCGGCCAGACATTTGTTTACGCCTGGTAGATAAATGGCTTGGAGAAACATGCCGTATTGACGAGCCCACAGCCACATCTGAACGGCTTCCTGACACAGAGGGCGAGATCCGGTGCCCCCCTGCTTGTTGACATAGTACATGGCAACCTGATTGTCTGTCTGAATTTGAATGATTTGATTGGACAGCCGATCTCTGAAAGCCTTTAGAGCGTTCCATATCGCTCGCAACTCCAGGAGGTTGATCTGAAGACGCTTCACCTGAAGGGACCAAGCTCCTTGAGTGTGAAGCCTATTTACATGCGCTCCCTACCCTAGAAGTGATGCATCCGTCGTCAGCACTTTTTGTGGCTGGGGGATTTGGAATGGGCGTCCCAAGATCAAATTGGATCGAATTGTCCACCACTGAAGGGAATTCCGAAAGTCTGTGGACAGTTGGATCACATCCTCTAGATCCCCTGTAGCTTGATACCACTGGGAAGCTAACATAGTAACATAGTAAATGACGGCAGAAAAAGATCTGCATGGTCCATCCAGTCTGCCCAACAAGACAAACTCATAAGTGCTACTTTTTGTGTATACCCTACTTTGATTTGTACCTGTCCTCTTCAGGGCACAGACCGTATAAGTCTGTCCAGCACTATCCCCGCCTCCCAACCACCAGCCCCGCCTCCCACCACTGGCTCTGGTACGGACCGTATAAGTCTGCCCAGCACTATTCTCGCCTCCCACCACCGGCTGGCTCTGCCACCCAATCTCGGCTAAGCTCCTTAGGATCCATTCCTTCTGAATAGGATTCCTTTATGTTTATCCCACGCGTGTTTGAATTCTGTTACCGTTTTCATTTCCACAACCTCCCGCGGGAGGGCATTCCAAGCATCCACTACTCTCTCCGTGAAAAAATACTTCCTGACATTTTTCTTGAGTCTGCCCTCCTTCAATCTCATTTCATGTCCTCTCGTTCTACTGCCTTCGCACCTCCGGAAAAGGTTCGTTTGCGGATTAATACTTTTCAAATATTTGAACGTCTGTATCATATCACCCCTGTTTCTCATTTCTTCCAGAGTATACATGTTCAGGTCATCAAGTCTCTCCTCATACTTCTTGTAACGCAAATCCCATACCATTCTCGTAGCTTTTCTTTGCACCGCTTCAATTCTTTTTACATCCTACGCAAGGTACGGCCTCCAAAACTGAACACAATACTCTAGGTGGGGCCTCGCCAACGACTTATACAGGGGCATCAACACCTCCTTCTGCTGGTCACACCTCTCTCTATACAGCCTAACAACCTTCTAGCTACGGCCACCGCCTTGTCACACTGTTTCGTCGCCTTCAGATCCTCAGATACTATCACCCCAAGATCCCTCTCCCCGTCCGTACCTATCAGATTCTCCCCGCCTAACACATACATCTCCTGAGGGTTTCTATTCCCTAAGTGCATCACTTTGCATTTCTTCGCATTGAATTTTAATTGCCAAACCTTAGACCATTCTTCTAGCTTCCTCAGATCCTTTTTCATGTTTTCCACTCCCTCCCGGGTATCCACTCTATTGCAGATCTTAGTATCATCCGCAAATAGGCTAGGGTCCACTGAGCTGATCTCATGTGTAGTCGTGCCATGGGAGTTACGTGGACTGTGGAAGCCAAGTGTCCCAGAAGTCTCAATATCTGCCGAGCTGTGATCTGCTGAGACGCACAACAGAGCCCCTATGAATTCCAATTTCTGAACTGGGATGAGATGAGACTTTGGGTGATTGATTACAAACCCTAGTAACGCCAGCATTTGAGTAGTCATGCGCATGGACTGTAAACCTCCTGTCTGGGAGGTGCTCTTCACCAGCCAATCGTCGAGATAAGGGAACACATGCACTCCCAGCCTGCGTAGTGACACTGCAACAACTGCCAGGCACTTGGTAAAGACTCTGGGCGCAGACGCCAAGTCAAAAGGCAGCACACAGTACTAAAAGTACTGCGTTCCCAGCTGAAACCGCAGATACTTCCTGTTAGCTGGAAGTATTGAAATATGGGTGTATGCATCCTTTAAGTCCAGAGAGCATAGCCAATCGTTTTTCTGAATCATGGGAAGAAGAGTGCCCAGGGAAAGCATCCTGAACTTTTCTCGGACTAGATGTTTGTTCAGGCCCCTTAGGTCTAGGATGGGATGCATCCCCCCTGTTTTCTTTTCCACAAGAAAGTACCTGGAATAGAATCCCAGCCCTTCTTGCCCTGGTGGTACGGGCTCGACCGCATTGGCGCTGAGAAGGGCGGAGAGTTCCTCTGCAAGTACCTGCCTGTGCTGAGAGCTGAAGGACTGAGCTCTTGGTGGGCAATTTGGAGGTTTGGATTCCAGATTGAGGGTGTATCATAACCGGACTATTTGAAGAACCCACCGGTCGGAGGTTACAAGAGGCCACCATTGGTGAAAAAATTTTAACCTCCCTCCGACCGGCAGATCGCCCGGTATGGACACATTTATGGCGGCTATGCTCAACTGGAGCCAGTCAAAAATCCGTCCCTGGTTTTTGCTGGGGAGCTGCAGGGGCCTGCTTTGGCGCACGCTGTTGACGAAAACGAGCGCTCTGGGACAGAGCCTGAACCGGCTGACGAGAAGCAGGAGTGTACCTACGACCCCTAGAGGTGTAAGGAGCACTTCTCTTCCCTTTAAAGAACTTCCTAGATGAGGAAGCAGATGCAGAAGGCGCCCGGCGGGAGAGAGAGTCCATAGCGTTATGACGCTGATAGAGGTGATCAATCAACTCTTCCACTCTCTCACCAAAAAGATGATCCCCCCGGCAAGGGATATCCGCTATTTTCTGCTGAGTTCTTTCCTCTAGGTTAGAGGCATGCAGCCATGAGAGTCTGCGCATCACTATACCCATAGCAGAAAATCTGGATGTCACATCGCAAGTATCGTAAATGCCCCTGGACAGGAACTTGCGTCATGCCTTCTGCTGCCTGATCACTTGACGAAAAGGCTCGGCCTGCTCCGGCGGGAGCATGTCAACCAAGCTCTCAAGCTGCGACACTGAGTTCCGCAAATGAATACTCGTAAAGAGCTGGTATGATTGGATTTTGGACGCGAGCATGCCAGCCTGATACGCCTTTCTCCCAAAAGAGTCCAAGGTTCTGTGTTCCCGCCCCGGGGGTGCCGAGGCAAAGTTCCTGGAACTCTTGGCTCTTCTGAGAGCGGAATCCACCACCGCAGAATCATGAGGCAACTGAGGCCGTACAAAACTGGGTTCCCCTTGGATCTGATACTGGGACTCCGCCTTTTTAGGAACAGTTGGGCATGAATAAGGCTTCTCCCAATTCCTCATCAGCACTTCCCTGAGTGTATCATGAAAAGGAACTGTGGTGGAAGATTTAGGTGGAGATGGATAATCCAGGACCTCGAGCATCTTAGCCCTGGGCTCATCCACAAGTTCCACAGGGAAGGGAATGGCCTCAGACATTTCCCGCACAAAAGTAAAGTTGCGAACTACCAGAGACTATCCTGACTTCGATGTTAAGTGAGATTCATGCAAAACTAGAGCATGGCTATATTGCCTTGGTTGTTTCACTTGATCTATCTGCAGCTTTTGATTTAATTAATCATAAACTACTTCTTGATAGATTAGGTGAGATTGGTCTTTCAGGGACAATTATGAAATGGTTTATATCTTTTCTTACCGAACGTTCATTTAAAGTAGTTCAGCAGCAATCGTCCTCTACAGAATACAATCTACCATGTGGGGTTCCACAGGGATCGGTCCTGTCCCCATTACTGTTTAATCTACGTATATGTCAGTCCCTTGGCACTTCTCATTCAAACAATGGGTATTAGTTTTTATTCTTATGCGGACGATTTTCTTCTTATTCATTATGTTAAACCATCTAATATGGATCTTACACCACTACAAATTTGTCTGGATAAAGTGGCAGATTGGCTCACAACATATCAATTAGTATTAAATCCAGATAAGACTATAACATCTTGGATAGTAGGACAGGGCACATGTCAAGCAGTGGTACCTATGCTATTTGGCAAGAACATCCCTACAGTTAAATCTTTTAGATACCTTGGGGTTATAATTGATTCTGCTCTGACTTTCGAGGAACAAATATCTGACGTAGTGAAAAAATCTTTTTTCCATCTTAGGAGACTTCGGTCAGTTAGGAATTCAATTAGTAAGGATTCCCTTAAAACGCTGACATCTGCTTATATTACCTCACGCTTAGACTATTGTAATATCATATATTCAGGGATCACTCAAGCTAGCTTGAAGCGACTACAAAGAATACAGAATACTGCAGCACGTATGATTTGTAGGGCCCGGAGGGATGACAGAGTAACACCTTTGCTACATCAACTGCACTGGCTTCCGGTTGAAGCAAGAGTTAAGTTTAAAGCTTTAGTTTTGACCCATAAGGCTTTTTATACACTAAATCCTGACTATCTGTCAAATCTAACTATTCCTTACACTGCCACACGAACCCTTAGATCCCTGACAGACAACAGGTTAGTGATTCCTCCTCTCACTAGGGCTAGATGGGAATCTACACGGAATTCGGCTTTTTTCTATTTGTCTCCCTCTCTTTGGAATGGCCTTCCAAAAGAGATCAGACTTGAGAAATCTTACTTTCATTTTCGGAAACTTTTGAAAACCTTCTACTTTATCGAGTATGTAGATCAGAATTTAGAATAATGGAAGAACGACAAGATGGCGGACGTAACGGATGTGTGATCCCGGAGCTCCTCAGAATCTTCTTTGTTTGACCCTAGCAATTTCTCTCCCCGACAATTTAGATGGGGAAAAGAAAGGGGAAAACGCTGGTGCCTACCTCCGTGGTACCAACGTCGACGCCAGTTTCTAGGCAATCAACATTGGAGAACTTTGGTATCGGGATCCTTGGCGAGTTGAATTCCACTTTAACGGTCTCAAACCCTTCGGGAGATGAGTGCAGCGCAGAGGGAGCGACGTTGAGTCCTCCCGCTCTCACCGTACCTCCACAACCCGGAAGTGATTCGCTAGCAGAGGGGCCACGGCAGCTTGAAACGACCTTTCCGTTGCTAGTGGAAGGAGGACCCACTGCTGGATTAACTTCGAGTTTAGGAGCAGCAAGACAGGGGCAGATGCGGGTTGCCACCCCTGTTACTCGAGGTTTGCCTCCCGAGAAATGTGGAGGACGAATAAGACCAGAATCGGTGACCATGGAAAGCCTATGGGACGCAATACAGGAGGTAAACGGAATGTTACTGCAGATGAATACCTCTATTAAGGGCGAGATAGGCGAATTAAAACAAACTACTCAAGAACTATCTTTAAATGTCCAAGAGCACAAGGAAAAGATTTCTAAGATGGAAGATGAGGTTAAACAATTAAAGAATCTAACTGTGACTTTGGTTAAGGATAAGGAAATTCAGGAAAGAAAATTAGAATACCTGGAAAATTCCACCCGAAAGAATAACTTGAGGTTGTTGAATTTCCCCAAATCTCCTATAATTTCAGCAGATGAAATGTTTAAAAAATATCTTGGTGAAATTTTGGGGATTCCGAAAGAGGGTTTTCCACCTATAACACGATTCCAATATATTACTGGAACCATGAAATTATTGAAAGAACAACCTCAGGCTACAGAAAATTTGAACTTGACTGAATTTCTTGAGACCTCTCTGGAATCAATCACAGAGAGAACAACATTGCTTGTGACTTTTACTCTTGAACCTGATAGACATAATATACTTAGATTATATTTTCGCCATTTAAATGATCTTTTTTTGGGGCAAAAAATACAGATTTTTCCAGACTTAGCTAGGAATACACAAAAGAAAAGAAAGGAATTTTTGCTTTATAAAACTAGAGTTTTACAATTGGGTGCTACTTTTCTTTTGAAATTCCCATGCAAATGTCACATAATGTTTGGTCTAAATAATTATATATTTTTTTCCCCTCAAAAATTATTACAATTTATTTCATCTAAAGAAAATGTTCAGGTGCCTAATGTGTTGCCTTCCTAAATAATGCGTTGATACGTTGGCTGTGGATATCAACTATGTCCTTTCCGTTGTGAATAATTGGCTTATTTTTATAAGCCTTTTTTTTTTTTTTCTCTTTCCTTCTTTTTATTACCTAGTATCTTGTCTCAACTTATTGTGGACTAATATTAATTTGTTATTCTTTACTTGGAACCTGTTTAGGTAATGAGTAATCATTTAAAAATTATAAATAAAGAAGATAAAAAATAAAAAAAAAAAAAGAATAATGGAAGAAAGGTTATAAATTGGGCATCTGTAATATATACTAAGTCAAAACTGTATTATCTGTCTGTGTAGATTATATTATGTATTTAATTTTGTATTTGCGGTGTTCTCCTGTGTACTAATCATGAGTTATATTGTTCTCATCTTATGTAGCTAGTTTGTGGGTTTGCTGTGCTTTCCTGTAATGATTGGAGTTCTAATGTTTGTCCAATTTGTACTTATTGTATTGCTTCTTTTTATAAATTGTAAACCGTTCTGTCTTGCAGTAGCAATAAGATACGGTATATAAATTGACGTAAATAAATAAAATAAAATAAAAAAATTAATAAATATTGACAACAAAATATATGCAAAAATCCTGGCTCTACGCCTACAAAACACTCTCCCTGAGCTTATACATAGAGACCAGAACGGTTTCACTCCTAATAGATTGGCTAATGATAACTCAAGACTGTTGGAATATTCTCGCATTTACAGAAAATATCAAAGAACCTTATGTAGCTGTTTCACTTGATGCCAAAAAAGCAATTGATAGAATTGAATGGCCTTATCTTTTTCATGTGTTAAAATGGTTCAATTTTAGCCCTCAATTTATTAAGATGGTTCAACTTCTCTCAATAAAAATATAAAAAAAAACAAAAGAAGAAGAAGAAAATCACAGTACAATAAATGAAACATTGATTACGTTTACTCAGACAAGGCAAGACCCGAACAACCACAACATGACGCCTGCCACGGAAGCCTAAGAGAATGTAGAAAGGTTGTTTTACCTGCAGTGCATAATTAAGCTGTTCGTTGTACCAGAGGATGTGGTCAAAGGAACTACGATAGAGGGGTTCAAAAGAGGAAAATCCATAAAAACATTTTTAGTCAGGTAGACTTCACAGAGCCTTTGCTCATCGGTGAAAAATGAACCATGGGAAATAGATCTACTTTTTGGGCTCTGCCAGGCACTTGTGACCAGACTGGCCACCATTGGAGACAGGATCAAGACTCCGATGGCTGTTATATCGATGTGGGAAGACCAACAAGGAGCTTTTAAATATCAGCTTGAGTGACATCATCTGTTCTATCTGCATCTCTGGTAATCGTCAGCATGGATATGTTGTATTTTCTGCTTCGAGGGAATGTAAAGGGGTCTGTGTATTACATTTGTACCCCGCGCTTTCCCACTCATGGCAGGCTCAATGCGGCTTACATGGGGCAATGGAGGGTTAAGTGACTTGCCCAGAGTCACAAGGAGCTGCCTGTGCCGGGAATCGAATTCAGTTCCTCAGTTCCTCAGGACCAAAGTCCACCACCCTAACCACAAGACCACTCCTCCGTACATGTAAGTGGCGCTTGGTAGTGTGGGCGTGTGGAATTGCCTTTGTTTTAAATGGAGGCCTAAATAGCCGTCTGCTAAAACAGAAATCTGCATGCAGCCATTTAATGAGTTCAAAACTGAAGCAAAAAACCAGCATGATGCCTTCTTCCAAGGTGAACCCAATAAATGCACTCCGTGGACCTGCAGCATATACACGCGGTCCACGGAGTGAATTTCTTGGGTTCACCTTGGAAGAAGGCATCACACTGTTTTTTTTGCTTCGGTTTCAAACTTGGTTTCAATTTAAAGCCCCTGACGCAGCCCTGGTGGGCGAAACACAGTCTGTGTTGGGCAATGACTCTAGAATAAAGTTTTGAACCATATCATTGACTGATTTGCTGTGTTTGTTTCCACGTTGGGTTTTTCGGATCGGTTGCCTGTTTTTTTGCAGCCATTTAATGCCTGAGCGGGTTCACATTTTAACGCAGTGGTAATCGCACCGGATGCACCTACACCACGAACCCATGGTTCAAAATAGAAAAATGTTTTGTGACGTGGAAAATGGCACACGGCAAACTCTGTGTTTGCCGGACGGTAGTGCTGATTTCCACATGGCAACCCTATGACCCTTAAACTTGTTAAATTGTTCTTCTCTTACAATAACAAACCAGCAATGAGAAGCCGGTAATTATTTCTTCAAATCCTTTAAGGAATCAAAATAACCTTATAAGCAGTGGAAAATCTAAGTCCAAAGTACTTTTTCTATTAGTTTGTCAGCCCAACATGTTTCGGCATTCAGGGGTAAAATTGTAAAATGGACAAACAAACCCCCTAAAGATAAACAGAAATAACTAAGAATAAAAAACACATAGCACCCCACAAACCCCTCCCTTAAAAATATATAAAAAAAAGTTTACTAAGGTGGCTTTAGGGTGATCTTTTGTCCATTTTACAATGTAATAATTACTGGCTTATCATTGCTGTTTTGTGCCTGTGATACGTTTGGATTCTAAGATTGTTTTTGTATCTTTTCCTACAATAATACACAATGCTCTTTTTTTTCCCTTTTAAGAAAAAGAGGACCCTAAAAACAGTAATACAGAGACACATAACTGGAAGCTCAGTGAGAAGCCTGAAGGGGAAAAGATGTTATCAGAAAGAGACAAAGAGGAAACTTCTTCCAGTTCTGACTGGGGAGAAAAGGAAAAGAATCAAAATAAACAAAAACCTTCACCAGGAGGCTCAGCTCTGTGTGAAAACAGTACCAGTAATCTCATACAGGCAGGGGAAGAGGAGAGAAACCAGATGAGAGATCAAAGCTGTTCCTGTGATATTTGTCAGATATTCCTCAGCAATTATTTTGTTCTAAAATCACTTCTTAGATCTGATACTGAAGACAGACCATCTACATGTACGGACAATGGGGGAAATGTCAGTCTAAAGAGAGAACTAGAAGGACAACAGAAAACAGTCCTAAAAGAGAAACATTTTACAGGTTCTGAATGTGGGAAAGGTTTCAATAGGAAGAAAAAGCTAATGCAACACAAGAAAACTAATAAAGAAACTACAATGTGTACATTTACAGAATATGGGAAAAGCTTTACGAACAAAGCAGACATTATAAAATATAAGAAAAACATCACTGATGAGAGAATATCTTCATGTCCTGGATGTGAGAAAAGCTCCAACAAGGAAGAAAATTTCCACCAAGGACAGAGATCAGTTTCAAGTGCTGAATGTCAGAAAAGCTTTAGTCAAGAGGAAGCAGTCATAGATCACCAAAAAGCTCAAACTGCTGGGGAACCGGACACTTCTACTAAATCTGAACAAATATTTTGCAGGAAGGCAACACTCTCAAAATACCAGGAAATCAAGAAAAATGAGAGATTATATACTTCTGCTGACAGTGGAATAAGTGCTTGTTGGAAAGGAAACCTTACAATGCCCAAGAAACTTAATTCAGTATTGAAACCATTTACCTCTACTATGTGCAGTAAAAGCTTCACTACAGACAGTCTCCGAGACCACCCGAAAACTGACACTGGAATGAACCCATTTACCTGTACTGACTGTAATAAAAGCTTCAGTCAGAAAGAACACCTCACAAAACACAAGAGAATCCACAGCATTGAGCCATTTACACGTAGTGAGTGTGGTAAAAGCTTCACTGAGAAGAAAGCACTGACCAGACACCAGAGAATTCACACAGGTGAGAAGCCATTTACATGTACTGAGTGTGGTAAAAGCTTTAATACAAAGGTAAAATTGACTGTACACCAGAGAATCCATACAGGAGAGAGGCCATTTACGTGTAGTGAGTGTGGTAAAAGCTTTAGTTTAAAGGGAACACTGATCAAACACCAGAAAATCCATACAGGAGAGAAGCCATTTACATGTAGTGACTGTGGTAAAAGCTTTAGTGAAAAGGGAAAACTGACCATACACCAGAGAGTCCACACAAGAGAAAAGCCATTTAAATGTAGTGAGTGTGATAAAAGCTTTTGTCAAAAGGAAAGTCTGATCGTACACCAGAAAATCCATACAGGAGAGAAGCCATTTATTTGTAATCAATGTGGTAAAAGCTTTAGCGTAAAGGGAACACTGACGATACACCAGAGACGACACACAGGTGAGAAGCCGTTTACATGTAGTGAGTGCTGTAAAAGCTTTTGTGAAAAGGGAAAACTGACCAGACACCAGAGAATCCACACAGGCGAGAAGCCATTTACATGTAGTGAGTGTGGTAAAAGCTTCATTTGTAAGAGAACACTCGACGCACACCAGATAATCCATTCAGGAGTTAAACGATTTACATGCAGTGAGTGTGGTAAAAGCTTTAATGAGAAGACAAAACTGACCAGACACCAGATAATCCACACAGGCAAGAAGCCATTTACATGCAGTGAGTGTGGTAAAAGCTTTAGTGAAAAGACAAAACTGACCAGACACCAGAGAATCCACACAGGCGAGAAGCCATTTACATGTAGTGAGTGTGGTAAAAGCTTTAGTGAAAAGGGAATACTGACCAGCCACCAGAGAATCCACACAGGCGAGAAGCCATTTACATGTAGTGAGTGTGGTAAAATCTTTAATGAAAAGGGAATACTGACCAGACACCAGAGAATCCACACAGGCGAGAAGCCATTTACATGTAGTGAGTGTGGTAAAAGCTTTAGTGAAAAGGGAAAACTGACCAGTCACCAGAGAATCTCTCCATGTTCTAGTGTAAAGCACTATAGAAATGATAAGTAGTAGTAGTAGAATCCACACAGGCGAGAAGCCATTTACATGCAGTGAGTGTGGTAAAAGTTTCATTCAGAAAGCAAAACTTATAAGACACCAAAACAACCATTTAGGAGTGAAACCATTTTCATGCAGTGAGTGTGGTAAAAGTTTTAATGAGAAGGGAGCACTGACCAAACACCAGAGAATCCACGCAGGAGAGAAGTGATTTCTATGTTATTCATGGCAAAAGCTTTAGTAGGAAGCAAACACTGACCACACAACAGAAATCCCACACAGGACTGAAACGATTTACAGGTACTGAGTGTGGTAAAAGCTTCACTGGGAAAGGAAGACATGTAAGACACCAGAAAATCCAATTACCCAGTGAATCGTATGGAGAGACAGAAGATCCTGAGGCAGGAACAAATGCAGTCCGAGAACAAGAAAATGTGGCAGAAGAATTCAGACCTATTTTCCATCATGTTGAGAGCTACAGGCTTCATCGAAAAGAATTTCCAACCACACCTGCATAGGCTTCCTGTACGTTACATTTTATGAACCTCAAAAGGAAGCTCTCTGTAGTGTGGTAAAGGCTTCAGCTGGAAAGTATACTTCTCAATGCAGAAGCCATTCAGGAGTGAAACCATGTACATGCACTGAGTGTGGTAAAGCCTTCTTTCGGAATGTACAAATACATTAGGAGGGATAAGTGTTACTCCAGGAAATTTACAGGGATCCAGCCCGGACACGTGAATGGTTAAGGAGAGGAGAACTGAAAACTATGAATGAGAGATTGGTAGCTGCAGCCCAGGACGGCGGATTATGGACTAGATGGTTCACAGCGAGTAGAGAAAAAACTGGTACAATCGACATCTCATAGCTGGCTGTGAAGTGCTGGTGGCAGAAAAGTTTTATACAGAAAGACTTAGCAAGGTGGCACATCTCATTCATTGGAAACTCTGTAAACTCTTTCCTTTTCTCGACTTATTTTGTATTTTTATTTTTAAATGTATCAAACATATAAACGGTGAGTGACCGACTCACTCGCAAATGCGCAGTAGAGACTTCCCTCTCTGTCCCGCCCCCGCGTCAATACGTGATGACGAGGGCGGGACAGAGAGGGAAACTGCGCCGCCGAGGTTGATACCGCTCCCCCCCCACCCGCCCACCCGAGGTCGCCGCTACCGTTACCCCCCCATACACACACACCCGGCCCGGGCCCTCTCTCCGCTACTAAACTTACACATCCATTCGCCGGAACGCAGCACGCACATCAGCTGAGCTGCCGTCGGCCTTCCCTGCCTGTGTCCCACCCTTGCTGACGTTACGTCACAGGAGGGCGGGACACAGGCAGAGAAGGAAGGGCCGACGGCAGCTCAGCTGATGTGCGTGCTGCGTTCCGGCGAATGGATGTGTAAGTTTAGTAGCGGAGAGAGAGAGGGCCCAGGCCGGGTAGAGGGATGGCGGCGACTCCGGGGGGGGGAAACGGTAGTGGTGGCGACCTCGCGGGGAGGGAGAGAGGGGGAAGGAAGGAAGGAAAACCCCAATACCAGCCCGTTTTTATGGGCTCAACTGCTAGTTTTATATAAACTGCCTAGAGGCAACACTGTGTAAAGGGAAGTACATCAAACTCCTGTAAATATATAAAACTAGTAAAAAAGGCCCGTTTCTGACACAAATGAAACGGGCACTAGCAAGGTTTTCCTCGGAGTGTGTATGTTTGGGAGAGTGTATGTGAGAGTGACTGTTTGAGAGTCAGAGTGAAAGTGTGAGTGTGTGAGAGAGAGAGTGAGTCTGGGCGTGAGTGTGTTTCTGAGAGAGTGTGTGTGTGAGAATGAGAGTGTGTGCAAGTGTGTATGTGAGACACAGTGTGAGAGAGTGTGTGTGGGCGAGAGAGAGAGTGTGTGTGAGACACAGATTCTCTGTGAGAGTGAGTGTATGAGCCCAAGCGAGTGTGTGAGTGACTGTGTGGCACATAGAGAGTGAATGTGATACAGTGTGAGACAGAGTGTGTGAGAGTGAGAGTGAGAGTCAGAAAGACATTGTATATGAGAGAGAGAGTGTGAGCCCTGCCCTCCCAATCCATGCCCATCTGTCCCCTGCCCCCTCCATTAATCCTTTTCCAGCAGTTCCCCTCTCTCCCTGAGCCCTGCCCTCCCAATCCATGCCCATCCATGCTCCTCTGTCACCTGTCCCCTCCATTCATCCCTATCCAGCAATTCCCCTCTCTCCCTGAGGCCTGCCCTGCAATCCATATCCATCCATGCCCATCTGTCCCCTCCATTCATCCCTATCCAGCAATTCCCCTCTCTCCATGAGCCCTGCCCTCCCAATCCATGCCCATCCATGCTCCTCTGTCCCCTTCCCCCTCCATTCATCCCTTTCCAGCAATTCCCCTCTCTCCCGGAGCCCTGCCCTCCCAATCCATGCCCATCCATGTTCCTCTGTCACCTGCCCCCTCCATTCATCCCTATCCAGCAATTCCCCTCTCTCCCTGAGCCCTGCCCTGCAATCCATATCCATCCATGCCCATCTGTCCCCTCCATACATCCTTATCCAGCAATTCCCCTCTCCCTGAGTCCTGCCCTCCCAATCCATGCCCATCCATGCTCCTCTGTCCCCTGCCCTCTCCATTCATCCCTTTCCAGCAATTCCCCTCTCTCCCTGAGCCCTGCCCTCCCAATCCATGCCCATCCATGTTCCTCTGTCACCTGCCCCCTCCATTCATCCCTATCCAGCAATTCCCCTCTCTCCCTGAGGCCTGCCCTGCAATCCATATCCATCCATGCCCATCTGTCCCCTCCATTCATCCCTATCCAGCAATTCCCCTCTCCCTGAGTCCTGCCCTCCCAATCCATGCCCATCCATGCTCCTCTGTCCCCTGCCGCCTCCATTCATCCTTTTCCAGCAAGTCCCCTCTCTCCCTTCCATGACCCCCCCTCGCATCCATGCTCCTCTCTCTCCCATTTCCCAGCCTGGGCCGCCCTCTTCCCCCCCCCCCCCTTCGCATCCATGCCCCCCCCCCCTTCGCATCCATGCTGTCGTTTCTCCCCTGCCCTCCCGCTCCCATTGTTCTTCTTTACTGGCCACCCTCTTCTCTCCCCCCAACATCCCTTTTTGTTTTTTTTCTTCTTTTTAAATTTACCTCCGTGGCGGTTCTGGCAGCGAAGCGTCAGGGAAGGAGGCGGCGCTCCCGACGTCTAGCTTTCCCTTCGCTGTGTTCCGCCTTCTTTTGACGTCATCCTTGACGTCAGAAGAAGGCGGAACACAGCGAAGGGAAGGCTAGACGTCGCGAGCGCCGCCTCCTTCCCTGACGCTTCGCTGCCGGATTTGGGTTTTTTTTTCCGCCCTCGACGTCATGACGTTTGACGCGAGGGCGGGGCAGAGACGGCTGGCTGGCTTGAAGGCTTCACACCACGAATCCACGAACCCTTCAGCCTGGGAGTGACGTCAGATGGCTTCATGGCTTCAGAACGTTGTCCTCAGAACGTTGAGGGTGCGTTTTATTATATTAGAAGATTACAAGATCAGTGAACCGGAAAAGCATCAGGAAGAATGAAGAGGAAGAGGGTGGATGTGAAGCGACTGTTCACGCTATCCAAAAATACTAGGACTAGAGGGCATGAGTTGAAGCTACAGTGTGGTAAATTTAAAACGAATCGGAGAAAATTTTTCTTCACCCAACGTGTAATTAGACTCTGGAATTCGTTGCCGGAGAACGTGGTACGGGCGGTTAGCTTGACGGAGTTTAAAAAGGGGTTAGATAGATTCCTAAAGGACAAGTCCATAGACCGCTATTAAATGGACTTGGAAAAATTCCGCATTTTTAGGTATAACTTGTCTGGAATGTTTTTACGTTTGGGGAGCGTGCCAGGTGCCCTTGACCTGGATTGGCCACTGTCGGTGACAGGATGCTGGGCTAGATGGACCTTTGGTCTTTCCCAGTATGGCACTACTTATGTACTTATGTACTTATATCCTGGAATATATCCATCCTGACCAATAAAATCCTTAACATTGATTATAGAGGTGTCAGTCCTGAGTGATTGTTTTATGAATTGTGTGGAGAGAGAAGATCCTCCATAGTAACATAGTAGATGACGGCAGAGAAAGACCTATACAGTCCATCCAGTCTGCCCAACAAGATAAACTCATATGTGCTACTTTATATGTATACCTGACCTTGATTTGTCCTTGCCATTTTCAGGGCACAGACCATAGTAGTCTGCCCAGCACTAGCCTTGCCTCCCAGCCACTAGCCCCGCCTCCCAACCACCGGTGCTGCCACCCAATCTCTGCTAAGCTTCTGAGGATCCGTTCTTCTGAACAGGATTTCTTTATGTTTATCCCATGCATTTTTGAATTCCGTTACCATTTTCATCACCACCATCGGGAGGGCATTCCAAGTATACAGCACCCTCTCCGTGAAAAAATACTTCCTGACATTTTTCTTGAGTCTGCCCCCCCTTCAACCTCATTTCATGCCATTTAGTTCTACCGCCTTCCTGTCTCCAGAAAAGGTTTGTTTGCGGATTAATACCTTTCAGATATTTGAACATCTGTATCATATCACCCCTGTTTCTCCTTTCCTCCAGGGTATACGTGTTCACGTCAGCAAGTCTCTCATACATCTTGTAATGCAAATCCCATACCATTTTTGTAGCTTTTCTTTGCACTGCTTCAATTCTTTTTACATCCTTAGCAAGATGTGGCCTCCAAAACTGAACACAATACTCCAGGTGGGGCCTGACCAACGACTTTTACAGGGGCATCAACACCACCTTTCTTCTGCTGGTCATACCTCTCTATACAGCCTAGCATCTTTCTGGCTACGGCCACCGCCTTGTCACACTGTTTCATGGCCTTCAGATCCTTAGATACTATAACCCCAAGATCCCTCTCCCTGCCTGTACATATCAGAATCTCACCACCTAACACATACGTCTCCCATGGATTTCTACTCTCTAAGTGCATCATTTTGCATTTCTTTGCATTGAATTTTATTTGCCAAACATTAGACCATTCTTCTAGCTTCTGCAGATTGTTTTTCATGTTTTTCACTCCCTCCGGGGTGTCCACTCTGTTACAAATCTGGTATTATCCGCAAAAAAGGCAAACTTTACCTCCTAACCCTTCAGCAATGCCGCTCACAAATATATTGAACAGAATCGGTTCCAGCACCGAACTCTGAGGCACTCCGCTACTCACCTTTCCCTCATCCGAGTGAATTCCATTAACCACCACCCTCTGGCGTCTGTCCGTCAACCAGTTCCTAATCCAGTTCACCACGTTGGGTCCTATCTTCAGCCTGTCAAGTTTGTTCAAGAGCCTCCTGTGAGGAACCATGTCAAAGGCTTTGCTGAAATCTAGGTAGATTACATCTGTCGCATGTCCTTGATTCAATTCCCTGGTCACCCAGTCAAACAATTCAATGAGATTTGTTTGGCACGATTTACCTTTGGTAAAACCATGTTGTCTCAGATCTTGCAACTTATTATCTTTGAATTTCTATTTCCACTTCCTCAATTCCACATGTTTTTTCAACTGTCGACTTCTTTTCAAAAATCTCTGGCTATAAAATAAATTGGGGAAAAACAGAGGGGTCCTTTAACTAAGGTGTGCTGGTAAATGGCCTGCACTGTCGTAGACGCATGTATTGGACGTGTGTAGGTCCATTTTTCAGCGCGCCTAGAAAATGCCGATTACCGCCTGTTTAGCGCCACACACTGGAAATTTTCTGGGGCGCTTAGTGGGCGCATGTAAAAAATGAAATTATTTCAGGGAGGGGGGAAGGTAGGAGGGGAGTAGGGTTAGAAGGGAGGACGGAGAATAAGGGGGGGAGTTGTGGGGTAGGGGAGGGGGACATAGAGAAGGGGAACTGTCACAACTATGGATTTGCAGACCCTTTATATCTTGTGGTAAGGCCCATGGGCTCGCGAGCAGAGTGTACCCGGAGTCAGGGGTGGTTGAGGCTGGGCGCCTGATCCCCACTTAATACACTTGAGACCAAAGCATATCATACCAAATATAACATGCAGGGATGAAAAAAGCAACCCGAGTTGTGTCTTGGAATGTAGGGGGCATCGCAACACCAGTGAAAAGAACAAAAATATTACAGGCCCTTAAAAGACAAAAAGCGGATGTGCTTGTCTCCAGGAGACTAGACTTACGGAGGCCGAACATCACAAATTACAAAGAATGTGGGTGGGGCAGGTGTTCTCGGCAGAGGGTAGAAAACGGGGCGTAGCAATATTAATAAGGAAAGGATTAGCGGGTAAAGCCGAATTGCTTAAGGCAGATCCCCAGGGGAGATATGTGATAATACACCTCTGGCCTCAAAACAGAGAACTTTTGGTGGTTTCATTGTATGGCCCAAATGATTATACACCATCCTTTTTTCAGTCTATCATAAAACACTGTGCTCCTATGCTTCGTTGAGGTTGCTGGTCTGTGGGGACTTCAACCTAATAGCAGATCCGGAGGCCGACACTACAAACCCCAGGGGGGCCCCTCAAGGTGGTAGTAAACTAAGAGCACTTCCAACATTCATGCGTACTCTGAATCTAGTGGACACTTGGAGGGCTCTACACCCAGAAACTAAAGACTACACACATTTATCCAGGGCGCACGGCACGAGCTCCAGGATAGATTACATACTGATAGACAGACTGGCTTTTTCCTGGGTGTGTGGTGTAGGAATAGGACCCACAGAGATCTCGGACCACGCAATTGTGTGGATAGAGCTGGAGGTTCCCGAGCACTATCAACATGTGGGGGGATGGCGGTATCCGGGCTACCTATATGGAAACAATGAATTTGCACGATATTTAAATGACAAATGGGAAGATTATGAGAGGTTTAATAAACAGCATGTAGATAACCCCGACCTTTATTGGATGGCCTCTAAGGCGGTCATAAGGAGAGATATAATAGCGTATGTGCAAATGAGGAAGAAGAAACAGACTAAGGTGATTTTACACCTAGAGTTCCAACTTCAGAAAGCCAAACGGAAATATATAAACTCCCCCACGGCAGCCAATAAGGAACAATATCTAGCGGCCCAGGTGACCCTGAATACGCTAATTCATAGTCAAACCATGAGATCTCTCACGTATTTCAAATGCCGGGTGCAAAGATTTGGCAATAAGTCTGGCGCACTCTTAGCGAGATTGGTAAAATCAGAAGGCCCCAACTGATCACGACGCTGCAGGACGCCCAGGGGGTGATAAAAACAAGGAGCGAAGACATAGGGCAGATTTGTTACAATTATTTTAGTGTACTCTACAAGGGAATATCCACAAGGGACATGAGTCATCTGGCCAGCTATTTAGAGCAAGTGGGACTCCCTAAGCTTCAACAACCACAGATAGACATACTGAATCAGCCACTTACCGGGAAAGAATTACAAGACACGATAAAAGCCCTGTCACTTAACTCGGCCCCAGGGCCAGACGGCTTTATGGGTGAATACTATAAATCCAGGGCCGGTCTTAGCAAGTGTGGGGCCCTATGCAGACCAATTTGACGGGGCCCCACCCTAGCCCCGCCCACCCTAGCCCCGCCCCACCCTAGCTCCAGAGCCAACCACCCCTCCCTCCGAGCTCCAAGGCCCCCAGCTCCAGAACTTGTCGATCCTGCACAGTCAATGCCAACGGAAAACCATGTCTTTTTCACAAACACAGATACACCCTAATCCACTATAGAATAAGTAGTAATATTTGAACTTTCTATTTAGACAAAAATTAAACTGAACCCCCAAGATGCCAGACTCTGCATACAATGCAACACCACAGAAACAGAAACTGTCCCCTAGTACTGTGCAAAATATAAAGACAACAGATGTAAATTTGAAAAAAAAACTAACAAATACCAATCACCACTTTACAAATTAACAAATAGAAATAAAACAAATATAGAAAATAAAATAATACCATTTTATTGGACTAATACATTTAGCTTTCAGAGGCCAAAACCTCCGTCCTCAGGTCAATACAGTATAGAACTGTTACAGTATCCTATCCTGACCTGAGGAAGGGGGTTTTGTTCTCCGAAAGTTTGTCAAAATGTATTAAAATTAGTCCAATAAAAAGATTACCTTATTTGCATGTTCTGTTATAAACATTTATTCACATAGCTACAATACTATATCCTAAAGCAAAAAAATAAAAATATATATTTTATTTACAGTTTGTCGTCTCTGGTTTCTGCTTTCCTCATCTTCTTTTCACTGTCTTCCTTCCATCCAGCATCTGACTTCGCTCTCTCTCTGCCATCCAGTGTCTGCCCTCTCTGCTGTCCCCTCCATCCAATGTCTGCCCTCTCTCCCTGCCCCTTTCGTGCACATCTGCCCTCTATCTCTGCCCCTTCCATTCACTGTCTGCCCTTTCTATCCCTTCCATCCACTGTCTGCCCTTTCTCTCTGCCCCTTCAATCCACCATTTGCCCTCCCTCTCCCATCCATCCGGGTCTGCCCTCCCTCTCGCTCCCCCTTCCATCCAGGCTCTGCCCCTCTCTCTGCCCCTTTTTTTCAGCCCCCAGTTCCAGCCCCACTATCCCACCAGTCCCCCGTTTCAGCCCCCAGCCACTCCTCCCTGTCCCCTTTTCAGCCCCCAGTTTCAACCCCAGTCCCCAGCCCATTTCTCTCACCAGCCCCAAGCTTTAGCCCCAGCCACTTCTCCCTATCTCCTTTTCAGCCCCCAGTACCCACAGTTTCAGCCCCTGCCCCTTTTCAGCCTCCAGTCCCAGTACTAGCCCCCTTATCCCACCTACCCTCCTTTTCAGCCCCCAGTTCCAGCCCCCTTCATCCACATGCCTTGTATTAGAGCCCCCCTTTTCAGCCCCAGAACCATTCTCCCACCTGACCCATGCACGCCCCATTTTCCCACCAGCCCCATGCATGGCCCCCATTTCCCATATGGCCCCTTCTCAAACCCCAGTTCCAGCCCCCTTCTCCCATCTGAGAACCCCCATCCCACACCCTTCTCCCATCTGAGTCCCCCTTACCCCCTCCCCCCATCTGAGAACCCCCACTCTGCAACCTTCTCCCATCTGAGTCCCCCTTACCCCTCCCCCCATCTGAGAACCCTCATCCTGCAACCTTCTCCCATCTGAGTCCCCCTTACCCCTCCCCCATCTGAGAACCCCCACCCTGCAACCTTCTCCCATCTGAGTCCCCCTTACCCCCTTCCCCCAACTGAGAACCCCCATCCCACACCCTTCTCCCATCTGAGTCCCCCTTACCCCCTTCCCCCAACTGAGAACCCCCATCCCACACCCTTCTCCCATCTGAGTCCCCCTTACCCCTCCCCCAACTGAGAACCCCCATCCAACACCCTTCTCCCATCTGAGTCCCCCCCCCCCCCGACCCGACCAACCTACCAACTCCTGCTGCACCCACTAACTTTTAAAAAAAATTGAGAATCGCTGAGTAGCAGGCAGCGCCTCACGTCTGCCCTGCTAGTAAAAATCTCCTGCACGTCGTCGGGCCGGCCTTCCTGCATTAAGTACCGCCCTCCTCTGAGGTAATAGGCTCTTCCCGCATTAAGTCCCACCTTCCTCTGAGGTAATAGCCTATTACCTCAGAGGAGGGCGGGACAATGTGGGAAGAGCCTATTACCTCAGAGGAGGGTGGGACTTAATGCGGGAAGGCCGGCCCGACGACGTGCAGGAGATTTTTACTAGCAGGGCAGACGCGAGGCGCTGCCTGCTACTCGGCGCTTCTCAAATTTTTTTCAGAACAGCGATCGATCGTCGGGGGGGGGGGGGGGGAGCGGCGGGCAGGGTGACCCCAGGCGCGCCGCGCAGGGCCCCCTTGAGCGCGGGGCCCTATGCGGCCGCCTCGGTCGCCTCGCCCTAAGACCGGCCCTGTATAAATCCCTACCAAAGGCGGGGCTAGAGGCACTAGGGAACTACTTAGAGCGAGCCATAGAAGACAAAAAATTTCCCATATATGCAAATGAAGCCTTAATTACGATATTGCCGAAACCGGGGAAAGATAGGACACACCCGGGTTCCTACCGACCCATTTCCCTTATCAACGTCGACATAAAGATCCTGGTCCGGATACTTGCCACACGTTTGGGATCCTTGCTGCCTGAGCTTATTGGAGAGGAGCAAGTGGGCTTCGTCCGGAATAGGCAAGCAGGCAGCAATGTGAGGCGTCTCTTGCTGGCCATGGTGAAGTGTCAAAGAGAGCAGAGATCAGCAATGATTCTTAGCTTGGATGCCGAAAAGGCGTTTGATAAGGTGGATTGGGGGTATTTGTTTGGGTTGCTGGATTACATAGGAATTCAGGGATGGTACGGGGATGCGGTAAACGCCTTGTACAGCGGTCCCCGTGCGGCGGTTTTGGTGAATGAGGTGAAGGGAGGGTATTTCCACATACGACAGGGGACGCGGCAGGGCTGCTCTCTCTCGCCCCTCCTATTTGTCCTGGCAATGGAACCTTTGCTTAGAGCCTTGCGGGCAGATGGGGGGGGGGGGTGAGGGGGGTGGACCTGGAGGGTGGTACGGTCAAGGCCCTCGCATTTGCGGACGATTTGCTGGTGGTGACCCGGGAACTGGAGCAGTCTGTACCTAGGATCTTGGAGCTGATTCAGGAATATGGGGCTTTATCAGGTTACACACTGAATATTCAGAAATCTAAGGCCCTAGAGATAGTGCCTGAGGATAACATAAAAAGTAGGTTATCACTACCCATAGAGTGGGAGGAAGAGTCCATAAAGTACTTGGGAGTTACTATACCCCGAGAACTCCCATAGGTGTATGCCTGGAATGTGCGAAAGCTTTTGAATGATACAAGAATGAGTTTACAACTATGGCAGGGACTACCTTTATCACTTTTGGGGAGAATAGCTCTGTACAATATGGTGATCATACCGAAGTGGCTATATGTGTTCCAGACCCTGCCACTGTACCTGACTAAAGTTGATGAAGAGCGGCTTAACAGGACTTTACAGACATTTTTATGGGCAAAGAAAAGACCCAGAGTAGCGCTGTCCACACTTCACTTGCCGGTGGAATATGGGGGCTTAGGGCTCCTGAATTTGCGCTACATGACTATAGCAAGTGGCATGAGACATTTAAATGACTGGCTACAGCGTACACAATTTTTCACCCCTACCCACCTGGAATTGCAAGAGACAGAACAGAGGCACATTAGCTACCTCCTACATAAGAAAAACAAAGAGGAGACTAGCCTGCTCGCTCCAGCACAACTATTGCCAGCAGCACAGGACACTTGGCGCTGGCTTTGCCGGCACAACCGATTCTCAGCTAGAACCACCCCGTACCTCCCAATCTGCGGCAACCCGGATTTCCCGCCGGGACAGCTTTATGAGGTGTTCAAGAGATGGGAAGGCAAAGGGCTGGAGCATGTTCTACAGGTGATAGATGGAGAAGGGACAGTCAAATCATGGGGGCAACTCCGGGATCGGTTTGCTTTGAACCCAGCGGATTGGCTCCATTACTATCAGCTGCAGCATTACATATCGAGCCTCCCCCAAGAGGCTCTGGCGGAGGATGTGCAGGAGCACTTCTCCACTACTGCCAACTCCAGACTTCACGCCTTCTGTCTCGCTGCACCCTACGCCTGGAATAAACTTCCTGAGCTCCTACGTCTTGCCCCATCCTTGGCCACCTTTAAATTTAGACTGAAAGCCCACCTCTTTAACATTGCTTTTGACTCGTAACCACTCGCCTCCACCTACCCTCCTCTCTTCCTTCCCGTTCACATTAATTGATTTGATTTGCTTACTTTATTTACTTTTTTGTCTATTAGATTGTAAGCTCTGTGAGCAGGGACTGTCTTTCTTCTATGTTTGTGCAGCGCTGCGTACGCCTTGTAGCGCTATAGAAATGCTATATAGTAGTAGTAGTAGCAGCTGAGCTCGGCACTTTCACTGGGAGCACAGCACAAAGTCCCGCTAACGTATCACCACAGACATCTAAAGGACATGGCAAAAGAGCCAGATTTTGAGAGACTATCAAACCTGTGGAGTAAAGAGCTGGGGACTAAAATAACTGCCACAATGATCCGGGAGCACTTCCTTGGATATCGCAGGAACACAGACCAAGCAAATTATTGGGAATTACAATTTAAGTTTGTGTTGAGAGCACACATACCGCCCAGGAGAGCGTTCCATATGGGGGCCTCGCCGGATGGAGCATGCCCCAGATGTGCAGCGGAGGGAGCAACCCTGGGGCATATGTTTTGGGGCTGCCCGCGAATCAGAAAATTTTGGAAAGACATGAGTGGCCAGATAAATGCTATTTGGTCCACGAGCTGGATATTGGATGCTAAGCTCCTTTTTGGACACCCAAGGCTGTTGGGGCCCCCAATTAGGGGATGCCGAGCATTCGTCATGCGCACGGTAATGGTGGCTAAGAAAACAATACTGCAGGCCTGGTTGTCGGCGGAAGGCCCCACAGCATCCCAGTGGAGAGGGCAGATGATCCACTTGTTGCGCACTGAGAGAACGAGACTGAGAACCCAACGACCCTCTGTTAAGCGAGCCTTCTGGGCCTGTTGGACCCCATTTTGGCTTACACTAACACCCCAGGCTTAGGGGCAAATAATGAACATGTGACTGCTGCCTTAGAGCAATTAGAATATGGGATCTGTGAAATAAGAAACTGTGACAGTAAATGGATAGGGGGGTTATAGGTATGGGTGAGGGGAAGGAGAGGGAGGGAAGGGGGTGAAAATGTAAAAAGTTGCTGGAGAGATAAGTGGATCCTTGTATACTGCTAATGTGCTTGCCAGGGAAGTTATGTTATTTATAATACTAAATGGAGAGGAAGTTAAGCACTGTCTAGATATGTTTGTTGTGATCTCTCTAATACAAATTATTGAAAGAAAAATGAAATTACCGCCCGGGCCATGCAGCAGTTCCACATTGGCATGTGTTGGGTGTGTTTATGCGCCTACGCGGCTTACTGAAAGGGCCCCAGAGTTTCTCCCTTTACAACAAGGACATCACACAACAAGAACTTTCCAACTTTCCTTTCAAAACACAAACTTAATTTATTAATATCTGGGAATATACCTAGGTCAGACCGTTCAAGAAACTATACAAAAAAAATCACACTTTACAGACATTGATTTCTGGCTGGTCTCCTGTATTCTTAACTTGGTGGGGAATTAATTATATGCAAGTACCAGTACTTCATTATTTCTGGTCCAGAGTCTCTCTCTCTCATGCTGCCACCCCCCAATGCAGCGTCTATCCCTCTCACTCACTCCCTGCGGTCCCTCTAATTTGATTTAGATTGTCACCGGTAGTGGCACCTCGGCATTGTACCAACTAAAAGCTTCAGGGCTTCGGCCTGACAGCATTACTTGTGACATATCCTGCCTCTGACGCAACTTCCTACTTCTGCGAGGGCGGGACGCATCATAAGGAAGTTGTCAGGCTGAAGCCCTGAAGTGAACTGTTTTAGTTAGTATGCTGCCGCGCTACCAGCAGTGATCTACTCAAATTAGAGGGGCTGCAGGGAGGGAGCTAGGGGGATAGATGCTGCATTTGGGGGGTGGGGAATGAGGGAGAAGGATAAATGCTGCAATGGGGGAGAGAAACGAGGGAGAGGCGCTGCAATGTGGAGGGGGGAATGAAAGAGATGCTGGACTAGAAGTAATGGAGGAGGAAAGAGGTGCTGGACCCAGGGAGAGTGAGATGCTCTGCCGGGCTTAGGGGGTGGGAGCAGATAGGAAGAGGTGCTAGGCCAGTAAGAGGCAAGAGAGACTGCTGGACTGGAGGAGGGGAAGACACACTGGAATGGGGAGGAGGCAAGGAAAGAGGAGAGACACTAGATCTGCAGGAAGGAGGGAGAGAGAGAGATACTGAGGACTAACTAGACTGGAGGAAAGGAAGAGAGGGGAGGTGAGAGAGAGAAACTAAGACTGAGATTGATTGGAGAGGAAGAGAGAGAGAGAGAAAGATACTGGAAGGGGAGGGAGAGAGAGGCTGAGATGGACGAGGAGAGGGAGAAAGACACTGGAGTGGGGGGGGGGGGGGAAGAAAGAGAGGAGGAGAGATACTGGCCCAATGGGTGGGAGGAATGGGGTGAGGAGAGATACTGATCCCATGGGTGGGAGGAATGGGATGGGGAGACAGAGAAGAGATGCTGGTCATGGAGGGAGCATAGGGACATGGACACAGAGGGGCAATGCTGGACAGATACGTTTAGGTCTGCATTATTGGACACAGGGATGATAGGGACACAGAGGGGCAATGCTGATCATCGGAAGGAGAAATCAAACTAGAGTATACGTATAAAGTATCGCATACCATGTGAAATGAGTTTATCTTGTTGGGCAGACTGGATGGACCATACAGGTCTTTATTTGCTGTCATTTACTATCCAGCTCGTTTTTGAAAGAGATCGCCAGCCATCTTCCAACCGAAATCGGGAGATGTCCGGCGATCTCTCAAGTCCTGCCAAATCGGCATAATCGAAAGCTGATTTTGGCCGATTTCAACTGCATTCTGTTGCAGAGCCGGTCAAAGTGTAAGGGGGGCGTGTTGAAGAAGGCGGGACGGGGCATGGTTAACACATGGCCGCCTTTGCCCGATAATGGAAAAAAGAAGACTGGCCTTGACGGGCATTTGGCCGGTTTGACTTGGTCCAATTATTTTTAGGACCAAGTCTCAAAAAGGTGCCCCAACTCACCAGTTAACCACCGGAGGGAATCGGGGATGACCTCCCCATACTACCCCAGTGATTTCACCAACCCCCTCCCACCCTAAAAAAACACAAAGCAAAATATTTTTTTTGCCAGCCTTTCATGCCAGCCTCAAATGTCATACTCAGCTCTCTGACAGCAGTATGCAGGTCTCTGGAGCAGGTTTTTAGTGGGTGCAGTGCACTTCAGGCAGGCAGACCCAGGCCCATCACCCCCCCCCCCCCACCTGTTACACTGTGGTGGTAAATGTGAGCCCTCCAAAACCCACCCGAACCCCACTGTACCCACATCTAGGTGCCCCCCTTCACCCCTTAGGGCTATGATAGTGGTGTACAGTTGAGGGGAGTGGGTTTTGGGGGGGGGATTTGGGGGGGCTCAGCACCCAAGGGAAGGGAGCTATGTACCTGGGAGCAATTAACGAAGTCCACTGCAGTGCCCCCTAGGGTGCCCTTTTGGTGTCCTGGCATGTCAGGGGGGCCAGTGCACTACGAATGCTGGCCCCTCCCACGACCAAATGCCTTGGATTTGGCCGGGTTTGAGATGGCCAGCATCGGTTTCCATTATCAGCGGAAAACCGATGCCGGCCATCTCCAAACCCGGCCAATCCAAGGCATTTACCGTCCCCAACCATATTATCAAAATGAACGGCTGAGGGGAGGGAGGGGAATTGAGGAGCCGCCATCTTGTTATCCGTCTCAGCTTCCCTCTTGCTGGTGCTTTCGCGTCACGTACGTGTTTTACGTCAAGTTTTGGTGGGCGATGCGATTTGCCCATGAGTGTTTGCTTTGCCCTCAACGTCATCACGTTTGACGCTAGGGCAGGGCAAACAGTCATGGGCAAATTTCAGGTTACACCACCATGCATTTAGAACGTTTGGACTTGAGACTTCATTAGAACGTTGGAGGTGCGTTTTATATAGAGAGATTGGAGGTGCGTTTTATATAGAGAGACAAGGCGACAAGGCGGTGGCCGTAGCGAGAAGGTTGCTAGGCTGTATAGAGAGAGGTGTGACCAGCAGAAGAAAGGAGGATTTAATGCCCCTGTATTAAGACATTAGTGAGGCCCCGCCTGGAGTATTGTGTTCAGTTTTGGAGGCCGTACTTGCGAAGGATGTTAAAAAAATGGAAGCGGTTGCAAAGAAAAGCTACGAGGATGGTAGGGGAGTTGCATTCCAAGACGTATGAAGAGAGACTTGCTGACCTGAACATGTATACTCTGGAGGAAAGGAGGAACAGGGGTGATATGATACAGACGTTCAAATATTTGAAAGGTATAATCCGCAAACAAATCTTTTACGGAGATGGGAAGGCGGGTTAGAACGACGACGAGGACATGAATGAGATTGAAGGGGGCAGACTCAGGAAGATGTCAGGAAGTATTTCTTCATGGAGAGGGTGGTGACCGCTTGGAATGCCCTCCCGCGGGAGGTGGTGGAGATGGAAAACTGGTAACGGAATTCAAACATGCGTGGGATAGGCATAAAGGAATCCTGTGCAGAAGGAATGAATCCACAGAAGCTTAGCTGAAATTGGGTGGCGGGGGGAAGAGGGGTGGTGGTTGAGAGGCTAGGATAGGGGAGGGCAGGACCTATACGGGGTCTGTGCCAGAGCGGTGATGGGAGGCAGGACTGGTGGTTGGGAGGCGGGAAATACTGCTGGACAGACTTATCCGATCTGTGCCCTGAAAAAGACAGGTACAAATCAAGGTAAGGTATACACATATGAGTTTATCGTGGGCAGACTGGATGGACCGTGCAGGTCTTTTTCTGCCGTCATCTACTATGTACTATGTATTTCTTAGAGGTTTTTCTGTGTCTGTTTTTTTGAGATCTCTCTCTGCCTGTTTTTATATTAGTTTACATGTGTATGTATTTATTTATTTATATTTTATTTATTGGATTTGTATCCCACATTTTCCCACCTATTTGTAGGCTCAATGTGGCTTACGTGGTATTGTTAACATAGTTATTCAGTATATCAGGTACAGTTAGTATGTGTAGAGATTAATTAAGGGGAGAAAAGAAGAAGGAAGGGATTTATTAGGGTAATTATAGAAGGTGGGCTGTCCTAACTGAATGGGTTGGTGAAGTGGATTAGTGAGGCTATAGGTTCTCAGTGTATGTCTTGTTGAATAAATATGTTTTCAGAGATTTGCGAAAGTTAGTTGTTTCGTCGATTGTTCTCAGGTCTGTGGGTATATGCTTTTCCAGAGCTGTGTGCTCATGTAGGACAAGGTGGTGGCGTGCATCAGTTTGTATTTAGACCTTACAGCTGTGGAAGTGCAGGTGAGAAATTTGCGAGATGATCTTGTGGCATTTTCTGGGGAGGTAGGTCCACGAGGTTGAGGCGTCTGCGTGAATGATTTTGTGTACAATCTGTTGCAGATCTTGAATGCAATGCGTTCCTTAAGTGGGAGCCAGTGAAGTTTCTCTCTTAGGGTTTATGTATATGTGTATTATTTTATTCTTATTTTTTTAATCATTATTTTCTGACCCTATTGTTTAGACTCCTGAGGCAGGCCTGTGGCCAAAACCCGGTACTGTGTCGCAATCTGTTAATAAAGTGGTACTTTATACATCAGTATCCCGTCTCCCTGGAGTCACTGGTCCACTTCCCACTTCCTTTTAACTGTGTTTTCTCAGGGAGTCAGTGTTCATCCACCTCGGTGATCACCTCCTCCTTGAAGGGGGGCCACCCTACTATGTGTGTGGTACAGTGGTTTTGTGGGGGTTTGGAGGGCTCCCATTACCACCACAAGTGGAACAGGTGGGGGGGGGGGGGGGATGGGCCTGGGCTCACCCTGCCTGAAGTGCACTGCACCCATTAAAAACTGCTCCTGGGACCTGCATAACTGCTGTTAGGGAGCTGGGTCCATGAACAATACTAATTCTGCATGCACCCAAACACACATCTACAATACTGCAGGCCATTTTCAGGCACCTTAGTAAAAGGACCCCTTGTTATCCTATTAAACCTCTTTGTCTGTTCCTGAAGGGAGGGAGAATGAGGGGTGTGGTGGTGCTGCATAGGAGAGATGGATTTGCCATTAGACAGAACTAGGAGTTAGAGGACTGAGAGAACTGGCAGATGGAGTGAGTGATGGACCTGGGGAGCCAAAAGACAGGAGGGAATTTCAGCTTTTAGGATGGGGGCCATCTCTTTGCAAAACACTACAATATGCACAATATGCACACTCAAGGCAGGTACAGACACATGCAATGTCAGAATTGCAAACATACACAGTGTCAGAGGGGCGGGATCTCTCTCCTCCACTATCCTTCCTCAGGAGTCTTTTGACCAATCAATGCAAGGGGAATAAGATATGCACACTCACACAGACACATGCAATGTCCAGACTAAACACACACCACACTCATTTCTGTTACTGTCCTGGAAGCTGTTTCTCTGCAGCATCTGAGTGAAACATCCGGCCACAGGTGGCAAGCAGCTGATGTGTCTCAAGATAAAGAGGGACTTGGTGCTGCCTCTCTCTGCTCTCACTCCTTGCACTGACTATGATGTCACTCACAAGAAGGGTAGATTGAGAACAAGGAGGTTAGATTGAGAACACAGCATGAGAGAGACTCTATGATGCCACTCACAAGGAGGTTAGATTGAGAACACAGCATGAGAGGGAGACCACGCCCCTTCCATTGATTGGTCACAACACTTCTGAGGCATGGCAGTGGAGGGCAAGGTCCCGCCCCTCTGACACTGTGATTTGTCAGATTCCACCTAGGGCGGTCCTAATGGTCCAGGGGTTCCTTCCTGCTTCTCTCCATTTGGAGATTCCCAACAAAGCCCAGATCTGCCCCCAGGGATGAAGGGCAGGAGGATGGCTCTTGGGGTTTGTGCTGAGCAGGTAGGAGACTGGCAGGAGGTGGGCAGCAGGGGATGCAGTGCCAGGCAATGCCACACATACACAAGAAGAAATGAGCCTGGCACTGCTCAATCCATTCCCTCCTGTAGCCCCTCAGACTCTTCTTCCTCATTCTCCTCCCCTCACACTGGCAGGAGGAGGTGGGCAGCAGGGGATGCAGTGCCAGGCAATGCCACACACACACAAGAAGAAATGAGCCTGGCACTGCTCAATCCATTCCCTCCTGTAGCCCCTCAGACTCTTCTTCCTGATTCTCCTCCCGTCACACTGGCAGGAGGTGGGCAGCAGGGGAAGCAGTGCCAGGCAATGCCACACACACACAAGAAGAAAATGAGCCTGGCACTGCTCAATCCATTCCCTGCTGTAGCCCCTCAGGCTCTTCTTCCTCATTCTCCTCCCCTCACACAGCAGCTGCTGCTCTTCTTCCTGATTCTCCTCCCGTCACACTGGCAGGAGGTGGGCAGCAGGGGAAGCAGTGCCAGGCAATGCCACACACACACAAGAAGAAATGAGCCTGGCACTGCTCAATCCATTCCCTGCTGTAGCCCCTCAGGCTCTTCTTCCTCATTTCTCCTCCCCTCACTGGCAGGAGGTGGCAGCAGGGGATGCAGTGCCAGGCAATGCCACACACAGAAGAAATGAGCCTGGCACTGCTCAATCCATTCCCTCCTGTAGCCCCTCAGACTCGTTCTTCCTCATTCTCCTCCCCTCACACAAGCAGCTGCTGCTCTTCTTCCTGATCTCCTCCCCTCACTGGCAGGAGGTGGGCAGCAGGGGATGCAGTGCCAGGCAATGCCACACACACACAAGAAGAAATGAGCCTGGCACTGCTCAATCACATTCCCTGCTGTAGCCCCTCAGGCTCTTCTTCCTCATTCTCTCCTCCCCTCACTGGCAGGAGGTGGCAGCAGGGGATGCAGTGCCAGGCAATGCCACACACAGAAAAGAGCCTGGCACTGCTCAATCCATTCCCTCCTGTAGCCCCTCAGACTCTTCTTCCTCATTCTCCTCCCCTCACACAGCAGCTGCTGCTCTTCTTCCTGATCTCCTCCCGTCACACTGGCAGGAGGGGGGCAGCAAGATGCAGTGCCAGGCAATGCCACACACACACAAGAAGAATGAGCCTGGCACTGCTCGATCCATTCCCTGCTGTAGCCCCTCAGTCTTCTTTCCTATTCTCCTCCTGCTTTACCAGACTCTCACCCACTTTACATTCTCCCTCTCCCGACTGTCACTTTCTGCTTTGCCTTCTCTTTCCTCTCTCCTCTCCCCTGACTGTTTCTGGTTTTGTGTTTCAGATGCGGGTGACGTTTGAGGACGTCGCTGTCTCTTTCTCCCAGGAGGAGTGGGAGTATTTAGATGAAGGGCAGAAGGAGCTTTACAGGGAGGTGATGAAGGAGAATTATGAGACTCTGATGTCTCTAGGTAAGGATTTCCTGTTATTCCCCCGTGTTAAAATCCCTTCTCAAGCACATTAAGGAGTGACTGGCAGTGGCTGAGTCTTAGTACAGGAAGCCGGAGTGACTGATAATGAAGGATGGCGAGATGACCCACTCTATGTGCAATGAAAGCAAGCAAGAGGGACTCGGCAACACAACAGAAGTCTAGTGGGCCATGGATAGAACTGAGAGGCAAAGTTTACTGAAGGACCCGACATGGCCTGTGTTTCAGCAAAGTGCCTATGTCAAGGGTCTATACATACAAAATAAGCATTAAAACTATTAGTACAGAAAATATAAATTATATAGTAAAACATACTTATTAATTGTGAAAAATTGTATTTATTTATTTATTTTGTCAACACTTATACCCTGCGCTTTCCCACTTATTAACAGGTTCATTGCGGCTTACATAGTATAACAGGTTTACAAAATAACATAGAATGGATAACAGCTGTAATATAGTGTATAAAGAGTGTGGGCAATTAGATGTGGGTAATTAAGATGGTAAGGGAGGAGGGTGGTAGAGGTGGGAGTGGGAAAGAGTGTGTATATTGAGGTTAGGAGTGTTGATAAACAAGGCGGGATGTATAGTAAGGGTTGGAGGCAGGGGCGTAGCTAGGGTTGGGCCTGGGCTGTGGCCCAGGCCCACCCAATCTCAGCTAGGCCCACCCAGTTTTCCCTGCTCCTCCAATCAGTGTACAGCCAGCCTTTAGCCCCGCAGCCCACAGGAAAAAGCAGCTCTGCAGCTCTTCTCCAGCATCCCCTGTCCCCCGAGCCCTCCAATCCCCCGGTGGTGTCAGGGAGAAAGCAGTACCAGGCTGCTTTAGACCTGCCCAGAGAAGCCTTTCTTTCTCCTTCAACTTCCTGTTCCCGTAGGCGGGAAATTGTAGGAGAGAGAAGGGCTTCCAGGCAGGGACAGGTTTAAAGCAGTGTTTGTACTGCTTTCTCGATGAAGCTGCAGGTGACTCGAGGGATTGGAAGACTAGGGGGAAGGGTGACAGTCCTGACTGCCAGACGGTTTCCCTCCGACGGAGGCCTCGTGCCCCTTCCTCTCCTCGTTGCTTGATATTTTAAAAGCCCCGTAAATTCCCCAAAGTGGCAGACTAAACAAGCAGAAATCCCTGTCCGGAGGATGTGGACTGGAAACTAAGTTCTGATGGAGGATTGTCCAGAGGAAGAGCCTCAGGCAGAGTTGTCTCCGCAGGTGAGAGATGGCTGCCCAGCTCCCATTCTGTCTGGTCATCAGCTCCTTCTTACCAAACGCTTCACTGTTGTGAAGTCTGGAATGAAATCGTGCACTGAGGTTTTTCCCTATTGCTTTCCTTGTATTGAGAGGTAGGAGAAATACTGGGTCCAGAATTTATTTGTGTTCCAGTGACTGACTAATTCACATATAATAAGCATTAAAAAAGAGCTAAAACTCATTAAAGAAAAAAGGGGAGGAAGTAATCCCTGCCAAGAGTATAATGATGAGCAGACTTTCATGCTGCGTATCTCTGTCTTGGATCCCACAGTGCCTGATGCATGGGATGTTGCTACTAATGAGTTTCTGCTAGGTACTTGTGACCTGGGTTGGCTACTATTGGAAGCAGGACATTGGGCTAGATGGGCCATTGGTCTGACCCAGTATGGCTATTCTATGTCCAGCAGAGATTGGTGGATGCCATGTGCCATAGAGATAGCCTTTATAAAGAGAAGGTGGAGGAGGTCGCTGACCTCATAAAGTTAGCATACTGCTACCATTGATACTCTCTCCCACCAGGTGCCTTCTGCACCCTCCTCAGGAGGTTTTCAGGCAGGATGAAAAGAGCTTCCTACTACTCTGGGGCCTACGTACGCTCCTCTTGCTACTCTCAACTGCTGCAGCCCCAGCACATTCGTCCTCAACAATGTGCACCTAATGCCCAGCAGGCTTAGTTGGGAAGTTGGGTTAAGGTCCTAAAAATATTTATTCCTCCTAATGCTGCTTGCTTGAGTTATCTAGTATTAGTAATATTACAGGTTTATTCATTGCTTAATTGGAGGCCTATGAGATGTTTTAGAGCTCCCGTTATTAATGTAGTATTATAGAATTTTCCAGATCTAGAATTCTTGAATTTAGTATAGTAGAAAAGCCTTTGATAATTATTTAATTATAATATTCCCTAATTCTTTTAATTTAAAGAGGGGTTTCCTTGTGTAAGCCTTTGATTATATGATATAAATGTTGATTGCACCTCGTGTAGAGAATGTAATTTTGCAGGTATTTGTGTAAGTTAAAAGAAATTTTGTCATGTTATTGCCATAGCATCTATTACTAGTAAGTTGCTGAGCTGGCAGTTACTGTGATTTGTCCAGGTCACAATGTCAGTTATTAGTTAAGTCTGGATTAGAAACTAGGAAAATTCTGTTTTGATCCCCTTTACTAATATTTCTGACTTGCTACTTTTTCCTCTACGAGCTAATTATTAAGTTAACAGTATCTAACTCAGTGTGAATGTTTCCATTGTGGTTTATTTTATAATAAAGCGTGAACATCTTACCATTAACAGTGAGCACAGTATTTTAAACAAGTTTTTAAAGTTCAAATATTTATTGAAAAGTTAGCATTTAAACAGAAACATAGTAATAAACTGAAATACAAAGAAATATTCAGTCAAACAAAGCAAAGAACATACAAAATAATTATTATACAAATAATTTCTTTTCCTCAATGGGAAGGCATAGCTATGGGATGGATGATAGAGAAGGAAGGGCTGATGCTGGGCTATGGGCGGGTGGGGGTAGGAAGAGATGAGAAGGGCTGATGCCGGGCTAGAGGATTGGATGGAGGGGTAGGGAAGCAAAGTTTCAAGGATATCATGTCTGAAATTATACTGTAGGATCCTGTCATGTGTTTGAGATGTTTGCCATTATAGTAGACTTACGCCTGGTCAAGTTTAAGATGTGGGATAGTGTAAACTATATTTTAAAATATTGTGTTTTTCATATGTTGATGCTGGGCATACTACTTAGAAATCCATCATCAAGTGCAGTCTAATGCATTATTTTGTAGAAAGAAACACTACTCATACCTATATACACAGTGCCCACCATATTAGCTCTGGGCCCATCCAAAATGTTAGGTCTGGCTACGCCACTGGTTGGAGGAGGATGAATTCAGAAAGGATAAAGTAGGGAAGCATATTCCAGGTTCTATCTTATAGTCTGATCCGGGTAGCGCAGATTTTTTTGGTTTTTTTTGGTTACATTTGTACCCCGAGCTTTCCCACTCATGGCAGGCTCAATGCGGCTTACATGGGGCAATGGAGGGTTAAGTGACTTGCCCAGAGTCACAAGGAGCTGCCTGTGCCTGAAGTGGGAATCCAACTCAGTTCCCCAGGACCAAAGTCCACCACCCTAACCACTAGGCCACTCCTCCACTGTTGCTACTATTTGAGATTCTACATGGAATGTTGCTATTCCACTAGAAGTCGGCCCTTGCAGATCACCAATGTTCCTCAGTTCCCCAGGACCAAAGTCCACCACCCTAACCACTAGGCCACTCCACTAGCAACATTCCATGTAGAAGTCGGCCCTTGCAGATCACCAATGTGGCCGCCAGGCTTCTGCGAGTCTGACGTCCTGCACGTACGTGCAGGACGTCAGACTCACAGAAACAGAAGCCTGCGCAGCCTTCTACATGGAATGTTGCTAGTGGAATAGCAACATTCCATGTAGAATCTCCAATAGTAGCAACATTCCATGTAGAATGTCCAATAGTAGCAACAAAATCTCCAATAGTAGCAACATTCCATGTAGAATCTCCAATAGTAGCAACATTCCATGTAGAATCTCCAATAGTAGTAACGAAATCTCCTATAGTAGCAACATTCCATGTAGAATCTCCAATAGTAGCAACATTCCATGTAGAATCTCCAATAGTAGCAACATTCCGTGTTGAATCTCCAATAGTAGCAATATTCCATGTAGAATCTCCAATAGTAGCAACATTCCGTGTTGAATCTCCAATAGTAGCAACATTCCATGTAGAATCTCCAATAGTAGCAACTTTCCATGTAGAATCTCCAATAGTATCTATTTTCTTTTGTTACATTTGTACCCTGCGCTTTCCCACTCATGGCAGGCTCAATGCGGCTTACATGGGGCAGTGGAGGGTTAAGTGACTTGCCCAGATGGACTCCTAATTCAAGTCAAGCCGTTTGTATAGGCTTGCTTGAAGAGGTAAGTTTTTAGCAGCTTCCGGAAGGGTAACTGGTCATTGACTGTTCAAATAGATCTTGGTAAAGCATTCCAGAGTTGCCTGCCTATGACAGAGAAGTTGGATGCATAATATGTTTTGTACTTAATTCCTTTACAGTTGGGAGGATGTAAGTTTAGATAAGTTCGAGAAGATTTGGAAGGTCAATCAGATTGTACATGTAGCCTGGGGATTCTCCATAGATAATCTTATGAATCACGTGTGGACTTTAAAATTTATTCGTAATAATAGTAATAAATACATAATTGTAAAAAGTGCAGAGATACCATACGATGTTCTCGCAGCATAGCAGTGCCTGAGGGCCTAGAGGAGTGGGGGGGGGGGCAATACTTCCTCCACACATCTCTCTGTCCTCAGGTCTGGAACTCCCTCTCTTACCCCCTGTACGGCATTTTCCGTATCTGACACTCCTCCCCCCAACCTCAGCACATTTATCTCAAACGTTCCTTTCTTCGTACAGGGTCCCGGAACATCCTGTCTGCCGCTGACTGGGACCTTCTCTCTGCCAAGGGCCACCCTTGCGGAAATAGGATTCGGGTTTTCTGCCAGGTACTTGTGACCTCGATTGGCCTCTGCTGGAAGAAGGATACTGGGCTAGATGGACCATTGATCTGACCCAGTATAGCTATTCTTTTTTTAAATCTTTCTCGGGAAGATAGGCACAAGCTGTCTGTGTGCACAACAGAGCCCCTATGAATTCCAATTTTTGAACTTGGATGAGATGGGACTTTGGGTAATTGAGTACAAACCCTAGTAACTCCAGCATTTGAATAGTCATCCGCATGGACTGTAAAGCTCCTGTCTGGGAGGTGCTCTTCACCAGCCAGTCGTCGAGATAAGGGAACACATGCACTCCCAGCCTGCGTAATGACGCTGCAACAACTGCCAGGCACTTGGTAAAGACTCTGGGCGCAAACGCTAAGCCAAAAGGCAGCACACAGTATTGAAAGTGCTGCATTCCCAGCCGAAACCGCAGATACTTCCTGTGAGCTGGAAGTATCGAAAATGAGTGTAAGCATCCTTTAAGTCCAGAGAGCATAGCCAATCGTTTTCCTGAATCATGGGAAGAAGGGTGCCCAGGGAAAGCATCCTGAACTTTTCTCGGACTAGATGTTTGTTCAGGCCCCTTAGGTCTAGGATGGGACGCATCCCTCCTGTTTTCTTTCCACAAGGAAGTACCTGGAATAGAATCCCAGCCCTTCTTGCCCTGGTGGTACGGGCTCGACCGCATTGGCGCTGAGAAGGGCGGAGAGTTCCTCTGCAAGTACCTGCCTGTGCTGAGTGCTGAAGGACTGAGCTCTTGGTGGGTAATTTGGAGGTTTGGATTCCAGACTGACGGTGTATCCTAACCAGACTATTTGAAGAACCCGCCGGTCGGAGGTTACAAGAGGCCACCTTTGGTGAAAAAATTTTAACCTACCTCCGACCGGCAGATCGTCCGGCAGCTATGCTCAACTGGAGCCAGTCAAAACCCGTCCCTGGTTTTTGCTGGGGAGCTGCAGGGGCCTGCTTTGGTGCACACTGTTGATGAGAACGAGTGCTCTGGGACAGAGCCTGAACCGGCTGACGAGAAGCAGGAGTGTACCTACGACCCCTAAAGGCGTAAGGAGCACTTCTCTTCCCTTTAAAGAACTTCCTAGATGAGGAAGCAGATGCAGAAGGCGCCCGGCGGGAGAGAGAGTCCATAGCGTTATCACGCTGATAGAGGTAATCAATCAACTCTTCCACTCTCTCACCAAAAAGATGATCCCCCCCGGCAAGGGATATCCGCTATTTTCTGCTGAGTTCTTTCCTCTAGGTTAGAGGCACGCAGCCATGAGAGTCTGCGCATCACTATACCCATAGCAGAAAATCTGGATGTCACATCGCAAGTATCGTAAATGCCCCTGGACAGGAACTTGCTACACGCCTTCTGCTGCCTGGTCACTTGACGAAAAGGCTCGGCTTGCTCCGGCGGGAGCATGTCAACCAAGCTTTCAAGCTGCGACACTGATTTCTGCAAATTAATACTCGTAAAGAGCTGGTATGATTGGATTTTGGACGTGAGCATGCCAGCCTGATACGCCTTTCTCCCAAAAGAGTCCAAGGTTCTGTGTTCCCGCCCCGGGGGTGCCGAGGCAAAGTTCCTGGAACTCTTGGCTCTTCTGAGGACGGAATCCACCACCACAGAATCATGAGTACGAAACTGGGTTCCCCGTGGATCTGATACTGGGACTCCGCCTTTTTAGGAACAGTTGGGCATGAATAAAGCTTCTCCCAGTTCCTCATCAGCACTTCCCTGAGTGTATCATGAAAAGTAACGGTGGTAGAAGATTTAGGTGGAGATGGATAGTCCAGAACCTCGAGCATCTTAGCCCTGGGCTCATCCACAAGTTCCACAGGGAAGGGAATGGCCTCAGACATTTCCCGCACAAAAGATGAGAAAGACAAAACTCTCCGGAGCGAGAGGTGCTTCTGCTGAGGGAGTTGAATCAGATGGAAGACCTAGAGAGTCCTCGGCAGAGAAAACTCCAAGCCCATCATCATCATCAGATGAGCCATCATCGGATGGGGCCAAAAGCTCAGAAAGAGCAGCCCCAATCCGAGCCTGTCTCGACGTGGAGGCATGACCACCTCTATGGCGATGTCGAGAACTTGACTGTCTTAGAGACTCCGGTGAAGCTTCCTCCACCGACGACAAAGGAGAGTTGACCTGGGCAGCTTCTGACTCCGGTACCGCAAGCGGTGCTGGAGAAAGAGAACGCTCCACAGGCAAAGGGCTAGGCGCCGCAGGAGCCTCCGGCACCGAAGGTACCGACACCACAGGCGAAGGATTGGAAACTCCAGGAGCCTCCTGTACCGGTCTCAACTGATGCAGCACTGCTTCCATAAACCGAGGAAACAAAGCCTTGATGCGCTCATCCAGAGAAGCTGTCGAGGAAGGCTGCGGTACTGGTGTGGGCTTCGGATACAGAATCTGTTGAGGTTGGGGAGCAGGTACCGGGCTGCTAGACGACCGGCGCGTCAACACCTCAAACACAGAGGGAGAGGGTCTTCTCGGCGTCGACGCTTCTCGGGTGCCGAATGCTTCGACGGCCCGGAGCTCCTGGTACCATATCAAGAAAGAGAACAATGACGGTGCTTCTTGGCCTTCACCCGACACCCGTCATCGAGACTCCTTGGTACCCGTGAGGAGGACGTGGAATACACACGTCTCCTCGGGGCCGGGTCCGAAACAGGTCGGTCCCGGGGTGGGCCTGCAAAGCAGGAGGCGCCGAGGTGGGTGGAGACCCGCTCGATGCATCACTGCTCCCAGAGTGCATCGGTCTTTTAGCAGCCTTCACTTGGTCTCCAGATGCCAACACTGCCCTCGACATAGACGGTATCGACGCCGCTGCCGGTACCGATGTCGACGATGCCGACACCGAGGTACCGGACCCAAAAAGGGTTTTTCTCTGGGCCTCCCTGGAGATTTGAGTACGTCTTTTCATTTTAAGACATACATTTCTCCAGAAGATGGTCGGGCCCTAAGCACTGAAGGCACCAGGAGTGCGGATCAGTGCCAGAGATGGTCCGGTTGCAGCGGGCGCATGACTTGAAGCCGCTGGGCGTCTTCGATACATTGTGGGAAAAATAGTGTTTGCAAAATCAAAGGACGCGATTGTGTCAGAAAAAAAGACACAAATTTTAAAAAAAAACCCCGACGAAAAAAGAAAGGAAACTTTAAACGAAAAAGAACTAGGAATAAAGGGGAAAAAGAGTTATATATTTTTTTTATTAACAAACCCTTGACCGAGGGACAAAGAAATTTAGTAGAAAAGAACTTCTCTCCGGAGGCGAGGACACGCGAAGCGGCGAAACAACAACTCCATGTCTCCTCAGACGCAGAAAGGAAAAAACTGAGGAGCGTGTCCGCGCGGTGGGCAGGAAGTCGTGCGCGCGCATGCGCAGTGCGATCGCCTCACGCGACGGAATGCTCTAGAAGAGACTTTTGGTTATTTTACTTGAAAATCCTCGGGGGGCCGACGTGACGTCACCCACGTGTGAGAATATCAGCCTGCTTGTCCTCGGAGAATATATATTATACACGGTGATGCACACGTTCTTTTTTGTATATTACTGTGGCCATTCTTCATTGTTTATATTATTTTTTTGTTCTCCATTCTCTGTAATTGATTAAATTCTCTTAATAAAAATATTAAAAAACAAAAGAAGAAGAAGAAAGTCACAGTACAAAAATGAAACATCGATTACGTTTACTCAGACAAGGCAAGACCCGAACAACCACAACATGACGCCTGCCACGGAAGCCTAAGAGAACGTAGAAATTGTTTACCTGCAGTGCATAATTAAGCTGTTCGTTTACCAGAGGATGTGGTCAAAGGAACTATGATAGAGGGGTTCAAAAGAGGAAAATCCATAAAAACATTTTTAGTCAGGTAGACTTCGCAGAGCCATTGCTCATCGGTGAAAAATGAACCATGAGAAATAGATCTACTTTTTGGGCTCTGCCAGGCACTTGTCACCAGACTGGCCACCACTGGAGACAGGATCAAGACTCCGATGGCTATTATATCGATGTGGGAAGACCAACAAGGAGCTTTTAAATATCAACTTGAGTGACATCATCTATTCTATCTGCATCTCTGGTAATCGTCAGCATGGATATGTTGTATTTTCTGCTTCGAGGGAATGTAAAGGGGTCTGTGTATTACTAAAGGGGCATTTTTTTTTTGTTACATTTGTACCCTGCGCTTTCCCACTCATGGCAGGCTCAATGCGGCTTACATGGGGCAATAGAGGGTTAAGTGACTTGCCCAGAGTCACAAGGAGCTGCCTGTGCCTGGTGGAATCAGTTCCCCAGGACCAAAGTCCACCACCCTAACCACTAGGCCACTCCTCCACTGTTGCTACTATTTGAGATTCTATTCCACTAGCAACATTCCATGTAGAAGTCGGCCCTTGCAGATCACCAATGTGGCCGCGCAGGCTTCTGCTTCTGTGAGTCTGACGTCCTGCACGTACGTACGTGCAGGACGTCAGACTCACAGAAACAGAAGCCTGCGCAGACTTCTACATGGAATGTTGCTAGTGGAATAGCAACATTCCATGTAGAATCTCCAATAGTAGCAACATTCCATGTAGAATCTCAAGTAATAGCAACATTCCAGAATCTCCAATAGTATCTATTTTATTTTTGTTACATTTGTACCCTGCGCTTTCCCACTCATGGCAGGCTCAATGCGGCTTACATGGGGCAATGGAGGGTTAAGTGACTTGCCCAGAGTCACAAGGAGCTGCCTGTGCCTGAAGCGGGAATCCAACTCAGTTCCTCAGGACCAAAGTCCACCACCCTAACCACTAGGCCACTCCTCCGCACGTGTAAGTGGCGCTTGGTAGTGTGGGCGTGTGGAATTGCCTTTGTTTTAAATGGAGGCCTAAGAGAGTCACGTGACGCGATGCACACGAGCAGTTGCTGATCGCGCTGCTCCATGCTTCCTCCACATTTTCCGCTGATAAATCCCTTCAAGATAACGATTGAGGATTCGATCTAGTTTATAAACTTACCTAGACTCTAATACGAACGGAGCTGGGAGTATAGAAACGGCGATGGCGACCAAAACATTGCGTCGAGACAAAGAGAAGAGTAAGGCAGGAGAGGACAAGATGGCGGCACGCGCCGAGCCCGCCGGGAACATCAGTTAGCTCGGCGTGGGCTGCCGAAATTGTGGTGAAGTGACTACTGCCCTAGAAGCAATACTAGATAAAAAATTGCAGGGCCTGGATGTAAAGCTGGAAGGGCTTAAAAATGATATGTCGCAAATCAGCCAGGACATGGTATCGTTTCAACAGCGCACAGGAGCCCTGGAAGACCAGGTATCTAACATGGAACAGAAGTACTCCAAGTTAATAAAAATGGTGGAGACGCAGGCAGAAAAGATTGAAGACCTTGAAAATCGGTCACGGCGCAATAACTTGCGCTTGTTGGACTCCCGGAGGAATTAGGAGACAAGGAACTTCGATCGTTTTTGGAATCCTGGCTTGTAAGGAGCTCAAATTATCAACAGAGATGGGGCCGCTAATAATTGAGAGGGCACACCGCGTGGGACCGCTGCGACAAAATTCCACCAAGCCCCGGGTCGTCATTTGCCGGATACTCAACTTCGTGCAGAAAACCGCAATAATGCAAGCCATACGAGGAGGAACGGGGCTAAACTACAATAATCACAAATCCTATGTTTCAGGATTACTCTATGGCGGTGGCTGCACAGAGAAAGAACTTTGCCCCGGTGTGCTCCCAGCTCATACAGCACAAAATCAAATTTGCTTTATTATATCCGGCACGGATGAAGATTTTTCACCAATCCAATATAAAAATATGCAATTCGGCTTAGGAAGCCCAGCAATTTGTTAAACAAATACTAAGCAGTGGAGATGAATGAACATTTGACTACTGGATCCACTTATGGCAGATACGGAGAGTACGTTTTCAGTTGGTTTTTGGATTACAATTGTTGCTCAGTTCTTATAAGAATTCACAAGTGGCCCGTGGAGACCCATGCGGTTTGGCAACGCTCTAGGGGTGGGGAGCCTGACAATGTAATACGAGGATAACACCTGAAGTGAAAGGTGATTTAACCCCAAACCCACTGCAACACTGCTGCTGACTCTCATCAGAGCCAACTACAACGCGGTCCTGTCCTTGTGGCAGAACGTATTGTGTAAGACTACAAGGACAGTGTTAATAGGTAAGGGGGTCATGCTGATGGATGGCTATTGAAATGCTAATGTGGCAAGGGCAGCTTGCTCATCACTGGGGAAATGGGCGTGGATAGTTGACTTTTTGGAACTGCCTGATCAAACTTAAATCAATGGGGCAGCTTTGTATTGAAATAGGACTGACCCTGTGATCTTTACATATTGGGCGACAGAATATAAAAGGAGTTACCAGAGACATTTCAACGCGGGTAGAGTGCTCCACATGACCAGGCATAATCGACAGAAAAGAAAGATCTCCTTGTAGCTTACCATAGGAAGACATCAAGAGATCTGGGTTTTGATAAACGGGTTAAGGGCTAAAGTGGCTCTGCTGAACCCCATTGTAGTGAATTTGGGATAAGGAACATAAGTGATAAAGTTTGGTGGGTTGAGAATGTTTATGATGCTTCACAGGGGAGCTCTGCTGGTGGTGTGTACTTCAATCTGCAGGGATAAGCAGCTCCTGATTCACAGATATAATATAACACGGTAACTGTTTATAATACATGCTGCAGGAGAGCCTTGAGCTTTCATTTTAAGGCTGTTATAAAGTTGATTTGTATAGATATGTGTTCATTATATTGGACAGTTGAATGTGGGAAGTGGAAGTGACCCCAGGGGGAGATAGAATGGGTAGACTATAGGATATTCTTGAGGGGTAATGACTATATAACTATTGAATATAGGGGAATGCTGGAGGAAGCGTTAAAGTGACTCGGTTCATAAACGGGTAAAATGGGGGGTGCAGGGATGAAGAGGGGGAGGGGGGAAGGGATTTATTCGCTCATGCTGATGCTGGGAAATTACACAGTGTCATAGAGGAAGAGGGGGAGGCCATGGGCTGGGGTGGCATTTCCCTGGGGATAAAATAATAGTACAGTGGGCTGGGAATCAAAATTTTGACAGCTGCGATTAAAATAGTAACATGGAACGTGGGAGGAATAGGCTCTCCTGTGAAGAGATCCAAGATTTTACGATATTTGCAGAGGATTCGGGCAGATGTGGCTTTCTTACAGGAGACACATTTGAACACCACAGAACATGCTAAGCTCAAAAAATGGTGGGTGGGGGATTGCATTGAGTCACCTGCAAAGGGGAGGAAGGGTGGAGTGGTTATTCGTTCCGGAAAGGAGTGGCTGGGAATATTAGTAATATTGTTAAAGATTCAGAGGGAAGATACATTTTTTGCAAGGTAAGTTGGCTAGAAGACAAATTTTATTAGGCAGTATCTATGCTCCGAACCAGCTAGATAATAATTTCTACCAGCAACTGCTAGGCCACCTGTCAAAAGAAGGCTCTGTCCCGCTGATCCTGGGGGGGGATTTCATGGTCTGGAACCCACAGGTAGATAAATCACTTGTTACTCCCACGCCGTCTCGTTGGTTGTCGAAGGGCCTGCCAAACCTTTGCTCTCTTTTGGATCTATTAGATGTTGGAGGGTCCTTCACCCACGGAGAGAGATTATACACACATGTCCAGGGCTCATAACACGCAGTCTAGGATAGACTATTTGTTGATGTCTCATTCCCTAATGGGAGAAATACAAGATACTCAGATTGGTCCATATGCCATTTCAGATCATGCAGAGGTCTGGGCGACGTGGAACCCAGGGGGAGTGGGAACTAAGAACAGGCAGTGGACATTCCCAGCTATTTGACCAATCATAGTGGATTTCGAGAACACTTGATGAAAAGTTGGGAGGAATATAAACGTTTCAATGAGCATACTGCATCGAATTCCATGATGTTCTGGGAAGCTGCAAAGGCAGTGATAAGGGGAGAGATCATTAGTTTTGTCAGCCAGTTTAAAAAGACAAGAGATAAAGAAATATTGAGACTAGAGAAGCAAATCAGGATATTGAGGAAAAATGGGGAGAGGCCTACGGTGCAACTGAAAACGACCTGTGGCAGCTCAAGTGGCCCTGAATTCTCTCATTCACGAGAGGGAGAAGAAATCTCAGGATTACTACAGATTTCAGTTGTACAGACATGGCAGTAAGGGAGGGAAGATGCTGGCCAGACTGATTGCTCGTAAGCAGGCTTCGAGAACAGTTACATCTCTAAAAGATGGGAACGGTAAAATATGTCACACAGATAAGGAGATTCGAGACATATTCAAAATATTTTATCAGAAACTATACCGGGCAGAAAAGACTCAGGTCTACCGAGTAGTCTATACCTGGATGGTGTGAAACACCCAATACTCTCGGATAAAGAACGAAATGATTTAAATGCCCCTATTACAGTGGAGGAGGTTCATTGGGCAATTGCTAATAGCCAAATGGGGAAAGCACCGGGACCGGATGGAATGCGAGTTGAGTTTTATAAATTGATGGGCGCAGAGATAGAATCAATTCTGGTGGAAGTCTTTACGGATGGGTGGAAGAGGGTAACTTGCCTGGGCAACTAAATACGGCACAAATTATTTTAATTCCTAAACCTAAAAGAGATGTGACCTTGCCAGAGTCATACCGACCAATATCATTGTTGAATTGTGAAATGAAATTATTTGCTAAGATATTAGCTAAACGATTGGGGAAAATTTTGCCGAACCTTGTGCAGGATGTGCAAGTAGGATTTGTTAAAGGGAGATCAATTTCAAAAAACTTACGAAAGATCTTGGCAGCCTTGGAGAAAATAGGGATGGAATCAGAACCTGCAATAATGGTCAGCTTTGATGCAGAGAAGGCTTTTGACCGAGTGCAGTGGGGTTATCTGTTTGAGACATTGAAAGCATATGGATTCACAGGGTGGTTTGTAAAAGCGGTCACAACCTTATATGCCCAGCCGATAGCACGCATTGTGGTCAATGATAGTTGCTCAGAGGAGTTTGCTATAGAGCAGGACCAGGCAGGGTGCCCACTTTCACCTTTGTTATTTGCTCTCTATTTAGATCCCCTGATTAGAGATATCTGCTCCATGCCTGCAGTGCGAGGGGTAAAAATCAATAATCAAGAATTTAAGCTGGCTGCTTTCGCAGATGATTTACTAGTCATGATTACGAACCCAGTAGAGTCTTTGCATGCCCTGTTGGAAATATTTGAAGAATTTGGAACTATTCAGGGTTTAAATTAAATTTAGAAAAGTCTGAAGCTCTGGTCAGTAATGTCAACATCAGAGAGGCCTGGCAGGGTGATTTCCTCTTAGATGGGCGACGGGTACATTTCGATATTTAGGAGTACAGTTAACCCCCAAGACTGCGGATCTTTATCTGCTAATATTAAGTTATTACTAGCCCAGACTAGACAACAATTAGAGAGTTGGAGCATTCTGCAGCTGCCGTTAATAGGGCGCATATGTCTAATTCGCATGGTGATACTACCCCGGTGCTGCAAAACTATCCCAATATGCTTACTGCGCAAAGATCTTAATGCCTTTTACAAGTTGGTGGTGAAATTTTGTTGGGCAAATAAAAAGGCAAAGGTGAAATATCAATGGTTGCTAGGTGGCTGGGAACAGGGAGGGCTAGGATTGCCGGACTTGCAGTTGTATAATATGGCTTGCTTGCTACGGCATATTAGAGACTGGATTTTTGGAACCAGTTACTATACACCACTTGAAATAGAAGAGGCACTCTTTGAACCTTTTCAGCCGCAAACCTTGCTACAATTGGAGAGATCTCAGATACCTGATAGATGCAAGCAAAATTTGTTGTTGCACCCATGAGGAGGGCATGGAGGTTTTTGGAGAATAAATTGAGATTAGGAAATGGCATAACCGAACTTTTAAGTATTAGAGGGAACCCGTTGTTTGAAGCAGGTATAACAAACCAGGTATTTCGATGCTGGGAACCGGGGATTGATCTCCTTAGGAGATGTCTTGAACGAAAATGGAGAGATCAAAACCCGGGAACAATTGTTAGGCACTGATAATACACAGTGGAGGGACATATTTGCATATTGTCAATTGCAACATTTTATTCAATCACTGAATAAGGAAAGACTTGCGCAGAACTTGGGAGCTAAGGTGAAATACTTTTTTGAAAAAATTTCTATGACAAACCCTTCCATTTCTGGGCTACATAGGGCGCTGTGGGAGAATACAGCCCCAGGAATCTGACGCAATTGAAAGAGCGCTGGGAAAAAGATTTAGGAATTAGTCTAACGACATGGGATATTAATAAGCAGTTGAAAGGAATACCAAAAGTGGTTGGTGGTGCACAATATAGGGAATGTGCCTTTCGTTTCATACATCGCGCCTATATGTCTCAAGTACAACTAGCAAATTTTGAAGGAACACAGACATCGTTGTGTAGGCGCTGTGGGAATGCGGAAAATACCTTTTATCATGGCTTTTGGGGCTGTAGGAAAATCAAAGCATTCTGGGGGAAAATATCTAACTACCTGTCCACACTATTAGGATATAGGATAGTGGGCACACCCCAGCAGTTGTTGTTGAATCTGCCGGGATCAGTTGGGACAGGGACACTCCTATTTCGTAAACTTACCTTGCTGGCAAAAATGTATCTTGCAGTATTGGACGTCTGATACGGGGCCTGAGTTTTGGCATTGGCGAAACTTGGTTCATCAGTATGATGTGGGAAGCAAAAGAAGCCAAACCTGGGCCCAAACGGAAACTTGCTTTTTTAAAACTTTGGGGCAAATATATAGACTCTTTGACTCACAGGGGGAGAAGCTTGGTCCTTAATACACTGTAGTGGCTGTAAATTGATTAGTTTGGAATCAGACATGAGCGGAGAATCAGGGGGAGGGGTTGGGGGGGGGAAGGGAAGAGATGTAAAAGGAAGCATAATGGAGTCATTGGGGAGATGGATACTATCGGGGCAAAGAATTTAGTATGGGACTGTAATTTTTGCCAATATTAATATCGTTCTGGGATGGATCTATAAGTAATGTCTAAAGGTTGGGACACATACTAGTCTCTGGGGAGACCTGGAGACTTGACTCCCTTGTTTATGTCATTGAAGAGTTGGTGTCCTAACTGCATTGCTGTTTTAGTGCTGGATGTTGATTTTCTCCAGTGTTGCTTGATGATTGTAAGACTATGCTTCGCTAAAAAAGGAAGAGAGTGATAATGTAAAGGGGGGGGGGGGGGGATTGAACACCTGACACGAGTTAATGGTTGCATTATTTTAGTGTATGTTCAATAAAACTTATTTAATTAACAGTTGAAGAACACATAGAGGGAGGGGAGGGGGGAGATAAAATGATAAAAAAAAAAAAATTTGATGACTGTTAGTAGCACACTGATTCACTTGTTTACTTGACCCGGAATGTATCTATGTATATTCAGAATGTGGAATGTGATTTCTGTTTGAAGTGTCATCAATAAAACGTTGAAACATAAATGGAGGCCTAAATAGCCGTCTGCTAAACAGAAATCTGCATGCAGCCATTTAATGAGTTCAAAACTGAAGCAAAAAACCAGCGTGATGCCTTCTTCCAAGGTGAACCCAATAAATGCACTCCGTGGACCTGCAGCATATACACGCGGTCCACGGATGAATTTCTTGGGTTCACCTTGGAAGAAGGCATCACACTGTTTTTTTTTGCTTCGGTTTGAAACTTGGTTTCAATTTAAAGCCCCTGACGCAGCCCTGGTGGGCGAAACACAGTCTGTGTTGGGCAGTGACTCTAGAATAAAGTTTTGAACCATATCATTGACTGATCTGCTGTGTTTGTTCCACGTTGGATTTTTTGGATCGGTTGCCTGTTTTTTTGCAGCCATTTAATGCCTGAGTGGGTTCACATTTTAACGCAGCGGTAATTGCGCCGGATGCACCTACACCACGAACCCCATTACAAAATAGAAAAACGTTTTCTGACGTGGAAAATGGCACACGGCAAACTCTGTGTTTCTCCGAGGACAAGCAGGCTGCTTGTTCTCACTGATGGGTGACGTCCACGGCATCCCCTCCAATCGGAAACGTCACTAGCAAAGTCCTTTGCTAGCCCTCGCGCCAAACCGCGCGGCACCGCGCATGCGCGGCCGTCTCCCGCCCGAAAAAACCGGCTTCGAGCCGGCCAGTCTTCTTTTGTCCGCACTCGGTACGGTCGTGTTTCCGCCGTGTCGAGCCCCGAAAGTCCGACCTTCGCGCGTCCAATTATGTTTGAGCGTGTTTTTTCCTTCGGGAAGTTTTTCTCTTAGTCGGGAAGTGCTCCGTAAACCCCCCCGCGGGTTTCGTGTAATCCTCCCCGTACTTCCAGCTTTTTGCCCGTAAGTTTTCTTTCGTCGTCGGGGAGGCCTCTTTTCTGCCTCGGTCAGGTTTTTCTCCCTCTAAATTTTGGTCGCTTCAAATTTCGCCATTTTCGGCTTTTGATTTCGCCGGCGTGATTTTTCCGCCCATGACATCGAAGCCTTCCAGCGGCGTCAAGAAGGGCACCCAGTGCGCCCGGGTTATCTCGCTCACTGATCGACACTCGTCGTGTCTTCAGTGTCTGGGGGGCCGAGCACCGCCCTCAGAACTGCAGTCTGTTTTCCCTGCTTCAAAGGCGGACTCAGGTAGCGAGACTAGCCCAGTGGAACGTGTTGTTCTCGGGCTCTTCGTCGCATCGGCACCGGGATCTTCGAGTGCATCGACGTCGTCAGCGTCAGACCATCTTCCTCGGCCGCCCCTGCATCGAGTGCATCGAGGCATCGGGCCTTCTGCATCGGCGCCGAGACATCGGATAGCTGCATCGACGTCGGTGGTACCAGGACCTCGTCTGCTGATGTCGTCGGACGGTGGTGCATCGGGTGGAGTGCAGGTGAGGGCTGTCCATTCCCCTGCTGGTGGCGGTGAGCCCTCGGGTGGGTCTCCGCCTACCCTGAGGGCTCCTGCGGTACAGCCCCCCGAGATCGACCTTCTTCAGTCCTCGGCCCCGAGGAAGCGACGGATTGGATTCGACTTCCTCCTCGTCGTGCCGGGTAGCTCCGGTGACATGCTTCGGAAGAAATCGAAGAAGCATCGACACCGGTCTCCTCCCCGTGTCGGCACCGAGAGCTCTGGGTCGCCGAGGGATTCGGCACCCAGCAGGCATCGGCACCGAGAGGACCGCTCACCCTCTGTTCAGGAGGTGTCGATGCCTGCGCTCTGGACAGCCCGAACAGCCTCCAACGCCCGGAACAGGTACTGACGTCGACGCCTGCATCGACCTCTCAGCCTTTCTCTGCAGCACGCTAAACGAGAGCCTCCGGGCCGTTCTCTCCAGGAGATTCTGGGAGAGCTGTTGCGCCCTACCCCTCCGGTACCGGCGGTGCTTGCGCCACCGGGAACCGTCGAGCGTGGCGCCGGCTGCCCATCGCCCAGGTTGAGGTCCCCGACGCGGTACCTACAGCGTGCGTGACCGACCGCGGCCACCTCCCAGGAAGGCTCCCCGACCACTCGCGGAGGGAGCTTCGCCGATGCGGGCAAGGGAGTCTACCTCTCGACGCCCCCATCGTGGACGGTTCCACGGAGTCGAGCAGGGCGAGGTTGCAGACACAGGTCCGTGAACTTGTGTCTGACACCGAGGGTGAGGCCTCGTGGGAGGAAGAGAAGATCCCAGATATTTCTCTGACTAGGAGTCTGAGGGTCTTCCGTCTGATCCCACTCCCTCTCCTGAGAGACAGCTTTCTCCTCCGAGAGTCTGTCTTTCGCATTCCTTTGTCCGGGAGATGTCTACGGCCATCCCCTTCCCGGTTGGTTGTGGAGGACGAGCCCAGGGCTGAAATGTTTGAGCTCCTGGACTATCCTTCTCCACCTAAGGAACGTCCACTGTTCCCTTGCACCATGTCCTGAAGAGAGACATTGCTTGCGACTGGACCAAGCCATTACAATCCCCACAGTTCCAAGAAGAGCCGAGTCCAGTATCCGGATACATGGGTAAACCAGAGCTGATGCGCACGTCAAGTTGCCTCATTACTCTGGAGTTGGGTGGGGGGGGGAAATTTGGCCCAAAGAAGGCCTAAGAGTTCTAGGGAACATGCTGCTCGGCGCCCCCGGGCAAGTACGCTAGAACCTTAAGTACTGCCTTGGGAGGAAGGCCTACCATTCCTCTATGTCTCGTGGGGTCGCAAGAATCCAGTCTTACCAGCTCTACACGAGCATACACATGCGGAATAATGTGGGCGATCAGTTGGCGGGCTTGGTTGATGCTCTTCCCCCTGAGCAAGCCAAGACTTTCAGGAGGTGGTCAGGCAGCTGAAGGCGTGCAGAAAATTCCTGGCCAGAGGAGTTTATGACACTTTTGATGTTGCGTCCAGTGCCCGCTGCCTCTCAGGTGTGGTGGATGCGCAGGCTCTCATGGCTGCGTGCCCGCCGACCTGGAGAATAGAATCCAGCAGCGGATTGCGGACTCGCCTCGCCTTGCGTGCGGATAACATTTTTGGCGAAAAAGTCGAACAGGTGGTAGAGTCTCTCCACCAGCGGGACACACCGCATTCGACAAGTTCGCCCGCCGGCAGCCTTCAGCTTCTACCTCTACAGGTAGACGATTTTCGGGGAAGGAAGACTGTTCCCTATACTTCTGGCAAGCGTAGGTACAATCCTCCTTCCCGACAGCCTGCGGCCCAGGCTAAGCCCCAGCGCGCTCGCTCTCGTCAGCAGCGTGCGACTCAGCAAGGCCCCGCGGCTCCCCAGCAAAAGCAAGGGGCAAGCTTTTGACTGGCTCCAGCAGAGCATAGCCGACATCCAAGTGTCAGTGCCGGGCGACCTGCCTGTCGGAGGGAGGTTGAAAGCTTTTCACACAAAGGTGGCCTCTCATAACCTCCGATCAGTGGGTTCTCCAAATAGTCCGGCAAGGATACACCCTCAATTTGGCCTCAAAACCTCCAAATGTCCTCCGGGAGCTCAGTCCTACAGCTTCCAGCACAAGCAGGTACTGGCAGAGGAACTCTCCGCCCTTCCAGCGCCAATGCGGTCGAGCCCGGGCCATCCGGGCAAGAAGGGCTGGGATTCTATTCCAGGTACTTCCTTGTGGAAAAGAAAACAGGGGGGATGCGTCCCATCCTAGACATAGGGCCCTGAACAAATATCTCGTAAAAGAAAAGTTCAGGATGCTTTCCCTGGCAACCCTTCTCCCCATGATTCAGCAAAACGATGGGCTATGCTCTCTGCTTGAAGGAGCCTACACACACATCCCGATACTGCCAGCTCACAGACAGTATCTGCGATTTCAGCTGGGCACACGCCACTTCCAGTACTGTGTGCTACCCTTTGGGCTCGCCTCTGCGCCCAGGTGTTCACAAAGTGCCTAGCTGTGGGTAGCAAGCGGCGCTTCGCAGCTGGGGGTGCACGTGTTCGCCATATCTCTGACGATTGGCTGGTGAAGAACACATCCGAGGCAGGAGCCCTGCAGTCCATGCAGTGACTATTCGCCTCCTGAGCTACTGGGGTTTGTGATAAATACCAAAAGTCCCACTCTCCCGTGCAGAAACTCGAATTCATCGGAGCCTGCTGGATTCTCGGACGGCTCGCGCCTATCTCCCAGAGGCGAGGGCCAACACTTGTTGTCCCGCGTCTCGCGGGTGCGAGCGTCCCAGCAGATCACAGCTCGGCAGATGTTGAGATGCCTGGGCCACATGGCTTCCACAGTTCATGTGACTCCCATGGCCCGCCTTCACATGAGATCTGCTCAATGGACCCTAGCCTCCCAGTGGTATCAGGCCGCTGGGGGTCTAGAGGACGTGATCCACCTGTCCACGAGTTTCTCGAATCCCTGTATTGGTGGACGATTTGCTCCAATTTGACTCTGGGACGTCCCTTCCCAATTCCTCAGCCACAAAAAGTGCTGACCACGGATGCGTCTCTCCTGGGATGGGGAGCTCATGTCGATGGGCTTCACACCCAAGGAAGTTTGGTCCCTCCAAGAACGCGATCTACAGATCAATCTTCTGGAGTTTGCGAGCGATCTGGAACGCTCTGAAGGCTTTCAGAGATCGGCTGTCCCACCAAATTATCCAAATTCAGACAGACAATCAGGTTGCCATGTACTATGTCAACAAGCAGGGGGCACCGGATCTCGCCCCCTGTGTCAGGAAGCCGTCAGCATGTGGCTTGGGCTCGCCGTCAGGCATGGTGCTCCAAGCCACATATCTGGCAGGCGGTAACCAACAGTCTGGCCGACAGGTTGAGCAGGATTATGCAACCTCACGCGTGGTCCGCTCAATTCCCTGTGGTGCGACAGATCTGCCAGGCGTGGGGCACCCCCCTGGTGGATCTCTTCGCATCTCAAGTGAACCACAAGGTCCCTCAGTTCTGTTCCGGCTTCAGGCCCACGGCAGACTGGCGTCGGATGCCTTCCTCCTGGATTGGGGGGAAGGTCTGCTGTATGCTTATCCTCCATACCTCTGGTGGGGAGACTTTGTTGAAACTCAAGCAAGACCGAGGCACCATGATTCTGATTGCTCCCTTTTGGCCGCGTCAGATCTGGTTCCCCTCTTCTTCTGGAGTTATCCTCCGAAGAACCGTGGAGATTGGAGAGTGTTTTCCGACCCTCATCACGCAGGACGACGGGGCTCTTCTGCATCCCAACCTCCAGTCCCTGGCTCTCACGGCCTGGAGTTGAGGGCGTAGACTTTGCCTCTTTGGGTCTGCCAGAGGGTGTCTCCCGCATCTTGCTTGCTTCCAGGAAAGACTCCACTAAGAGGAGTTACTTCTTTCATTGGAGGAGGTTTGCCGTCTGGTGTGACAGCAAGGCCCTAGATCCTCGCTCTTGTCCTACACGACCCTGCTTGAATACCTTCTGCACTTGTCTGAGTCTGGTCTCAAGACCAACTCCGTAAGGGTTCACCTTAGTGCAATCAGTGCATACCATTACCAAGTGGAAGGTAAGCCGACTCAGGACAGCCTTTAGTTGTTCGCTTCATGAGAGGTTTGCTTTTGTCAAAGCCCCTGTCAAGCCTCCTACAGTGTCATGGGATCTCAATGTCGTTCTCACCCAGCTGATGAAACCTCCTTTTGAGCCACTGAATTCCTGCCATCCGAAGTACTTGACCTGGAAGGTCATTTCTTGGTGGCAGTTACTTCGGCTCGTAGAGTCAGCGAGCTTCAGGCCCTGGTAGCCCAGGCCCCTTACACCAAATTTCATCACAACAGAGTAGTCCTCCGCACTCACCCTAAGTTTCTGCCAAAGGTCGTGTCGGAGTTCCATCTGAACCAGTCAATTGTCTTGCCAACATTCTTTCCCCGTCCTCATTCCTGCCCTGCTGAACGTCAGCTGCACACATTGGACTGCAAGAGAGCATTGGCCTTCTACCTGGAGCGGACACAGCCCCCCAGACAGTCCGCCCAATTGTTTGTTTCTTTTGACCCCAATAGGAGGGGAGTGGCTGTAGGGAAACGCACCATATCCAATTGGCTAGCAGATTGCATTTCCTTCACTTACGCCCAGGCGGGGCTGGCTCTTGAGGGTCATGTCACGGCTCATAATGTTAGAGCCATGGCTGCGTCGGTAGCCCACTTGAAGTCAGCCTCCATTGAAGAAATTTGCAAAGCTGCGACGTGGTCATCTGTCCACACATTCACATCTCATTACTGCCTGCAGCAGGATACCCGACGCGACAGTCGGTTCGGGCAGTCAGTTCTTCAGAACCTGTTTGGGCTTTAGGATCCAACTCCACCCCCGAGGGCCCTGTTTGTTCTGTTCCAGGCTGCACTCTCAGTTAGTTGGTAAATTTTTAGGTCAATCTCATTAATGTCCTCGCCGTTGCGAGGCCCAATTGACCATGGTTGTTGTTTTGAGTGAGCCTGGGGGCTAGGGATACCCCATCATGAGAACAAGCAGCCTGCTTGTCCTCGGAGAAAGCGAATGCTACATACCTGTAGAAGGTATTCTCCGAGGACAGCAGGCTGATTGTTCTCACAAACCCGCCCGCCTCCCCTTTGGAGTTGTGTCTTCCCTTGAAGTGTATTGTCTTGCTACATACTGGACTGGCCGGCTCGAGCCGGTTTCGGGCGGGAAGACGGCCGCGCATGCGCGGTGCGCGCGGGCGCGCGAGGGCTAGCAAAGGACTTTGCTAGTGAAGTTTCCGATTGGAGGGGCTGCCGTGGACGTCACCCCATCAGTGAGAACAATCAGCCTGCTGTCCTCGGAGAATACCTTCTACAGGTATGTAGCATTCGCTTTGCCGGACGTAGTGCTGATTTCCACATGGCAACCCTATGACCCTTAAACTTGTTAAATTGTTCTTCTCTTACAATAACAAAGCAGCAATGAGAAGCCGGTATTATTTCTTAAAATCCTTTAAGGAATCAAAACAGCCTTATAAGTAGTGGAAAATCTAAGTCCAAAGTACTTTTTCTATTAGTTCGTCAGCCCAACATGTTTCGGCATTCAGGGGTAAAATTGTAAAATGGACAAACAAACCCCCTAAAGATAAACACAAATAACTAAGAATAAAAAACACATAGCACCCCACAAACCCCTCCCTTAAAAATATATAAAAAAAAGTTTACTAAGGTGGCTTTAGGGGGATCTTTTGTCCATTTTACAATGTAATAATTACTGGCTCATCATTGCTGTTTTGTGCCTGTGATACGTTTGGATTGTAAGATTGTTTTTATGTCTTTTCCTACAATAACACAATGCTCTTTTTTTTTACTTTTAAGAAAAAGAGGACCCTAAAAACAGTAATACGAGACGCATAACTGGAAGCTCAGTGAGAAGCCTGAAGGGAAAAGATGTTATCAGAAAGAGACAAAGAGAAAACTTCTTCCAGTTCTGACTGGGGAGAAAAGGAAAAGAATCAAAATAAACAAAAACCTTCACCAGGAGGCTCAGCTCTGTGTGAAAACAGTATCAGTAATCTCAAACAGGCAGGGGAAGAGGAGAGAAACCAGACGAGAGATCAAAGCTGTTCCTGTGATATTTGTGAGATTCCTCGGTGATCAAGTAAAATCACATCACAGATCTGATACTGAAGAGAGACCACCTACATGTACGGACAGTGGGAAAAACGTCAGTCAAAAGAGAGAACTAGAAGGACAACAAAAACAGTCATAAAAGAGAAACATTTTACAAGTTCTGAATGTGGGAGAGGTTTCAGTAGGAAGAAAAAGCTAATGCAACCCAAGAAAACTTATAAAGAAACTAGAACGTGTACAAGTACAAAACACGGGAAAAGCTTTACGAACAAAGCAGACATTTTAAAACATAAGAAAAACAGCACTGATGAGAGAATATCTTCATGTCCTGGATGTGACAAAAGCTCCAACAAGGAAGAAAATTTCCACCAAGGACAGAGCTCAGTTTCAAGTGCTGAATGTCAGAAAAGCTTTAGTCAAGAGGAAGCAGTCATAGATCATCAAAAAGCTCAAACTGCTGGGGAATCGGACACTTCTACTAAATCTGAACAAATATTTTGCAGGAAGGCAACACTCTCAAAATACCAGGAAATCAAGAAAAATGAGAGATTATATACTTCTGCTGACAGTGGTAAAGTGCTTGTTGGGAAGGAAACCTCACAATGCGCAAGAGATGTCATTCAGTAGTGAAACCATTTACATCTACTGATTGTGGTAAAAGCTTCAGTCAGAAGGGAGCACGCGCTAGACACGGGAGAATCCGCACAGGAATGAAACTATTTACCTGCACTGAATGTAATAAGAGTTTCAGGCAGAAGGTAGAGCTCACAGAACATCAGAGACTCCACATAACAGGGAAACTGTGTACTTGTACTGAGTGTGGTAAAAGCTTTACTGCGAAGAGAACACTGACCAGACACCAGAGAATCCACACAGGTGAGAAGCCATTTACATGTAGTGAGTGTGGTCAAAGCTTTACCGAGAAGAAACATTGACCAGACACCAGAAAATCCACACAGGTGAGAAGCCATTTACATGTAGTGAGTGTGGTCAAAGCTTTACTGAGAAGAGAACATTCACCAGACACCAGAGAATCCACAGGTGAGAAGCCGTTTACATGTAGTGTGGTAAAAGCTTTAATACAAAGGGAAAATTGACTGTACACCAGAGAATCCACACAGGAGAGAAGCCATTTACTTGTAGTGACTGTGGTAAAAGCTTAGTTTAAAGGGAACACTGATCAAACACCAGAAAATCCATACAGGAGAGAGCCATTTACATGTAGTGACTGTGGTAAAGCTTTACTTTAAAGGAAGCACTGATCAAACACCAGAAAATCCATACAGGAGAGAAGCCATTTACATGTAGTGACTGTGGTAAAAGCTTTAGTGAAAAGAGAAAACTGATCTCACACCAGAGAATCCATACAGGAGAGAAGCCGTTTACATGTAGTGAGTGTGGTAAAAGCTTTACTGAGAAGAAAACACTGATCTCACACCAGATAATCCATACAGGGAGAAGCCGTTTACATGTAGTGAGTGTGGTAAAAGCTTTATATGGAACACTGATCATACACCAGAGAAACACACAGGCGAAAGCCTTTACATGTAGTCAGTGTGGTAAAAGCTTTAGTAAAAGGGAAGACTGATCACACACCAGAAAATCCATACAGGAGAGAAGCCGTTTACATGTAGTGAGTGTGGTAAAAGCTTTACTGAGAAGAAAACACTGACCATACACCAGAGAAGACACACAGGAGAGAAGCCATTCACATGTATGAGTGTGGCAAAAGCTTTCCTCGGAAGAAACACTGACCATACATCAGAGAATTCACACAGGAGAAAAGCCATTTAAATGTAGTGAGTGTGATAAAAGCTTTTGTCAAAAGGAAAGTCTGATCGTACACCAGAAATCCATACAGGAGAGAAGCCATTTATTTGTAATCAGTGTGGTAAAAGCTTTAGCATAAAGGGAACACTGACCATACACCAGAGACGACACCAGGTGAGAAGCCGTTTACATGTAGTGAGTGCGGTAAAAGCTTACTGAGAAGTATTCACTGACCATGCATCAGAGAATCCACACAGGAGGAAAAGCCATATAAATGTAGTGAGTGTGTAAAAGCTTCATTTGGAAGAGAACACTCAAGCACACCAGATAATCCATTCAGGAGTCAAACGATTTACATGCAGTGAGTGTGGTAAAAGCTTTAATGAGAAGACAACATTGACCATACATCAAAGAATTCACACAGGCGAGAAGCCATTTACATGTAGTGAGTGTGGTAAATGCTTTAGTGAAAAGGGAAAACTAACCAGACACCAGAAAATCCACACAGGCGAGAAGCCATTTACATGCAGTGAGTGTGGTAAAAGTTTCATTCAGAAAGCAAAACTTATAAGACACCAAAACAACCATTTAGGAGTGAAACCATTTCATGCAGTGAGTGTGGTAAAAGTTTTAATGAGAAGGGAGCACTGACCAAACACCAGAGAATCCACGCAGGAGAGAAGTGATTTCTATGTTATTCATGGCAAACGCTTTAGTAGGACGCAAACACTGACCACACAACAGAAATCCCACAGGACTGAAACGATTTACAGGTACTGAGTGTGGTAAAAGCTTCACTGGGAAGGAACATGTAAGACACCAGAAAATCCAAATACCCATGAATCGTATGGAGAGACAGAAGATCCTGAGGCAGGAACAAATGCAGTCCAAGAACAAGAAAATGTGGCAGTTTGTTAGCCTCCCTAATTTCCTTTAACATTTCTGCTTCCGTCTGTTCATCCTGGCCAGGCGGACGGTAGTACACTCCTATCACTATCCTTTCCCCTTTCAATCCATAGTGATTCCAATGTGTTTTGTTTCCTGCAGAATTTTCAATCTATTTGATTCAAGGCTCTCGTTAATATACATGCTGCCCCTCCACCAATTCGATCCACCCTATCACTACGATATGATTTGTACCCCGGTATGACAGTGTCCCACTGGTTAGCCTCCTTCCACCAGGTCTCAGAGATGCCTATTGTATCTAATTTTTCATTTAGTGCAATATATTCTAACTCTCCCACCTTATTTCTTAGGTTTCCCGAGCCTGTACGTCTGTCCCAGTCTTTGGCCGTTTTCAAATCCAGGCTAAAAGCCCACCTCTTTAACGCTGCTTTTGACTCCTAACCACTACTCACTTGCCCTGTACCCTTTTATCCCCACCTCTTTAATTCCCTTACCTCTTAGTTATTCTGTCTGGTTGCTTGTCCTATTTAGATTGTGCTCTTTGAGCAGGGACTATCTTTCATGTATGGTGTACAGCGCTGCATATGCCTTGTAGCGCTATAGAAGTGATAAGTAGTAGTAGTAGTTTCTGGCATTCGCATATAGACATTTCAAACTATGTTTGTTGTTCCTATTTACATCATCATGCTTAGTACTTGACAGTATTAATTTGCAATCTTTAGTCTGATTTTTATTTAAGGACACCTGGAGGTGCATAATCGAACGGTGTGCCCAAGTTTTCGGGAAACCCGTATTATCGAAACAAGATGGGCGTCCATCTTTCGTTTCGTTAATATGGTCGGGGACGCACAAATCTCGGAGATAATGGAAACCAAGGACACCTATCTCAGAAACGACCAAATCCAAGCCATTTGGTCATGGGAGGAGCCAGCATTCGTAGTGCACTGGTCTCCCTGACATGCCAAGACACCAACCGAGCACTCTCGGGGTACTGCAGTGGACTTCAGAAATTGCTCCCAGGTGCATTGCTCCCTTACCTTGTGTACTGAGCCCCCCAACCCCACTCCTCACAACTGTACACCACTACCATAGCCCTTAGGGATGAAGGGGGGGCACCTACATGTGGGTATAGTGGGTTTGTGGTGGGTTTTGTAGGGCTCACATTTACCACCACAAGTGTAACAGGTAGGGGGGGCCTGGGTCCGCCTGCCTGAAGTGCACTGCAGTACCCACTAAAACTGCTCCAGGGACCTGCATACTTCTGTCATGGAGCTGGGTATGATATTTGAGGCTGGCATAGAGGCTGGAAAAAATATTTAATTTTTTTTTTTAGGGTGGGAGGGGGTTAGTGACCACTGGGGGAGTAAGGAGAGGTCATCCCCGATTCCCTCCTGTGGTCATCTGGTCATTTAGGGCACATTTTTGTGGCTTGGTTGTAAAAAAAAAAAAAAGGACCAAGTAAGTCGTCCAAGTGTTCGTCATGGACGCCCTTCTCTTTTCCATTATTGGCCGAGGACGCCCATGTGTTAAACACGCCCTATCCCCGCCTTCGCTATGCTTCCGGCATGCCCCCGTGAACTTTGGTCGTCCCCCAGCGACAGAAACAGTTGAGGACGCCCAAAATCGGCTTTCGGTTATGCCGATTTGGCGACCCTGAGAGAAGGACGCCCATCTCCCGATTTGTGTCGGAAAATGGGCGTCCTTCTCTTTCGAAAATGCCTCTGTATGTAGACTCACTTCAATGGACTGACCTAACAAAGATGTACAGGAGGTGCTATCGAGGCACTCACTTTGGGAGGAACACAAGGAGTAGCACTATCTTACCACCACGGATTTTTAGAGGACAATACTCCAGACATCCCATATAAAGAGCTGGCGTCTGTTTGGTCTCTGGATTTGGAAATGGAGGTCACTTATACTATGTTAGAAAACTTCATTTGCTACGTTCATAAGCAAGTGAACTCGATTCATAAGTACATAAGTAATGCCAATCTGGGAAAAGACCAAGGGTCCATCGAGCCCAGCATCCTGTCCACGACAGCGGCCAATCCAGGCCAAGAGCACCTGGCAGTACAAACATTCTATACATGTTATTCCTGGAATTGTGGGGTTTTCCCAATTCCATTTAGTAGTGGTTTACTACACTGTAGTTTCATCGCATGCCCCTAGTCCTAGTATTTTTGGAAAGCGTGAACAGACGCTTCACATCCACCTGTTCCACTCCAATCATTATTTTATATACCTCTATCATGTCTCCCCTCAGCATTCTCTTCTCCAAGCTGAAAAGCCCTAGCCTCCTTAGTCTTTCTTCATAGGGAAGTCATCCCATCCCCGCTATTTATTTATTGCATTTGTATCCCACATTCCCCCACCTATTTGCAGGCTCAATGTGGCTTACATAGGTTTGATAACATTTTCATTTCAGGATATCAGATACAATTAGTAATGTGTAGCTATTGTGGAAGGGAAGAAGGAAGAGGAAGAGAGTGATTAGGGTAGATATAGAAGGTGGGCTATCATTTTAGTCGCCCTTTGCTGCACCTTTTCCAATTCCACTATATCTTTCTTGAGATGCGGCGATCAGAATTGGACACAATACTCAAGGTGCGGTCGCACCATGGAGCGATATAACGGCATTATAACATCCTCTCACCTGTTTTCTATACCTTTCCTAATAATACCCAACATTCTATTCGCTTTCTGAGCCGCAGCAACACACTGAGCAGAAGGTTTCAGTGTATTATCGACGACGACACCCAGATCCCTTTCTTGGTCTGTAACTCCTAACATGGAACCTTGCATGACGTAGCTATAATTTGGGTTTCTTTTTTCCCACATGCATCACCTTGCACTTGCTCACATTAAACGTCATCTGCCATTTAGCCGCCCAGTCTCCCAGTCTCGTAAGGTCCTCTGTAATTTTTCACAATCCTGTCGCGAGTTAACGACTTGAATAACCTTTGTGTCATCAGCAAATTTAATTACCTCGCTAGTTACTCCCATCTCTAAATCATTTATAAATATATTAAAAAGCAGCGGTCCTAGCACAGACCCCTGAGGAACCCCACTAACTACCCCTCTCCATTGTGAATACTGCCCATTTAACCCCACTCTCTGTTTCCTATCCTTCAACCAGTTTTTAATCCACAATAGGCCTCCTATCCCATGACCCTCCAATTTCCTCTGTAGCCTTTCATGAGGTACCTTGTCAAACGCCTTTTGAAAATCCAGATACACAATATCAACTGGCTGCCCTTTGTCCACATGTTTGTTTACTTCTTCAAAGAATTGAAGTAAATTGGTCAGGCAAGATTTCCCCACACAAAAGCCGTGCTGGCTTGGTCTCAGTAATTCATGTCCTTGGATGTGCTCTGTAGTTTTGTTTTTAATAATAGCCTCTACCATTTCCCCAGCACCGACGTCAGACTCACCGGTCTATAATTTCCCGGATCTCTCCTGGAACCTTTTTTTAAAAATCAGTGTTACATTGGCCACCCTCCAATCTTCCAGTACCACGCTCGATTTTAAGGATAAATTGCATATCACTAGCAGTAGCTCCACAAGCTCATTTTTCAGTTCTATCAGTACTCTAGGATGAATACCATCCGGTCCAGGAGATTTGCTACTCTTCAGTTTACATCCTCCAGGTTTACCGTGAAGTCAGTAAGTTTCTCCGACTCGTCCACTTGAAATACCATTTCCAACACCAGTATCCCACCCAAATCTTCCTCGGTGAAGACCGAAGCAAAGAATTCATTCAATCTCTCCGCTACGTCTTGTCTTCCTTGATCGCCCCTTTTACCCCTCGGTCATCCAGCGGCCCAACCGATTCTTTGCCGTCCTGCTTTTAATATACTGAAAAATTTTTTACTATGTTTTTTTGCCTCTAATGCTATCTTTTTTTCGTAATCCGTCTTGTTGGCCTTCTTTATCTGCGCCTTGCATTTGCTTTGACACTTCTTATGCTGCTTCTTGTTATTTTCAGACGGTTCCTTCTTCCATATTTTGAAGGTATTTCTTTTAGCCCTAATAGCTTCCTTCACCTCACTTTTCAACCAGGTCGGCTGTCTTTTGGAGTTCCGTCTTTCTTTTCTAATTAGTGGAATATGTTTGGCCTGGGCCTCCAGGATGGTATTTTTGAACAGTGTCCATGCCTGTTGTACAGTTTTTACCCTCTCAGTTGTCCCCCTAAGTTTTTTTTCCACCCTTCTTCTCATTTTATCATAGTCTCCTTTTTTAAAGTTAAACGCTAAAGTGTTTGACTTCCTGTGTATAGTTACTCCAAGGTTGATATCAAAACTGATCATATTATGATCACTGTTATCAAGTGGCCCCAGTACCATAACGTCCCTTACCAGATCATGCGCTCCACTAAGGACCAAGTCTAGAATTTTTCCTTCTGTCGTTGGCTCCTGCACCAGCTGCTCCATAAAGCTGTCCTTGATTTCATCAAGGAATTGTACCTCTCTAGCGTGTCCCGATGTTACATTTACCCAGTCTATATTTGGATAATTGAAGTCACCCATTATTATCACATTGCCCATTTTGTTCGTGTCTCTGATTTCTTTTATCATTTCTGCATCTACCTGTTCATCCTGGCGAGGCAGACGGTAGTACACTCCTATCACCGTCCTTTTCCCTTATATACATGGAATTTCAACACACAATGATTCAAGGGTGTGATTTGTGTCCTGCTGAATTTGTAATCTATCTGAGTCAAGGCTCTCGTTAACATACAATGCTACCTCTCTGCCAGTCCGGTCCACCTTATCACTACGATATACTTTGTACCCCGGTGTGACAGTGTCCCACTAGTTAGCCTTCTTTCACCAGGTCTCAGTAATGCATATTATATCCAATTTTTCATTTAGTGCAATATATTCTAACTCTCTCATCTTAATTCTTAGACTCCTAGCATTTACATATAGACATTTCAGAGTATGTTTGTTGTTCCTATTTGCGAGATGCTTAGTACTGGACACTACTGATTTGCCATATTTTGTCTGATTTTTAGTTGTATTTAAGAGACATCATGCATGTGAGGAGGGGTCTCATGATACAGTCAGAGTGACTGAGATGGGATTAGAGCTCATGAATGCAAGGAGAGATCTCAGTGGCACAGTCAGAGTGGCAGAGATGGGATTAGAGCTCATGAATGCAAGAACATTTCAGTGACACAGTGAGAGTGACAGAGATGGGATCAGAGCTCATGAATGGAAGAACATCTCAATGGCACAGTGAGAGTGGCAGAGATGGGATTAGAGCTCATGAATAGGAGGAGAGATCTCATTGAAACAGAGTGGCAGAGAAGGGATTAGACCTTGTGTATGTGAGGAGGAGTTTCATGACACAGTCAGAGTGGCAGAGATGGGATTAGAGCTCATGAATGCAAGGAGAGATCTCAAAGGCACAGTCAGAGTGACAGAGATGGGATTAGAGCTCATGAATGCAAGGCGAGATCTCAATGGCACAGTCAGAGTGGCAGAGATGGGATTAGAGCTCATGAATGCAAGGAGAGATCTCAGTGGCACAGTCAGAGTGGCAGAGATGGGATTAGAGCTCATGAATGCAAGAACATTTCAGTGACACAGTGAGAGTGACAGAGATGGGATTAGAGCTCATGAATGGAAGAACATCTCAATGGCACAGTGAGAGTGGCAGAGATGGGATTAGAGCTCATGAATAGGAGGAGAGATCTCAATTAAACAGAGTGGCAGAGAAGGGATTAGACCTTGTGTATGTGAGGAGGAGTTTCATGACACAGAGTGGCAGAGATGGGATTAGAGCTCATGAATGCAAGGAGAGATCTCAAAGGCACAGTCAGAGTGACAGAGATGAGATTAGAGCTCATGAATGCAAGGAGAGATCTCAAAGGCACAGTCAGAGTGGCAGAGATGGGATTAGAGCTCATGAATGCAAGGAGAGATCTCAATGACACAGTGAGAGTGACAGAGATGGGATTAGAGCTCATGAATGTGAGGAGAGATCTCAATGGCACAGTGAGAGTGACAGAGATGTGATTAGAGCTCATGAATGTGAGGAGAGATCTCAATGACACAGTGAGAGTGGCAGAGAAAGGATTAGATCTTGTGTATGTGAGGAGGAGTCTCATGACACAGTCAGAGTGACAGAGATGGGATTATCATGAATGCAAGGAGAGATCTCAATGGCACAGTCAGATTGACAGAGATGGGATTAGAGCTCATGAATGTGAGGAGAGATCTCAATGACACAGTCAGATTGACAGAGATGGGATTAGAGCTCATGAATGTGAGGAGAGATCTCAATGGCACAGTGAGAGTGAGAGAGATGGGATTAGAGCTCATGAATGTGAGGAGAGATCTCAATGGCACAGTGAGAGTGACAGAGATGGGATTAGAGCTCATGAATGTGAGGAGAGATCTCAATGACACAGTGAGAGTGACAGAGATGGGATTAGAGCTCATGAATGTGAGGAGAGATCTCAATGACACAGTGAGAGTGGCAGAGATGGAATTAGAGCTCATGAATGTGAGGAGAGATCTCAATGACACAGTGAGAGTGACAGAGATGGGATTAGAGCTCATGAATGTGAGGAGAGATCTCAATGACACAGTGAGAGTGGCAGAGAAAGGATTAGATCTTGTGTATGTGAGGAGGAGTCTCATGACACAGTCAGAGTGACAGAGATGGGATTATCATGAATGCAAGGAGAGATCTCAATGGCACAGTCAGATTAACAGAGATGGGATTAGAGCTCATGAATGTGAGGAGAGATCTCAATGACACAGTCAGATTGACAGAGATGGGATTAGAGCTCATGAATGTGAGGAGAGATCTCAATGGCACAGTGAGAGTGACAGAGATGGGATTAGAGCTCATGAATGTGAGGAGAGATCTCAATGACACAGTGAGAGTGACAGAGATGGGATTAGAGCTCATGAATGTGAGGAGAGATCTCAATGACACAGTCAGATTGACAGAGATGGGATTAGAGCTCATGAATGTGAGGAGAGATCTCAATGGCACAGTGAGAGTGACAGAGATGGGATTAGAGCTCATGAATGTGAGGAGAGATCTCAATGACACAGTGAGAGTGACAGAGATGGGATTAGAGCTCATGAATGTGAGGAGAGATCTCAATGACACAGTCAGATTGACAGAGATGGGATTAGAGCTCATGAATGTGAGGAGAGATCTCAATGGCACAGTGAGAGTGACAGAGATGGGATTAGAGCTCATGAATGTGAGGAGAGATCTCAATGACACAGTGAGAGTGACAGAGATGGGATTAGAGCTCATGAATGTGAGGAGAGATCTCAATGGCACAGTGAGAGTGACAGAGATGGGATTAGAGCTCATGAATGTGAGGAGAGATCTCAAAGGCACAGTCAGAGTGACAGAGATGCGAGTTGACTTGGTTAACTTATGTTGTATATCAACCAGTAGTAAATAGTAATAAACAATATTAAGTGCATTTTTATAATATGCTACTGCATTCTTCAAAATAAAAGGAGCAAGTTCCCACAAACCATCTAGGCACAGGTAAAAAAAAAAAAAAAAAGCTTTCAGATGCTCCCAGGTTTCATGAATGTCATAAAATAATAAATAAATAGAAACTCTGAATGTTGAGCACCTGATTCGTATAACATGATGTCTGTTTTAGTGGTCCATTACCAGGAGAAAAAAAATCTCTGCACGAATATAACACATGTGTCACGTCTGTGGCCGTGACCACCCTCAGACTTACCTTATTCCTGGGGGTCAGCTTCCTAGCTGGCTCCTGTTTCTTCTGTCTGTCCTTTCTGAGCTAGCTCTGGCTCTCTGTGCTGGCTGCATCCAGCAGCATTACACTAATTGCTTCACTATACTGCACCTGTGGGTGTTGCCTGGGTTAGCTCTCTCTCTCTCTCTGTGCTGGCTGCTTCCAGCATGACTCTATTTGCTTCACTACACTACACCTGGGTGTGGGAAGCCTCTCTGTGTTTCACTGTGCTTTCTGCCTGCTCCTTGGTTTGTCCCTGAACAGCCTCCGTAGTTACTTAGAGATTGCTGCAGCCGTGCCTCTGGTGTTGAAGGGCTTTATTAAGCACTTAGAGACTGCAGCCTTTGCCTTTGCATCGTCTAAGGTCCCTGGTATGTTAGAGTGCTCTGTGCACTGCTACATTGTCCAGTTCAGTGTGAGTTCTAGCTTGTTACTAGTAGCTTGGGCACAGCTTTGCTTGTTAGCCTGTGTACAGCTTTACTAGTTCTCCTGTGTTTGCTTAGTGTAAGTTTCTAGTGTGTGACTAGTTAGCTTGGGCACAGCTTTGCTTGTTAGCTTGTGTACAGCTTTCCTAGTTCTCCTGCGTTTTGCTTAGTGTGAGTTTCTAGCTTGTGACTGGTTAGCTTGGGCATAGCTTTCCTGTTAGCTTGTGTACAGCTTTCCTAGTCTTCTTGTGTTTAGCTTTCTGGTCTTCCCGTGTGTGCTTTCTTGTGCTTCTGGAGCTCCAGCCTTAGTCTTGACCATTGCCTGAATCTGACTATTTTCTGCCCGCTGTCTGATCTGACTACTGCCTGTACCCAGATATTCTCTGCTTGCTCCTTGACCTGACCATTGCCTGAACCCCGATACTTGTTGCCTGCTGCCTGACCCGAATACTGCCTGAACCCGGATATTCTCTGCCTGCGGTCAGACCTGACTATTGCCTGAACGGACATTCCCTGCCTGCCTGTCTGCCTTGCTTTCGCCTAGGTGCCTGGGGGCACTTCTGTATCCTGATTCCTGTTGTTCCTGCTTGCTAGTTCCAGTTCCGGTTTTCCTGTAAGCCCTGCCAGCTGCCCGAACCTGAGGGCTCAACCCTCGGGGAACGGTGGCTAAGCGTAGGTGAAGCCTAGATCCAGTGGGTTCCTGTCCAGTTGGCTCCGCTCCAGTGTGTTCCCGTCCAGTGGGCTCCACTCCAATGTGTTCCAGTCCAGTGGGCTCCAGTCCAGTGCGCACCCGTCCGGTGCGTTCCAGTCCTGTGTATCCCTGTGCAGAACTCCAGTCCGGGGTTCCAGTCCAGCCTTGCCTCTGCTTTGAATGTGACCTTGCCTGCCACTGCCGCTCCACGGTAGTGGTCCAAGGACTCACAAACCCAATGCTTCCAGGGAAGAAGCCTGACAGAATGCCAAGGCCCTCAAGAACGCGACAACATGCTAGGGTGTCCCTGTAACCAACCCCTTCAACTGACCACTGATTACGATTTATAACAAATTACTACTCTACCTATGAAACGTTATCCCGTTTTTATGCTTCCTCTGTGTACATCCGTATGATGCACAAGTCGGCATGTTTGAAAATATAAGTGAGATTAAATAAAAATGCCAACACAATAAAGAACGACAACTTGGATGCAGCAGCTCATAGATTTACTTGCTTTGTTTCGAGTATACGGGAATGACAGCACCATGGGTAAGGGAAAACTCAGAATAACCTAATTGGTTTCAACATTTGGAGTCAGTTCATCTCACGTCTATTAAACCTCCTTGGGTTTAATAGACATGAGATCAATTGACGTCAAAACGTTGAAGCCAATTAGGTTAAAGTTTTCCCTTCCCCGAGCAGTCGTCATCCCCATACACTCAAAACAAAGCAAGTAAATCTATGAGCTGCTGCATCCAAGTTGTCGTTCTTTATTGCTTGTAGCATTTTTATTAATCTCACCATATTTTCAAACATGCCGGCTCGTGCCATATACGGATCTGTACATCTAACATAGTAAATGTCGGCAGATAAAAAGATCTGTGCGGTCCATCCAGTCTGCACAACAAGATAAACTTATTTTACATGGTATGCAATACTTTATATGGTACCTTTTGTTAATTAAAGCCATGTCAAAAAATATTTGCAAGTGCGATTTTATTATGTAGGCAAACAATACACCGCCAGAATACAAAATAGCAAGCAGCAAAGTATTTAGTCGCCAAGTTTATACAAAGTTGATTATTTTCAGTGGAAAATAAATGTGTTGGCTACCTGCTATGTGAATATTCCCTCACTGTTTAATTATTGCTACCAAGTATTACATATTTAGGGCATATGTCTTAAACATAGATTGTTTACATTTGTTTATCTAGACCTTAAATGCACATGATATTGCTTATTAAACCCGAAGGCAAAACCAAAGTGTGGTTAAACAATTTGGTATAAACTGTGTTATGACTTTACTTGTTATGAAATGCTTTGAGTCCTACTGATCTGTACATCTGTTGTGTTATTTTGGCGGGTGGAAACAGTCAGGTGGGCTTATAGGGAGGGAGGGGCATATGGGAGTATGGGAAGGGAGGAGTTCTTGGGGTAAAAGAACACATTTTTATTATGCCATGTTGGATGGTTTCCTGTTTTTTTTTTCTTGTTCTGTATGAAGCTTATTAACCAACATGTTTTGCTTTTAATAAAGATGTTTAAAACATAAAAAATAAGTTTTGGATGTTACTGAATTCTATTATTCTGTCTCACTGTATTTCCAGTTTTAGCACAGTATGGGCCATCACAAGAACAAAATATAAGAAAACCAATGGGCTGCATTAGGGGCTTATGAACCATTTAGCTATGTTTCCATAAATCAGAGATCTGTTTGACAGAAAATATTTTTATTATTTTGACTTATAAACCACTTGTCCCTGAAAGTGGAGAAGAGAACCAACTGAAAGTAACAGGATAGATCATAAGGAATGCCAAGCCAAATGCAAAGCGGAGATAAGGAGGGCAAAAAAGGACTTTGAGAAGAAATTAGCGTTGGAAGCAAAAATACATAGTAAAAATTTTTTTAGATACATTAAAAGCAGGAAACCGGCCAAAGAGTCGGTTGGGCCGCTGGACGAAAATGGTGTTAAAGGGGCGATCAAGGAGGACAAAGCCGTAGCGGAGAAATTAAATGAATTCTTTGCTTCGGTCTTCACCGAGGAGGATTTGGGGGGGACACCGGTGCCGGAAAGAATATTTGAAGCGGGGGAGTCGGAGAAACTAAACAAATTCTCTGTAACCTTGGAGGATGTAATGGGTCAGTTCAGCAAGCTGAAGAGTAGTAAATCACCGGGACCTGATGGTATTCATCCCAGAGTATTAATAGAACTAAAAAATGAACTTGCGGAGCTACTGTTAGAAATATGCAATCTGTCCCTAAAATCGAGTGTAGTACCGGAAGACTGGAGGGTAGCCAATGTTACTCCGATTTTTAAGAAGGGTTCCAGAGGAGATCCGGGAAATTATAGACCGGTGAGTCTGACGTCAGTGCCGGGCAAGATGGTGGAGGCTATTATTAAGAATAAAATTGCAGAGCATATACAAAAACATGGACTGATGAGACAAAGTCAGCACGGATTTAGTGAAGGGAAGTCTTGCCTCACCAATCTAATGCATTTTTTTGAGGGGGTAAGCAAACATGTGGACAATGGGGAGCCGGTTGATATTGTATATCTGGATTTTCAGAAGGCGTTTGACAAAGTGCCGCACGAAAGACTCCTGAAGAAATTGCAGAGCCATGGAATCGGAGGTAGGGTATTATTATGGATTAAGAACTGGTTGAAAGATAGGAAGCAGAGAGTAGGATTGCGTGGCCAGTATTCTCAGTGGAGGAGGGTAGTTAGTGGGGTCCCGCAGGGGTCTGTGCTGGGTCCGTTGCTTTTTAATGTATTTATAAATGACCTAGAGATGGGAATAACTAGTGAGGTAATTAAATTCGCCGATGACACAAAATTATTCAGGGTCGTCAAGTCGCAGGAGGAATGTGAACGATTACAGGAGGACCTTGCGAGACTGGGAGAATGGGCGTGCAAGTGGCAGATGAAGTTCAATGTTGACAAGTGCAAAGTGATGCATGTGGGTAAGAGGAACCCGAATTATAGCTACATCTTGCAAGGTTCCGCGTTAGGAGTTACGGATCAAGAAAGGGATCTGGGTGTCGTCGTCGATGATACGCTGAAACCTTCTGCTCAGTGTGCTGCTGCGGCTAGGAAAGCGAATAGAATGTTGGGTGTTATTAGGAAGGGTATGGAGTCCAGGTGTGCGGATGTTATAATGCCGTTGTATCGCTCCATGGTGCGACCGCACCTGGAGTATTGTGTTCAGTACTGGTCTCCGTATCTCAAAAAAGATATAGTAGAATTGGAAAAGGTACAGCAAAGGGCGACGAAAATGATAGTGGGGATGGGACGACTTTCCTATGAAGAGAGGCTGAGAAGGCTAGGGCTTTTCAGCTTGGAGAAGAGACGGCTGAGGGGAGATATGATAGAAGTGTATAAAATAATGAGTGGAATGGATCGGGTGGATGTGAAGCGACTGTTCACGCTATCCAAAAATACTAGGACTAGAGGGCATGAGTTGAAGCTACAGTGTGGTAAATTTAAAACGAATCGGAGAAAATTTTTCTTCACCCAACGTGTAATTAGACTCTGGAATTCGTTGCCGGAGAACGTGGTACGGGCGGTTAGCTTGATGGAGTTTAAAAAGGGGTTAGATAGATTCCTAAAGGACAAGTCCATAGACCGCTATTAAATGGACTTGGAAAAATTCCGCATTTTTAGGTATAACTTGTCTGGAATGTTTTTACGTTTGGGGAGCGTGCCAGGTGCCCTTGACCTGGATTGGCCACTGTCGGTGACAGGATGCTGGGCTAGATGGACCTTTGGTCTTTCCCAGTATGGCACTACTTATGTACTTATGTAAAGTTGCACATGAGGTCAGAGAGATGGTTAAATATTATCTCAGCTAGGGTAGGAGTGGATAAACATGTCCTGCTGCAGTATATGCAGCCTGAGTACTCGTTGTGTGTGTGAGTGAGACTAACAAGTTAGTTACTTCTTCCAGTAAAGGCCTGGTTGAAGAGCCAAGCTTTCACCTACTTCCTGAAGTAGAGATAGTCTTGTGTTAAGTGCAGCGTTTCAGGCAGTGCATTCCAGAGTGTGGGGGCTACTCCGGAGAAGGCTCGGTTAATGTATTTTGGAGAGTGTGTGGTTAGTGACCACGTTGCAGCTTTGCAAATCTCCTCAATGGAGGCTGACTTTAAGTGGGCCACTGACGCAGCCATGGCTCTAACATTATGAGCCGTGACATGGCCTTCTAGAGTCAGCCCAGCTTGGGCATAAGTGAAAGAAATGCAATCTACTACTACTACTTAACATTTCTAGAGCGCTACTAGGGTTACGCAGCGCTGTACAGTTTAACAAAGAAGGACAGTCCCTGCTCAAAGGAGCTTACAATCTAAAGGATGACATGTCAAGTTGGGGCAGTCTACATTTCCTGAATAGAGGTATAGTGGTTAGGTGCCGAAGGCGATATTGAAGAGGTGGGCTTTGAGCAAGGATTTGAAGATGGGCAGGGAGGGGACCTGGTGTATGGGCTCAGGGAGTTTATTCCAGGCATGGGGTGTTGCGAGGCAGAAAAGGCGGAGCCTGGAGTTGTCGGTAGTGGAGAAGGGTACCGAAAGGAGGGATTTGTCTTGAGAGCGGAGGTTACGGGTAGGAACGTAAGGGGAGATGAGGGTAGAGAGTTAAGGAGGGGCTGCAGATCAAGTGCATTTGTAGGTTAGTAGGAGAAGTGAAGTGACTTGAGGAGAGGGGTGATATGAGTATTATCGGTCCAGGCGGAAGATAAGACGTGCAGCACAGTTCTGAACGGACTGAAGGGGGGATAGATGGCTAAGTGGGAGGCCAGTGAGGAGTAGGTTGCAGTAGTCAAGGCGAGAGGTGATGAGAGAGTGGATGAGAGTTCGGGTGGTGTGCTCAGAGAGGAAAGGGCGAATTTTGCTAATGTTATAGAGGAAGAAGCGACAGGTCTTGGTTATCTGCTGGATATGTGCAGAGAAGGAGAGGGAGGAGTCAAAGATGACTCCGAGGTTGCGGGCAGATGAGACGGGGACAATGGGGATGTTATCAACAGAGATAGAGAGTGGAGGGAGAGGAGAAGTGGGTTTGGGTGGGAAGACAATAAGCTCGGTCTTGTACATCCAGGCAGCAATGTCGGATAAGCAGGCCGATACTTTGGCCTGGGTTTCCGCAGTGATGTCTGGTGTGGAGAGATAAAGCTGGGTGTCGTCAGCATCAACATGATATTGGAAACCATGAGATGAAATCAGGGAGCCCAGGGAAGAGGTGTAGATTGAGAAAAGAAGGAGTCCAAGGACAGATCCCTGGGGAACTCCAACAGAGAGTGGGATGGGGGTGGAGGAAGAACCATGAGAATGTACTCTGAAGGTACGGTGGGAGAGATAAGAGGAGAACCAGGAGAGGACAGAGCCCAGGAACCCAAATGAGGACAGTGTGGCAAGAAGTAAATTGTGATTGACAGTGTCAAAAGCGGCGGATAGGTCGAGAAGGATGAGGATGGAGTAGTGGCCTTTGGATTTGGCAAGGAACAGGTCATTGCAGACTTTAGATAGTGCCGTTTCTGTCGAGTGTAAGGGGCGAAAGCCGGATTGAAGCAGATCGAGGATGGCATGAGAGGAGAGAAAATCAAGGCAACGGCTGTGGACTGTGCGCTCAAGTATCTTGGAGAGGAAGGGTAGGAGGGAGATGGGGCGGTAGTTGGAGGGACAGGTAGGGTCTAGTGATGGTTTTTTGAGGAGTGGCGTGACTACAGCATGCTTGAAGGTGTCAGGGACAGTTGCAGTGGAGAGACAGAGGTTGAGGATATGACAGATGGGGGGGGGGGTGACAGTAGGAGAGATGGTGTTAAGTAAGTTGGTGGGGATGGGTCAGAGGAACAGGTGGTGCATTTCGAGGAGGAAAGAAGATGGGCAGTTTCCTCTTCGGTGATATCAGGAAACGAGGAGAAAGAGGCCTGGGTTGGTTGGTTGAGGGAGTGGGTTATAGGGTGAAAAGGAGATGGTTTGGTGGTGAATTCAAGGGGGCTTTGATAAAAGCAAACCTCTCATGAAGTGAACAACTAAAGGCTGTCAAGAGATTGGCTTACCCTCTACATGGCAATGAAAAGCACTAATTGCACTAAGGTGAACTCTTACAGAGTTGGTCTTGAGACCAGACTCTGACAAGTGTAGAAGGCATTCAGCAGGGTCTGTGTAGGACAAGAAAGAGGATCTAGGGCCTTGCTGTCAAACCAGATGGCAAGCCTCCTCCATTTGAAAGAGTAACACCTCTTCGTGGAATCTTTTCTGGACAAAAGCAAGACTCGGGAGACACTCTCTGAAAGACCAAAGGAGGCAAATTCTAAGCTCTCAACATCCAGGCCATGAGAGCCAGAAACTGGAGGTTAGAATATAGAAGCGACCCCTTGATCTGGGTGATAAGGGTTAGAAAATATTCCAACCTCCGCGGTTCCTCGGAGGACAACTCCAGAAGAAGAGGGAACCAAATTTGACGCGGCCAGAAAGGAGCAATCTGCCAAGCTGTGATCTGTTGAGATGCTCGTACTAAGGACACTAGGGACAGGAGGTTGTCCGCCCTTGCCTCGGGAAGAAAAGCACGAGCTGTCTTTGTGTTCAACAGAGCTCCAATGAATTCCAACTTTTGAACTGGGGTGAGATGGGACTTGGAGTAATCGATCAAGAATCCCAGTAATTCTAGCACCTGAATAGTCATTCGCATGGACTGTAGAGCGCCTGCCTTCGAGGTGCTTTTCACCAGCCAGTCGTTGAGATAAGAGATCACATGCACTTCCAGTCTGTGTAGCAACGCTGCGACTACTTCTAGGCACTTTGTGAACACTCTGGGCACAGAAGCCAGACCAAAGGGCAGTACACAGTACTGAAAGTGCTGCGTTCCCAGCCGAAATTGAAGATACTTCCTGTGAGCTGGAAGTATCGAGATATGTGTGTAAGCATCCTTTAAGTCCAGAGAGCATAGCCAATCGTTCTCTTGAATCATGGGAAGAAGGGTGCCAAGGGAAACTATCCTGAACTTTTCTCAAACGCATCCCCCCTGTCTTTTTCTGCACAAGGAAGTACCTGGAAAAGAATCCCAGCCCTTCTTCCCCTGGTGGAATGGGTTTGACCGCACTGGCCTTTAGAAGGGCAGAGAGTTCCTCTGCAAGTACCTGCCTGTGCTGGGAGCTGTAAGATTGAGCTCCCGGTGGGCAATTTGGGGGTTTGGATAGATTGAGGGTGTATCCTAACCGGACTATTTGCAGAACCCACCGGTTGGAGGTTATGAGAGGCCACCTTAGGTGAAAAACATCAACCTCCCCCTAACCGGCAAGTCGTCCGGTATGGACACTTTTATAGAGGCTATGCTGAACCGGAGCCAGTCAAAATAGACTGTCTCCCCGGCAAGGAACATCCGCCATCCGCTGCTGGACCGAATGATCCAGGTCAGAGACACGCAGCCATGAGAGTCTGCGCATCACTATACCTTGAGCAGCGATCCTGGATGCCACGTCAAAAGTGTCAAAAGTACCCCTGGCCAGGAACTTGCAACACCCCTACTGCTGCCTTACCACCTGGCAAAAAGGCTCGGCCAGCTCCGAAGGGAGTGCATCAACCAAGCTAGACAGTTGATGTATCGAGTCCCGCAAGTATACACTCGTGAAGAGCTGGTATGACTGGATCTTGGCCGTGAGCACAGCGGCCTGATATGTCTTCCTTCCAAAAGAATCAAGAGTCCTAGCTTCTCTGCCTGGGGGTGCTGAAGCATAGTCTGTAGAACTCCTGGCTCTCTTGAGGGCGGAGGCCACCACCATGGAATTGTGGGGTAAGTGAGCCCTCACCAACCCAGGTTCACCGTGGATCCGATACTGGGATTCAGCTTTTTTCGGGACCACAGGGCCAGACAGGCTGACCAGTTTTGCATAAGGACTTCCTTCAGTACCTTAGGTAGAGGAACTATCACAGCCTCTTTAGGTGGAGAAGAATAATCCAGGACCTCGAGCATCTCAGTCCTGGGCTCATCCTCAACCTCCCGGACAAAAGAGGAAAAGGACAGAGTCTCCGGTGGAGATAGTCTCCTTTCTAGCGGAGGGGAAGGGTCAGAGCGATTCCCAAAGGACTCATCAGAAGAGAAGTACCTGGGATCCTCATCTGACTCCCATGAATGCTCCTGCTCAGTGTCGGAGAAAACCTGAGTTAAGGTGCTTCGACACTGGACCTGCCTCAATGCCGAGGAACGATGTCCTCTATGGCTATTTTGAGAGGCCGATGCCTAGTCTGACTGCGGCGAAGCTCCTTCCACTGACGTCGAAGGGGAGTCGACCTGGATGGCAGCTGACACCGATGCCTCAGGTGGCACCGCGGTCGGGGACCTCACCGCAGGTGGACCAGAAACCGCTGTAGCAGATGATACAGAAGATGCAAGCACCCCGACACCGAAGCTGACTGACGTAGCAGTCCCTCCATAAGTTCTGGAAACAAGGCCCGGATGCGCTTGTCGAGAGCCGCTATCTGAGAAGACTGCAGGGTCGGTGGGACAGGCAGTGTCAGAATCCGTGGAGGCTCAGGAGCAGGCATCAGGCTGCTAGGAGACCGACGCATCGGCACCTCCTGTATCGAGGGGGAGCAATCCTCTCGGCGCCGACGCTTCTCGGGTGCCGACTCTCTCGACGCCCTGGAGCTCCTGCTACCATGCGTCGAAGGAGAACGATGACGGTGCTTCCTTCGCTCAACACCCGTCATCGAGACTCCTTGGTACCGAGGAGGACGTGGAATCCTCGCGTCTCCTCGGGGCCGGGTCCGACGAAGGCCGGTCCTGGAGGGCCTGCATAACAGGAGGCCTTGAGGCAGGTGGAGACCCACTCGACGCCTCACTGCTCCCAGCACGAATTGGTCTCATAGCACCCATTACCTCTCTTCCCGAGGTCGAGCGGCTGGGCTATGGTCGGGCCCAAGGCACTGAATACACCAGGCATGGGTATCGGTACCTGAGATTGTCCGGTTGCACCGAGTACAACACTTGAAGCCACTGGGTGTGTTCGATGAAATGGAAGGAAAAACGGCTTCGGCGAAATCAAAAGACGCGATCGTGTCTACTTAAAGAAAAAAGGGCACAAACAAGAAAGGGAGCTCCTGACCGCACGGCTTAAAGCCGGCCGCGTCGAAAAACAAAGAAAACTAAGAGGATTCTAATAATTTTTTTTTAAAGAAAATGACGAAAACTAAAAGAGAAAAAAGAAGAAAACAAGTAGTCAGACGCTTTCCTGGTCCTTACGAGGAGCAGAGAAAAAATCCTGTTACCTCGAACACAGACAAGAAAAAACTGAAGTAGCACGTTCACGCTACGGGCGGGAAGTGATCTGCGCATGCGCGGTGTGCGCAGCTCGCACGCTAGAAGACTATAGCAAAACTTTGTTTATTTTGCTGGCAAAATGCCGATTCCTGGGCCAATGCGGACGTCGACCCACATGTGAGAACAATCAGCCTGCGTGTCCTCGAAGAAACAGGATATTCTCACTGAAATTTGGCCATCTGTATTGTATACAGTGTATTTATTTAGATTTTAGTGTAGAAAAATGAGCACAAAATACAGAGTTTAAAATTGCTGTTTCTAGCAACTATAATAATTTTTAAAGCTGTTTTAATGATATTTGATTGTTATTTCATGATATTTATATCTACATACGGGAAACTTTCAAATAAATTAAAAAGCTGTCCAATAAGTTTTAAAAAACCCCCAAAAACTTTAGTCCTCCACCTTTTAAGGCACTACCTATCCAATTGAAACAGCTTTAGACTTGTTAAACATGGACCAACAATAATAAAAAAGGACAATGTGGATGCATTTGCTAGCTTTGTTTTGAGTAAATGGGGATGACAGCTGTGCTGGGAAGGGGAAAGTCAGACTGTCCTAATTGGCTTCATTGCTTACAATGGACTAGATAGGCTCACTTCCACTGCTGTTTATTAAACCTCCTTGTGTGTTCCTGAAGGGAGGGAGAATGAGGGGTGTGGTGGTGCTGCATAGGAGAGATGGATTTGCCATTAGACAGAACTAGAGGGAGAGAGAACTGCAGCTGGACTGAGTGATGGACCTGGGGAGGCAAAAGACAGGAGGGAATTTCAGGCTTTAGGATGGGGGTCATTCTTTGCAAAAACACTACAATATGCACACTCACATTCACAGTGTCCTCCACTATCCTTCCTCAGGAGTCTTTTGACCAATCAATGCAAGGGGAATAAGATATGCACACTCACACAGACACATGCAATGTCAGACTAAACACACACACACTCATTTCTGTTACTGTCCTGGAAGCTGTTTTCTCTGCAGCATCTGAGTGAAACATCCGGCCACAGGTGGCAGCACCTGATGTGTCTCAAGATAAAGAGGGAGTTGGTGCTGCCTCTCTCTGCTCTCACTCCCTGCAGGTGCAGCGGCAGCCCAGGAACAATGACTATGATGTCACTCACAAGCAGGGTAGATTGAGAACAAGTAGGTTAGATTGAGAACACAGCATGAGAGGGAGACCACGCCCCTTGGTCACAAGACTCGTGAGGCAGGGGAGAGGAGGCTAAGATCCCGCCCCTCTGACACTGTGATTTGTCAGATTCCACCTAGGGCGGTCCTAATGGTCCAGGGGTTCCAGTTCTCTCTGATTCCCATTTCCCAGATCTGCCCCCAGGGATGAAGGGCAGGAGGATGGCTCTTGGGGTTTGTGCTGAGCAGGTAGGAGACTGGCAGGAGGTGGGCAGCAGGGGATGCAGTGCCAGGCAATGCCACACACACACAAGAAGAAATGAGCCTGGCACTGCTCAATCCATTCCCTGCTGTAGCCCCTCAGGCTCTTCTTCCTCATTCTCCTCCCCTCACACTGGCAGGAGGTGGGCAGCAGGGGATGCAGTGCCAGGCAATGCCACACACACAGAAGGCTCTTCTTCCTCATTCTCCTCCCCTCACTGGCAGGAGGTGGGCAGCAGGGGGAGGCAGTGCCACACACAGAAGAAATGAGCCTGGCACTGCTCAATCCATTCCCTGCAGCCCCTCAAGCTCTTCTTCCTCATTCTCCTCCCCTCACACTGGCAGGAGGTGGGCAGCAGGGGATGCAGTGCCAGGCAATGCCACACACACACAAGAAGAAATGAACCTGGCACTGCTCAATCCATTCCCTGCTGTAGCCCCTCAGACTCTTCTTCCTCATTCTCCTCCCCTCACACTGGCAGGAGGTGGGCAGCAGGGGATGCAGTGCCAGGCAATGCCACACACACAGAAGGCTCTTCTTCCTCATTCTCCTCCCCTCACTGTTGGGCAGCAGGGGATGCAGTGCCAGGCAATGCCACACAAGAAGAAATGAGCCTGGAACTGCTCAATCCATTCCCTGCAGCCACTCAGGCTCTTCTACCTCATTCTCCTCCCCTCACAGCAGCTGCTGCTCCTGCTTTACCTGGCATTTTCTACTTCCTTATCTCTTTTGCAAACCAGGATACAAATTCACCACCAAGAAATCAATTTAGTGGATATTTTTGTTTTCAATTTTATACCCACATATTGACATATTAAGGAGCACCCTCAGATATTCCCACCATAGTAACTCACAGATAATCACTGTGGTTTTTTGTGGTACAGCACCTCATTCATCGGGTTGTTCCTAATTTTGTTTTATATATTTTCCCAATTCAAGTGCCGTTAGATTGGTGCAACACATTCCTATATTTTTAATTACTTTTAAATAGTTTTTTTGTTCATGTATGTGTGCCCAATCAATCATAAAACTTCAAAACGGATAATATTATCAATCACTTATCTTAATCGTGTATTGGAATAATGCCCCGACTGCATAAACGTAATCCAATTCAATCCTCCGCCTTCCCCTGAAGACGCCCGACGCCGCGGGTTTCACTCTTCTTTCTTCAGGGACTAGGGTTAAGGCGAGCCTGTTCACAGCAATTGCTCAATACCAACTGCAGTCATTCAAGGGTTTCACCTGTGTGGCTTTTAAGGCGCCTGCCCGAAGGGCTACATTCTGGGACTTTCCTTTTGTGACGTCACTATAAAATAAGATTTAAGAAAACTTTATTAATTCTGTATCCCAGATAGATCAATTTATTTAAATTCTGTAATACTACAGCTTCCTTCTCATGTCAGATCAATGTCCATCTAAGTGAAAATGTCCTTGTGAGCAATTACAACATTCAGCTATTACTAATTCAATGTCCATATAGATAATAATGGCACACCGTATATATATATATATAGTCCATTATATCATATTATAGTGTGCCATTCAATGTTCTCATTGAGGCCCGCAGGGTTAATTTAATTCAATTTAAAAATCCACCACTGCTCCGTTTTGAAGTTTTATGATTGATTGGGCACACATACACGAAGAAAAAAACTATTTAAAAGTAATTAAAAATATAGGAATGTGTTGCACCAATCTAACGGCACTTGAATTGGGGAAAATATATAAAAGAAAATTAGGAACAACCCGATGAATGAGGTGCTGTACCACAAAAAACCACAGTGATTATCTGTGAGTTACTATGGTGGGAATATCTGAGGGTGCTCCTTAATATGTCAATATGTGGGTATAAAATTGAAAACAAAAATATCCACTAAATTGATTTCTTGGTGGTGAATTTGTATCCTGGTTTGCAAAAGAGATAATGTGTATTTATTGACCAGAGAGCTATAGATACTTTCTTGGATTCTGTTGGTGGACTTTCTGCTTCCTGACATCTCTTTACATTCTCCTTCCTCTCTCCCTCTCCCCTTCCTTTCTGGAACTGGAGGTGTGGAGAAGGGCAGGAGAATGGCTCTTGGGGTTTCTGCTGAAGCAGGTAGGAGACTGGCAAGAGGTGGGCAGCAGGGGATGCAGTGCCAGGCAATGCCACACACACACAAGAAGAAATGAGCCTGGCACTGCTCAATCCATTCCCTGCTGTAGCCCCTCAGGCTCTTCTTCCTGATTCTCCTCCCCTCACACATCTGCTGCTCCTCCTGATTTACCAGACTTTCACTTTCTGCTTTACCTTCTCTTTCCTCTCTCCCTCTCCCCTGACTGTTTCTGGTTTTGTGTTTCAGATGCGTATGACGTTTGAGGACGTCGCTGTCTCTTTCTCCCAGGAGGAGTGGGAGTATTTAGATGAAGGGCAGAAGGAGCTTTGGAGGGAGGTGATGAAGGAGAATTATGAGACTCTGATGTCTCTAGGTAAGGATTTCCTGTTATTCCCCCTGTTAAAATCCCTTCTGAAGCACATTAAGGAGTGACTGGCAGTGGCTGAGTCTCAGTACAGGAAGCCAGAGTGATTGATAATGAAGGATGGCGAGATGACCCACTCTATATGCAATGAAAGCAAGCAAGAGGGAATCGGCAACACAACAGAAGTCTAGTAGGCCATGGATAGAACTGAGAGGCAAAGTCTTAGGCTGAAAGAAGCAGTTTATTGAAGGACCCAACATGGCCTGTGTTTCAGCAAAGTGCCTATGTCAAGGGTCTATATATACAAATAAAACATTAAAACTATTAGTACAGACAATATAAATTATATAGTAAAAACAAACATATTAATTGTGAAAAATAAATACATAATTGTAAAAAAGTGCACAGATACCATACGATGTTCTCACAGCATAGCAGCAGGAGTGGATTGACCATTCGAGCAACTGGGCAGTGCCTGAGGCAGTGGGGGGTGGCAATACTTCCTCCCCACATCTCTCTGTCCCCAGGTCTGGAACTCCCTCTCTTTTACCCCCTCTCCAGCATTTCCCTTTTCTGACACTCCTCCCCCCAACCCCAGCACATTTATCTCAAACATTCCTTTTTTCGTACAGGGTCCCGGCGCAGGCTGTCTGCCGCTGACTGGGACCTTCTCTCTCCCAAGGGCCACCCTTGCGGAAGTAGGATTTGGGTTTCTGCTAGGTACTTGTGACCTGGATTGGCCACTGCTGGAAGCAGGATACTGGGCTAGATGGACCATTGATCTGACCCACTATGTCTGTTCTTATGTTCGATCTGGGGAGGGGCTAAGCTAAATGCTTTTACTACATTTTCTGGCAAAAACTTCAAGAGTAATTACCTGTTCAGTGATGAACATAACATCTCATTAACAGACTATAGACTTTTCCTCCAGAAACTTGTTCAAACCATTTTATAAAGCCAGATATGCTAACCGCTGTTACCACCCTGGCTACGAGTTCCAGAGCTTAACTATTCTTTGAGTGAAAAAATATTTTCTCCTGTTTGCTTTAAAAGTATTTCCGTGTAACTGCATTGAGTGTGCTCTAGTCTTTGTACTTTTTGAAAGAGTGAAAACTCGATTCACTTTTACTCATTCTGCAGCACTCAGAATTTTAAGGACCTCAATCGTATCCCCCCCTTATCCGTCTCTTTTCCACGCTGAAGAGCCCTAACCTCTTTAGCCTTTCCTCATATGAAAGGAGTTCAATCCCCTTTATCATTTCGGTCGCTGTTGGTGGAGGCATACTTATGAAAGGCCTAGACCAAGCAGTTTCAGTGTTGAAGAAAAAGGTCATTTAATCTTGATCAGTATGGCTGAAAGAGGAGCAGAAAATCCACAGACACAGGAAATAGAGTGGAAAAGGCAGGGAGAGAAATCATGAACACAATTTTGCTCTTAAATGCCTCTACTAGATTCAGTTAATGGAGGGGATGCACAAACACTTAATTTAGAGCTTTAGCAGTCCGGCACTCAATCCTCAGGCAATCGTAGACCAGGCAATCGGCGACCAGAATTGAGTATTGTGTTCAATTCTGGTCGCCGCATCTCAAGAAAGATATAGTAGAATTGGAAAAGGTGCAGCGAAGGGCGACTAAAATGATAGCGGGGATGGGACGACTTCCCTATGAAGAAAGACTAAGGAGGCTAGGGCTATACAGCTTGGAGAAGAGACGGCTGAGGGGAGACATGATAGAGGTATATAAAATAATGAGTGGAGTGGAACAGGTGGATGTGAAGCTTCTGTTCACGCTTTCCAAAAATACTAGGACTAGGGGGCATGCGATGAAACTACAGTGTAGTAAATTTAAAACAAATCGGAGAAAATGTTTCTTCACCCAACGTACAATTAAACTCTGGAATTCGTTGCCGGAGAAAGTGGTGAAGGCGGTTAGCTTAGCAGAGTTTAAAAAGGGGTTGGACGGATTCCTAAAGGACAAGTCCATAAACCGCTACTAAACGGACTTGGAAAAATCCAAAATTCCAGGAATAACATGTATAGAATGTTTGTACGTTTGGGAAGCTTGCCAGGTGCCCTTGGCCTGGATTGGCCGCTGTCGTGGACAGGATGCTGGGCTCGATGGACCCTTGGTCTTTTCCCAGTATGGCATTACTTATGTACTTATGTACTTATGTAGCAATACTGGGGAGTAGAGATATACATCTCTTTGATCCTGTCAGTGTCCTGCATGTCAAACATAAACTGTACTAATCGCAAACGTTTTTAGCTGTGCTATTTTTACTAAAGTTCTACTCTCCCCTAAACTTGGCTTAGACCTGTTGAACAGTAGGATTGCGTGGCCAGTATTCTCAGTGGAGGAGGGTAGTTAGTGGGGTCCCGCAGGGGTCTGTGCTGGGTCCGTTGCTTTTTAATGTATTTATAAATGACCTAGAGATGGGAATAACTAGTGAGGTAATTAAATTCGCCGATGACACAAAATTATTCAGGGTCGTCAAGTCGCAGGAGGAATGTGAACGATTACAGGAGGACCTTGCAAGACTGGGAGAATGGGCGTGCAAGTGGCAGATGAAGTTCAATGTTGACAAGTGCAAAGTGATGCATGTGGGTAAGAGGAACCCGAATTATAGCTACGTCTTGTAAGGTTCCACGTTAGGAGTTACGGATCAAGAAAGGGATCTGGGTGTCGTCGTCGATGATACGCTGAAACCTTCTGCTCAGTGTGCTGCTGCGGCTAGGAAAGCGAATAGAATGTTGGGTGTTATTAGGAAGGGTATGGAGTCCAGGTGTGCGGATGTTATAATGCCGTTGTATCGCTCCATGGTGCGACCGCACCTGGAGTATTGTGTTCAGTACTGGTCTCCGTATCTCAAAAAAGATATAGTAGAATTGGAAAAGGTACAGCGAAGGGCGACGAAAATGATAGTGGGGATGGGACGACTTTCCTATGAAGAGAGGCTGAGAAGGCTAGGGCTTTTCAGCTTGGAGAAGAGACGGCTGAGGGGAGATATGATAGAAGTGTATAAAATAATGAGTGGAATGGATTGGGTGGATGTGAAGCGACTGTTCACGCTATCCAAAAATACTAGGACTAGAGGGCATGAGTTGAAGCTACAGTGTGGTAAATTTAAAACGAATCGGAGAAAATTTTTCTTCACCCAACGTGTAATTAGACTCTGGAATTCGTTGCCGGAGAACGTGGTACGGGCGGTTAGCTTGACGGAGTTTAAAAAGGGGTTAGATAGATTCCTAAAGGACAAGTCCATAGACCGCTATTAAATGGACTTGGAAAAATTCCGCATTTTTAGGTATAACTTGTCTGGAATGTTTTTACGTTTGGGGAGTGTGCCAGGTGCCCTTGACCTGGATTGGCCACTGTCGGTGACAGGATGCTGGGCTAGATGGACCTTTGGTCTTTCCCAGTACGGCACTACTTATGTACTTATGTACTTATAACAATAAAATGTCTCAAAATACATATGGGCGGAGATCACGTGATGCGGTGTGAGTAGCGGCTGTGTTTAGCGCTGCTCCGGGATCCCCGCTCCCAATCGCCATCCCAATTGACTAACAAAACCCCACGAAAGGTGGAATTCTACTCTATTATACCGAGCCAGTCTATGGACCAATATCTCATTTCGATGCCAGCTGGAACAGCGCGTCGAGCACCAAAAATCGAAAAACCTGCATCGCCAAGCCCGATGTCCAAGATGGCGGAGGCGCGAGGCGAAAGCAGTGGAGAATTTACAGACAAGCAACTGGGCTCAACTAACCACAGCGGTCAGTGCGGTGCTACTACCCCGATTTGATCTGCTAACGGGGAAGTTGGATAAGCTGGACGGGGTTCTGACTGAAACAATAAAACGTACAATGGAGGCGGAACAGAGGATTTCAGTTCTCGAGGATGCACAGGCCCGCTGTGACCCAGACATCTCCCGCTTAAAGGAACAGATCAAGCAACAACAAGGCAAGTTAGAAGATATCGAAAACAGCATGAGGAGATGCAATCTAAGAATAGTTGGAATTCCAGAAACCGTGCAAGAAAAATCGCTGGGCCACTTAATAGAACAATGGCTGTGTAAAGAACTTGCCTTATCAGATAGCAATGGGGCCCTGTGCATTGAGCGCGCACACAGAGTTGGCAAACCTCATCCTGACAAACAGAAACCAAGGGTGGTTATAATTAAAGTGTTTAACTTTCTCCATTTTAAGAGAATTCAGGCTGAAAAGAGACACTTTAAGGTCTGTGCAGAAGGAATGGATCCTCAGGAGCTTAGCCGAAATTGGGTGGCGGAGCCGGTGGGGGGAAGAGGGGTTGGTGGTTGGGAGGCGAGGATAGTGGTGGGCAGACTTATACGATCTGTGCCAGAGCCAGTGGTGGGAGGCGGGACTGGTGGTTGGGAGGCGGGGAATAGTGCTGGGCAGACTTATATGGTCTGTGCCAGAGCCAGTGGTGGGAGGCGGGACTGAGGCGGGGAATAGTGCTGGGCAGACTTATACGGTCTGTGCCAGAGCCGGTGGTGGGAGGCGGGGCTGGTGGTTGGGAGGCGGGGATAGTGCTGGGCAGACTTATACGCTCTGTGCCCTGAAAAAGACAGGTAGAAATCAAGGTAAGGTATACACATATGAGTTATCTTGTCGGGCAGACTGGATGGACCGTGCAGGTCTTTTTCTGCCATCATCTACTATGTTACTACGTTTAAGGGTGCCCAAATAAGAATCTTCCAGGATTATTCAGCGGGAATACAAGAAAAGAGAAGAAGATTCCATCCTGTGTGCACTCTGTTGGTGGAGAAAACCATCCGCTTCGTGCTATTGTACCCAGCGATATTAAAAATACAACATGAAGGTCAGTGGAGATCTTTTGATTCGCCAACGACAGCGCAGGACTTTCTGAATAAGGAGGTGTGGCGGCCTACAGCATGAACTGAGAAGGAGGACATTCTGACAGATTGAATACCATGCAGAAGAGCGGAGAGCCAGGACCCGTGGCGAAGTGCTTGGGCTTTAATTAGGATCAGACAATTGTGAGCCCGCCATGTGCAGGACCCGCGAGGGAAAGCTGGAGAGACTTGAGTTAACGCACAATGCGCAAGTTTGATGATGTTGTTATGTTAAATAGTCTTACTGTTTAAACGTATATAAGGGGACTCAGTGTGTAAGATGGTGGATATCAGAGAGGGGAAGGGGGCGGGGATCCCTGCAAGGTCGTGATTTAACTGCTGAGTTTTTCACTCAACGGGTTCCCACGGGTGTTATTTAGGGGATTAACCCCCGGGTGAGCGGGAGGGGGTTAGAGTAAGAAGGGAGCAAGAGTGGGTTCAGGATTGGGGAGGGCGGGGGGATGCGAAGATTAGCGCTTTGGGATAAACAATCTGATTTGATAGAATATGCAATACATCTAGGCTGGAGGATAAAGGAGTACAGCAATTTGTGGATGGACTTCGGCCACTGGGGAGGGGCTGGGACCCAGAGGCCGGGAATTACAAACCTAACTTCTCAGGGACCAATAAGAATTAAAACACTGTAAAATAATTACTTGGAATGTGAGGGGGATTTCCTCCCCAATAAAACGGAAGAAAATCCTAGCGCACTTAAAGCGCCTAAAGGCTGATATCGCATGCCTTCAGGAATCTAGGCTGACCGATCAGGAACATGAAAAACTCAAGCAACGCTGGGTGGGACAAATTTTATATGCCTCAACGGAGGGACGGAAAGGGGGTGTAGCAATCTTTCTCCGAGGACAAGCAGGCTGCTTGTTCTCACTGATGGGTGACGTCCACGGCAGCCCCTCCAATCAGAACACTTTCTAGCAAAGTCCTTTGCTAGTCCTCGCGCGCCGATGCGCACCGCGCATGCGCGGCCGTCTTCCCGCCCGAACCGGCTCGTGCCGGCCAGTCTTCTTTTGTCCGCGCTCGGTATGGTCGTGTTTCGCCGTTCGCGCCCCAAAGTTGACCTCGCGCGTCGTTTATCGACTTCGTTCTTGAAAAAAAAAAAAAAAAAAGGTGTCGGAAGGAGACCTTTACGGTTTTCTCCCTTCCCGTACTTCCAGTCTTTGCCCCGATAAATTTTCTTTTGTCGTCGGGGTAGGCCCTATTTAGGCCTCGGTCGAAGTTTTTCTTCCCCCTATTTTTGCGGTGCCAATTTCGCCATTTCGAGTTTTGATCTCGCCGGCGCGATTTTTCCGCCCATGACATCGAAGTCTTCCAGCGGCTTCAAGAAGTGCACCCAGTGCGCCCGGGTAATCTCGCTCACTGACAGGCACACGTCGTGTCTTCAGTGTCTGGGGGCTGGGCACCACCCGCAGGCCTGTAGTCTGTGTTCCCTTTTGCAAAAGCGGACTCAGGTAGCGAGATTAGCCCAGTGGAAAGTTTTGTTCTCGGGCTCTTCATCGGCACCGGGAGTATCGACTGCTTCGACGTCGTCGGCGCCTGGACCTTCATCTTCCCCCCCGATTGCATCGAGTGCATCGAGGCATTGGCCCTCTGCATCGGGGCGACATCGGAAGGCTGCGTCGGCGTCGGTGGTATCGAGACCTCCTCGTCTGCTGATGTCGTCGGACGGTGGTGCTTCGTCTGGAGTGCAGGTGAGGGCTGTCCATTCCCCTGCTGGTGGCGGTGAGCCTTCGGGTGGGTCTCCCCCTACCCTGAGGGCTCCTGAGGTACAGCCCCCCCGAGACCAACCTCCTTCGGCCTCGGCCCCGAGGAAGAGACGGCTGGATTCTACGTCCTCCTCGTCGGTGCCGGGAAGCTCCGGTGACATGCTTCGTCCCAAGAAGTCGAAGAAGCATCGTCACCGGTCCCCTTCCCGTGTCGGCACCGAGAGCTCTGGGTCGCCGAGGGAGTCGGCACCCAGTAGGCATCGGCACCGAGAGGACCGCTCGCCCTCTGTTCAAGAGGTGTCGATGCGCTCCCCTTTGGACAGCCCGGAACAGCCTCCACGCCCGGAACAGACTCTGACAGCGACGCCTGCATCGGCTTCCATGCCTTTTTCCACAGCCGCTCTGAACGAGAGTCTCCGGGCCGTTCTCCCAGAGATCCTGGGAGAGCTGTTGCGCCCTACCCCTCCGGTACCGGGGGTGCTTGCGCCACCGGTACCGTCGAGCGAGGCGCCGGCTGGCCCATTGCCCGGGGTGAGGTCTCCGGCATCGGTACCGCGTGCGGTACTGACTGTGGTAGCCTCCCAGGAAGCCTCCCCGACTACGTCGGCGGAGGGAGCTTCGCCGGTGCGGACGAGGGAGTCTACCTCTCGACACTCCCACCGTGGCCGTGGTTCCACGGAGTCGAGCCGGGCACGGCTGCAGACTCAGGTCCGTGAACTTGTGTCTGACACCGATGGTGAGGCCTCGTGGGAAGAAGAAGAAGACATCAGATATTTCTCTGACGAGGAATCTGAGGGTCTTCCTTCTGATCCCACTCCCTCTCCTGAAAGGCAGCTTTCTCCTCCCGAGAGCCTGTCTTTCGCTTCCTTTGTCCGGGAGATGTCTACGGCCATCCCCTTCCCGGTGGTTGTGGAGGACGAGCCCAGGGCTGAAATGTTTGAGCTCCTGGACTATCCTTCTCCACCTAAGGAAGCGTCCACAGTACCCATGCATCATGTCCTCAAAAAGACATTGCTGGCGAACTGGACCAAGCCATTAAGTAATCCCCACATCCCCAAGAAGATTGAGTCCCAGTACCGAATCCATGGGGACCCAGAGCTGATGCGCACTCAGTTGCCTCACGACTCTGGAGTTGTGGATTTGGCCCTAAAGAAGGCCAAGAGTTCTAGGGAGCATGCTTCGGCGCCCCCGGGCAAGGACTCTAGAACCTTGGACTCCTTTGGGAGGAAGGCCTACCATTCTTCTATGCTCGTGGCCAAAATTCAGTCGTACCAGCTCTACACGAGCATACACATGCGGAACAATGTGCGGCAGTTGGCGGGCTTGGTGGACAAGCTCCCCCCTGAGCAAGCCAAGCCATTTCAGGAGGTGGTCAGGCAGCTGAAGGCGTGCAGAAAATTCCTGGCCAGAGGGGTGTATGACACCTTTGATGTTGCGTCCAGGGCCGCTGCTCAAGGTGTGGTGATGCGCAGACTCTCATGGCTGCGTGCCTCCGACCTGGAGAATAGAATCCAGCAGCGGATTGCGGACTCGCCTTGCCGTGCGGATAATATTTTTGGAGAAAAAGTCGAACAGGTGGTAGAGCAGCTCCACCAGCGGGACACCGCATTCGACAAGTTCTCCCGCCGGCAGCCTTCAGCCTCTACCTCTACAGGTAGAAGATTTTTTGGGGGAAGGAAGACTGTTCCCTACTCTTCTGGCAAGCGTAGGTACAATCCTCCTTCTCGACAGCCTGCGGCCCAGGCTAAGCCCCAGCGCGCTCGCTCTCGTCAACAGCGTGCGCCTCAGCAAGGCCCCTCGGCTCCCCAGCAAAAGCAAGGGACGAGCTTTTGACTGGCTCCAGCAGAGCATAGCCGACATCCAAGTGTCAGTGCCGGGCAACCTGCCAGTCGGGGGGAGGTTGAAAGCTTTTCACCTAAGGTGGCCTCTCATAACCTCCGATCAGTGGGTTCTCCAAATAGTCCGGCAAGGATACACCCTCAATTTGGCCTCAAAACCTCCAAATTGTCCACCGGGAGCTCAGTCTTACAGCTTCCAGCACAAGCAGGTACTTGCAGAGGAACTCTCCGCCCTTCTCAGCGCCAATGCGGTCGAGCCCGTGCCATCCGGGCAGGAAGGGCTGGGATTCTATTCCAGGTACTTCCTTGTGGAAAAGAAAACAGGGGGGATGCGTCCCATCCTAGACTTAAGGGCCCTGAACAAATATCTGGTCAAAGAAAAGTTCAGGATGCTTTCCCTGGGCACCCTTCTCCCCATGATTCAGGAAAACGATTGGCTATGCTCTCTGGACTTGAAGGACGCCTATACGCACATCCCGATACTGCCAGCTCACAGACAGTATCTGCAATTTCAGCTGGGCACACGTCACTTCCAGTACTGTGTGCTACCCTTTGGGCTCGCCTCTGCGCCCAGGGTGTTCACAAAGTGCTTGGCTGTAGTAGCAGCGGCACTTCGCAGGCTGGGGGTGCACGTGTTCCCATATCTCGACGATTGGCTGATGAAGAACACATCCGAGGCAGGAGCCCTGCAGTCCATGCAGATGACTATTCGCCTCCTGGAGCTACTGGGGTTTGTGATAAATTATCCAAAGTCCCATCTTCTCCCAGTGCAGAAACTCGAATTCATAGGAGCTCTGCTGGATTCTCGGACGGCTCGCGCCTATCTTCCAGAGATGAGAGCCAACAACTTGTTGTCCCTCGTCTCGCGGGTGCGAGCGTCCCAGCAGATCACAGCTCGGCAGATGTTGAGATTGCTGGGCCACATGGCCTCCACAGTTCATGTGACTCCCATGGCCCGCCTTCACATGAGATCTGCCCAATGGACCCTAGCTTCCCAGTGGTTTCAGGCTGCTGGGGATCTAGAAGACGTGATCCACCTGTCCACGAGTTTTCTCAAATCCCTGTATTGGTGGACAATTTGGTCCAATTTGACTCTGGGACGTCCTTTCCAAATTCCTCAGCCACAAAAAGTGCTGACCACGGATGCGTCTCTCCTGGGGTGGGGAGCTCATGTCGATGGGCTTCACACCCAAGGAAGCTGGTCCCTCCAGGAACGCGATCTACAGATCAATCTTCTAGAGTTACGAGCGATCTGGAATGCTCTGAAGGCTTTCAGAGATCGGCTGTCCCACCAAATTATCCAAATTCAGACAGACAACCAGGTTGCCATGTATTACGTCAACAAGCAGGGGGGCACCGGATCTCGCCCCCTGTGTCAGGAAGCCGTCAGCATGTGGCTCTGGGCTCGCCGTCACGGCATGGTGCTCCAAGCCACATATCTGACAGGCGTAAACAACAGTCTGGCCGACAGGTTGAGCAGTATTATGCAACCTCACGAGTGGTCGCTCAATTCCCGTGTAGTGCGACAGATCTTCCAGGTGTGGGGCACCCCCTTGGTAGATCTCTTCGCATCTCGAGCCAACCACAAAGTCCCTCAGTTCTGTTCCAGGCCTCAGGCCCACGGCAGACTGGCATCGGATGCCTTCCTCCTGGACTGGGGGGAGGGTCTGCTGTATGCTTATCCTCCCATACCTCTGGTGGGGAAGACTTTGTTGAAACTCAAGCAAGACCGAGGCACCATGATTCTGATTGCTCCTTTCTGGCCGCGTCAGATCTGGTTCCCTCTTCTTCTGGAGTTGTCCTCCGAAGAACCGTGGAGATTGGAGTGTTTTCCAACCCTCATCACACAGGACGAAGGGGCGCTTCTTCATCCCAACCTCCGGTGCCTGGCTCTCACGGCCTGGATGTTGAGAGCGTAGACTTTGCCTCTTTGGGTCTGTCAGAGGGTGTCTCCCGCATCTTGCTTGCTTCCAGGAAAGATTCCACTAAGAGGAGTTACTTCTTTCTGTGGAGGAGGTTTGCCGTCTGGTGTGACAGCAAGGCCCTAGATCCTCGCTCTTGTCCTACACAGACCCTGCTTGAATACCTTCTGCACTTGTCTGAGTCCGGTCTCAAGACCAACTCTGTAAGGGTTCACCTTAGTGCAATCAGTGCATACCATTACCGTGTGGAAGGTAAGCCGATCTCAGGACAGCCTTTAGTTGTTCGCTTCATGAGAGGTTTGCTTTTGTCAAAGCCCCCTGTCAAGCCTCCTACAGTGTCATGGGGATCTCAATGTCGTTCTCACCCAGCTGATGAAACCTCCTTTTGAGCCACTGAATTCCTGCCATCTGAAGTACTTGACCTGGAAGGTCATTTTCTTGGTGGCAGTTACTTCAGCTCGTAGAGTCAGTGAGCTTCAGGCCCTGGTAGCCCAGGCCCCTTACACCAAATTTCATCATAACAGAGTAGTCCTCCGCACTCACCCTAAGTTCTTGCCAAAGGTTGTGTCGGAGTTCCATCTGAACCAGTCAATTGTCTTGCCAACATTCTTTCCCCGTCCTCATTCCTGCCCTGCTGAATGTCAGCTGCACACATTGGACTGCAAGAGAGCATTGGCCTTCTATCTGGAGCGGACACAGCCCAACAGACAGTCCGCCCAATTGTTTGTTTCTTTTGATCCCAACAGGAGGGGAGTGGCTGTGGGAAAACGCACCATATCCAATTGGCTAGCAGACTGCATTTCCTTCACTTACGCCCAGGCTGGGCTGGCTCTTGAGGGTCATGTCACGGCTCATAATGTTAGAACCATGGCAGCGTCGGTAGCCCACTTGAAGTCAGCCACTATTGAAGAGATTTGCAAAGCTGCGACGTGGTCATCTGTCCACACAGTCACATCTCATTACTGCCTGCAGCAGGATACCCAACGCGACAGTCGGTTCGGGCAGTCAGTTCTTCAGAACCTGTTTGGGCTTTAGGATCCAACTCCACCCCCCGAGGGCCCTGTTTGTTCTGTTCCAGGCTGCACTCTCAGTTAGTTGGTAAATTTTTTAGGTCAATCTCAGTTATGTCCTCGCCGTTGCGAGGCCCAACTGACCATGGTTGTTGTTTTGAGTGAGCCTGGGGGCTAGGGATACCCCATCAGTGAGAACAAGCAGCCTGCTTGTCCTCGGAGAAAGCGAATGCTACATACCTGTAGAAGGTATTCTCCGAGGACAGCAGACTGATTGTTCTCACAAACCTGCCCGCCTCCCCTTTGGAGTTGTGTCTTCCCTTCTCTTTGTCTTGCTACATATGAGACTGGCCGGCACGAGCCGGTTCGGGCGGGAAGACGGCCGCGCATGCGCGGTGCGCATCGGCGCGCGAGGACTAGCAAAGGACTTTGCTAGAAAGTGTTCCGATTGGAGGGGCTGCCATGGACGTCACCCATCAGTGAGAACAATCAGCCTGCTGTCCTCGGAGAATACCTTCTACAGGTATGTAGCATTCGCTTAGTACATAAAGATCTGGCATGCACTGCAGAAACAGTTATGAAAGACCCGCAGGGGCGTTATATACTGATTAAATTATGGCTGCAGGGCAGGGAGATCTCCTTAATGTTTATGCTCCCACCCCCTTTGACAAGCGGTTCTTCCCGGGACTACTGGAGACACTTAATCCAATTCAAGATAAAGGGCTAATAGTGTGTGGAGGAGTGGCCTAGTGGTTAGGGTGGTGGACTTTGGTCCTGGGGAACTGAGGAACTGAGTTCGATTCCCACTTCAGGCACAGGCAGCTCCTTGTGACTCTGGGCAAGTCACTTAACCCTCCATTGCCTCACGTAAGCCGCATTGAGCCTGCCATGAGTGGGAAAGCACAGGGTACGAATGTAACAAAAATAAAATAAATGCTATTGGAGGTTCTACATGGAATGTTGCTACTATTGGAGATTCTACGTGGAATGTTGCTACTCCACTAGCAACATTCCATGTAGAAGGCTGCGCAGGCTTCTGTTTCTGTGAGTCTGACGTCCTGCAAGGCCTAGTGCACACTGAGCAAGTACAAGATTTACTAACGAAAGCAGGGATGCCCCATTTCAATAAGACCGCAATGGATAAACTAAAAATTCCTATACAACCAAAAGAGCTACAGCGGGCCATTAAAGGGCTAAAATCTATGTCGGCCCCCGGGGCTGACGGGTTCACCAGGGAATTTTATAAACTATTGCAACATTCTATTTTGGGCCCGCTTTTTGAGTACCATCAAGCAGTCATTGAGGAAGGGAACTTCCCAAAATATGAGAATACAGCCCAAATTGTCCTTTTATTGAAACCCGGTAAAGCTATAGAAGAACCGGAATCCTACCGGCCCATCTCCCTAATTAACGTAGATATTAAGCTGCTGGCAAAAATCCTGGCTGACAGATTGGGGAATGTCCTCCCGGAATTGATTGACCCAGCACAGGTTGGATTTATACCCAAACGACATTCAGTCTTACATATCCGGAAAGTGTTAATGTCGATAGCTCAGTGTAAATATCAAAAGGAACCCGCAATGATAGTCAGCCTGGACGCCGCTAAGGCTTTCGACCAAGTGAGTTGGGGTTTTTTGTTCCAGGTTCTTGACTGGATAGGGCCTACCAGGGGAATTTATGAAGGCCCTGAAACCATTATATGAAGACCCTGAGGAGCAGATAGCAATTAATGGGGGACTCTCAAAAAGTTTTAAGATCACCAAGGGTACCAGACAGGGGTGCCCACTATGTTGCTCAGATTGCTTAATGCTAACACCGAAGTTAAGGGAGTAAGACTGGGGGCGCAAGAAGTAAAAACATTAGCATATGCGGATGATATCATGCTGGTGCTCACAAAGCCTCAGGTATCCCTGGCAAAGGCTTTGGAATTAATCAGTTGATATGGGTCTATGGCAGGGTTTACTCTTAACCTTCATAAATTGTGTGCGATGCCGTTGGATGACAAGATAAAACGCACCGGGACAGGACAATTTCCCCTACAATGGGCAGAGTCAAAGATAAAATATTTGGGGATCTATCTAACTAAGGATCTAAGGGAATTGTATAAAGTCAACGTTATACCACTCTTAGAATTAACAAGATGCAAGATAGCACTGTGGGGAGATCTCCCACTGACAGTGTGGGGAAGGATAGCCCTATTTAATATGATTTTGGCCCCAAAATGGCTATACTTGTTTCAACAGCTTCCGCTGTTCCTAAAACACAGAGAAGAAAAGACCTTGTCGAAACTCTTACAGGAGGAGGAGTGGCCTAGTGGTTAGGGTGGTGGACTTTGGTCCTGGGGAACTGAGGAACTGAGTTCGATTCCTGGCACAGGCAGCTCCTTGTGACTCTGGGCAAGTCACTTAACCCTCCATTGCCCCATGTAAGCCGCATTGAGCCTGCCATGAGTGGGAAAAAGTGCGGGGTACAAATGTAACAAAATATATATATATATATACCTATGGCGGGGGAAAAAACCAAGGATGAGCAGTCAGTCAGGAGAGTGATGGGCTGGCAATGTGGCAGGGGGGAGGCAGGTAGGTAGTTGTGCAGGCTAGGAGGTAGGCAGGTTGTTGATGGGCAGACAAGCAGGCAAGTTGAAGGGCTGATAAACAGGCAGGCAGGTCGGTTGATTGGCTAGCAGGCAAGCAAGCCAGGTTGTTGATGGGCAGACAAGCAGGCACGTTGAAGGGCTGACAAGCAGGCACGTTGGTTGATTGGCTAGTAGGTTGATTGGCTAGCAGGCAGGCAGGCAGGTGGAGAGCTCAGCAGCAGGACTGGAACAAGCTGGAATAATTTGGAGGTTGGTTGATTGGCTAACAGGCAGGCAGGCAGGAACAGGTGAGTGCGGTGGGGAGCATAGCAGCAGGACTGGAACAAGCTGGACTAATTTGGAGCAGAAGAGAGCGGAGCAGACGGACTGGAATGAGCTGGATCAGGCGGACAGGAACAAGCTGGAGCAGACGGATTGTAATGAGCTGGATCAGGCGGACAGGAACAAGCTGGAGCAGACGGATTGTAACGAGCTGTATCAGGCGGACTGGAACAAGCTGAATCAGGCGGTCTGGAATAAGTTGGAGCAGATGGACTAGAACCAGCAGGGAGAAGCTGGATCAGGTGGACTGGAACAAGCTGGGGCAGATGGCCTGGACTGGAATAAGCAGGGAGAAGCTGCATCAGGTGGACTTGGCAACATTGGAGAAGCTGGATCAGGCGGACAGGAACAGGCTGGAGCAGGACTGGAACAGGCAGGGAAAAACTGGATCAGGCGGATTGGAACAAGCTGGACTGAGACAAGCAGGAGCAAGGTGGAACAGATGGATTGGATCAAGCTATAGCAGATGGACTGGAGCAGCAGGACTGGAACAAGTTGGAATAGGCTGGAACAAGATGGACTACAACGACAACAAGCTGGAGCGGAGCAAGACTGGAATAAGCATCCAACGGCCTAACGATAGCGGCGACAGTAATTCATCCAGGTGAGGGACCGCAACTGGCCCCTCAGCAGCTGTGATCAGCGTGGGTCAGAGGTGGGCGGTCACCGGGTCAGGTCGGTGAGAGGCGGGTGGCCGCGTGGCTGGGTCAACCGCGTGGCTGGGTCAACCAGGGGATCGCCGTGTGGGAGTGCACGTCAGCTCGGACGGCCTCCGGAGCACAGCCGTGTGCATGGTGCTCCTCTTTTCCTCCCCTCTGAGCCGATGTGGTCAGCGGCTGGCCTCTAGCGCTCTCCTCGCTTCACAGCTTGTGAGGGGGCGCCAATGACCAGATCAGAGCTGCGATCCTTGCCGGAGGGGAAGCCGTCTCAGCGACGGCCCACCTTGGACGCCACCAGAGCGGCTCACGCTGCGACCCTGAGGATAGCGATGGGTTCAGAAGACCCACCTGTCGGAGAGGAGGTCGCGGTTCGCCCTCGGCAAATTGCTAGGTCAGCTTCTTTCGTCCGGCGGTTCGAGGTTGCGAGGTCAGCTGGGCTGCCTGGAGGCCACAAGGTCGGCTGGCCTGCTTGGTGGTCGCCAATCCTGGCTGATACTTGCCAGGCCTCGTAGCGGATCTCCTCTTAGACCACCTGGGCTCCGGTTAGAGTGTCTGTATGTTAATCTGCATTCAAATAGAGCTCTCTGATTGGATGAGCAGCTCCTGTTAGAAATCTGCCCGGGAACAGAGAGAAGAGAGCATTGCAATTGAAGATTTGGACTGAGAGGACATGTGTAAGGACTGATAGAAAGAATTGAAATTATAAAAGAGTGCCTGATTATGTGGTAAATGAGAAAATATGAGTGAAAAGAGATTGGTGGAAATTTACAAGTCTGAGGTTTCTCTATTGAGAAAAGGATCTGAATATTTCACTTGTAAGCCTTCCCTTCGTTCCCGTCAGTGTCCCGCCTTCTTCTGACGTCATTTCCTCTTTCCGTGAGGGCGGGACACTGACGGAAATGAAGGGAAGGCTTACAAGGCTAGAGACGGGCTTTCACTGCGACTGCTGCGATGGAGGCAGGGGAGCAAGGAGAATTGTTGAGGGTAGGTATGGATGGCTGGGGGGGGCAGGGGAGCGAAGAGAATCGCTGGGTGGGTGTGGATGGCTGGAGGGGGCAGGGGAGAGGAGAGAATTGCTGGGTGGGTGTGGATGGCTGGAGGGGGCAGGGGAGAGGAGAGAATTGCTGGGTGGGTGTGGATGGCTGGAGGGGGGCAGGGGAGAGGAGAGAATCGCTGGGTGGGTGTGGATGGCTGGAGGGGGGCAGGGGAGAGGAGAGAATCGCTGGGTGGGTGTGGATAGCTGGAGGGGGGCAGGGAAGAGGAGAGAATCGCTGGGTGGGTATGGATGGCTGGAGGGGGGCAGGGGAGAGGAGAGTTGCTGGACATGGGTGGATGGAGGGAGGGTAGGGGGGAGAGGAGGGTTGCTGGACATGGAGGGGGAGGGAGGAGTGAGGAAGGAGATGAGATGACGGAAAAGGAAGAGAGTAGAAAAACTGCACATGGATGAAGAAAATAGGCAAAAGCTGGATCCACTGGACAGTCAAGTCTGCGGAGGACCCAGCTTTTACTTACGGATGTAGGACAAGAAATGAAGAAGAAAGGCGGAAAGTAAAGAAATAAATGGAAAGGAAGCCCTGGAAATGGAGTTAAGAGGACAGATAGCAGCAGAATCGGATACTGGGCCAGCATGATCAGAAAAACAAAGTCACCAGACAACAAAGGTAGAAAAGAAAATTTTATTTTTATTATAGTGTTTGGAATATGTCCACTTTGAGAATCAGGTGCTCAACATTAAAAGTTTATATTTATTTACTTATTTATGGCATTTTATCCCACATTAAACATGAATTAGGGTGTTTTGTGGCTGTACATGAGAATTGTGATATTATGATCCCTTGTTTCATATTGTTGACGGTCTGCATTTTCCGTATGGGTAGTATATTGGTGTATTAAGTTCTGCCCAGTGTAATATTTATGGTACAGTAAGGTTCTGAGTGTGTTTTTGCACAAAGTTGTGCATAGTGTTTTGTAGTTGAGCGATTGTGGTTAGTATATGCTTTGAGCAACCACTTTATTCTTTGACATATGATACATATCTAATATCTAAATTTAATAAAATGTATTAATTGTGACTTTTATTTATTTATTTATTTTTTTCTGTGCGTTATCAGACAATTATGGATTTAAGCTCCACCCCTTTGGCCCCACCCCTAACCCCGCCCCCTTTAGCCTCCCCAAACAGTTGGGCCACTGACCGCCTATGCTCAACCTCTTAAGGGCGGCCTGAATTTCTTCCCCTTTAAGAGGCGCATTTAACACAGCCAGCTGTTCTGAGTTTAGCTCTGGTATGCCAAGTCCTTGAAAAAAATTTGTACACTGCCCTGAATCATACAGAGCTTTATAAAATTCAACAAATGCCTCCTTTATTTCCTCTTCTGTTGCATACCTCTTCCCCGACCTCGCCGTTATGCGGGAGATCACTTGCTTCGCCGGTCTATTACGCACTAAACTTGCCAGCAATCTGCCCGCCTTATTCCCCCACCTGTGAAGATTATATTTGTATAATTGAATGTCTCTCTTGGCCCTTTGACTCAGAATTGCATTGATGTTAGATTTCAAATCCTGAAGTTTATCCTGCACCTCTGTGTTACCCGTCACTACACTTCCCCGGGCCTCGTGCAGTTGTTTCAGCAGGGAGAAGAGTTCCCCATCGAGTTCTTTCCTCTTGCGTACTGTGTATTCTATGATCTTACCTCGCATAACTGCCTTCCCCGCTTCCCAAAATGTTACTGGACCAGTGTCTTTCGGGCTATTATCTGCCAGATAATACTGCCATTCTTTTATTAAGAATTTTTTAAACTCTTGGTCCAGATATAGTGTGGGATTCATTCTCCATCCTGTCAGCCGTTTCCCCTTTTTTAAATCTGTTTATTTTATAATTTTTCCATACATTGCGAAAGCATAACATAACAGGTTCACTGCACATACTAGTTACAACCAAAAGCATTGCATTTAGTGTCTAAATCACAATAACAGTCAACCAAGTACCAAGTTTCCAATCCTATTTCAAAACTATATCCCGCGCCCTCCCTCCCTCTCCCTCGCTGTAGCATATCTATAGGTAAGTTAGACAAAGTCTTTGAGTTGGGGATCTCTTTGCTCAAAAATGTCCCACACTTTATGATAGTGTGCAAGAGTGCCCTGTCTAATAGCTGTCAGTTTTGATAACTGACTTACATTATCCAGTCTATCAATCACCTTCTGCAGACCCGGCAGTTTTGGCTGCTTCCAAGCAGTTGCTATCGTCATCTTGCCGGCCACAAACAGATGTGAAGCAAATTGGTGGGTGATCCTCGTAACGCCTTTAGGTTTAAAGTGTAGCAAACACCCAATTACATCATTACTGGCATAGCTTAGACCAAGAGGCGTTGGGTTCAAAATTGGGACAAAAACTGCGAGACTTCTTAAAAGGGGACTCACATGGCCAGGTGTCTATATCCAGTTTGCATCGGGCTCTGCTGTTGCTCTGCCAGCCCTGAAACTATAAGAGCATTAACAGAGGCATGGAGCAAAGATTTGGGGTATGAATTGAAAGGGGTAAATTTTGCAAAATTGATAAAAGATATCCCCAAACAAGTGGGTGGGGCGGAGCTGCAGGAGAGTCAATACAGGATAATACACAGGGGATACATAGCGCAACTCAAGCAGCAAGAGCCGGTTGGGCGCCGGAGGCTCAGTGTGTAAAATGCAGACGAGGGAGAAACACATTTTTGCATGCATTTTGGAGTTGTGTCAAAGTGAAAATCTTTTGGAAAAGGCTCCATAATTATTTGGAGACTCTCATAGGGTACAGGTTAATTCCCTCTTGGAGAGGGGTGGTACTAAATAAAAAGGGAGCCTACGAACTTTCAGATAAGAGCACGGATCTCCTGCTGGGTAAGGCATAAGCAGTGGGGAAAAAATGCATATTGAGACATTGGATGCAAGAGGAACCACCCACCATCTGGCTTTGGAGGAATAAATTTCATGAGTTGATGTTATGGGAGGCTAGAGCAGCACGAGGTACCCCAAAGAAAAGAAAAGCATTCATTTCCATTTGGAACAGATACTTGCAAAAAATTTCTCATAAAGCACGAAGTGCAGTGCTCAATAATCTGACCGAGCCATGAGACAGAAGGAGGGGTTAGTGGAGTATGCATAGTTAGAGTAGTCCGCCTCAGAAAATATATAAGTACATAAGTAATGCCATACTGGGAAAAGACCAAGGGTCCATCGAGCCCAGCATCCTGTCCACGACAGCGGCCAATCCAGGCCAAGGGCACCTGGCAAGCTTCCCAAACGTACAAACATTCTATACATGTTATTCCTGGAATTTTGGATTTTTCCAAGTCCGTTTAGTAGCGGTTTATGGACTTGTCCTTTAGGAAACCGTCCAACCCCTTTTTAAACTCTGCTAAGCTAACCGCCTTCACCACTTTCTTCGGCAACGAATTACAGAGTTTAATTACACGTTGGGTGAAGAAAAATTTTCTCCGATTTATTTTATGTTTCAACGGTTTTTTATTGATGAATCAAAAATTACAAATCCACCTCAGCACAACGATTTCAGTACAGTATTGCGACACTCACGGTAGTAACACAACAAATATACACCACAGCTTACAGTCATCAAACTTTTAACATTTTTACCCCCCCCCCCCCAACTATGCTTTATATTCATGTTTCAACAGTTCTTATTGATGATATTATACAGATAACAATTATCATCGATGTTTTAGTATCACACCCCCCTCCCCCCCTGCCAGCATTCTAAAACAGTCTACTTTGAACTCATATGTTCCCCCAAACCATATCAAACTTCCACCACTCTCAAAATTTAGTAAGGAACAGAATGTTACCAAAAATTAGAACAGTAAAACAAACAGTGAAATCCTTCCCTCCCCCCCCCCCCCCACCTACCCCCCTCCCCTTGTTGAGAGATATCCAGACTTCCAACTTCTTACCACAAAGGATGGTCTGACTTCAATATATATTTAAAGCGAGTTCACCACTAAACTCCGCCCCTTAGGAGACAGGCTGTGAATATATGGCCCCCAAACATCCAAGAACCGCCTCAGCCGCCCAGGGGAGCTGCCCACATCTCTCCTCTCAAACAACATAAACTCATGTAGCTTGTTGCGCCAATGCCAGAAGTCCGGAGGGGTCTCCGCCACCCACTGACTCATTATTAGCCTCTTACCAATCAAAAAGGCCTTCCGAACCAATTGACGGGCCGAGCCCCCCTGTAAAAGAAAAGCTTCATATTTGTCTAACAAAATTCCCATCGGAGAGCACATGATTCTCGAGTCCAAAAGATCCGCCAGATATTGAGCAATGGAGTCCCAAAAATGTCTCACTTTATAGCAGCTCCACAAACAATGAAAAAGAGATCCCGGAGCCCTCCCACATTTCCCACATAAGGGCGTAGAAATTCCCCCCATCTTGAATATCTGAGCCTTCGTTAAATAGGCCCTATGAAGAATGCGATATTGGCACTCTCTAAGCCCTGCACTCCCCGCCAAACTCCGTATCCTGGCCGTCAAAACATCGAAATCTAAAGTAATATGTGGTCTCTCCAAATCTCCTGCCCACCTCTGTCGAATATACTCCCTATCCTTGGGCGTCAAAAACTTCCCTAACACTTTGTGCAACCCAGAAATAGAAAGACGTTCACTCTGTACCGAATGGAAAAACTGCCTCAAAAGACGACAGTGCCCAGAGCCCAGGGCCTCTGTCTCCAATGAATCCACATAGTGTTTTAACTGGGCATGGGCAAAAGCACCTCCCATATCATATCCTAGCCCCAGTGCTCCCAGATTCAACATGTAACCTTGCCGGTTCAACACATGTTCCAACCGAGTTATCCCATGTCGTGCCCAGATCCGAAAAACCGCATTCTCCAAACCCGGCCGAAACAGCAAGTTACCTTGGATAGGAAGAAGATCTGAGGTGCACCGACTCAGGCCAAACATCTGCATCATATCTCTCCAAAGCGTCCGTAGAGGGAGCACTAGTATACTGGAACGCAAATCAGGAGGAAGTGACTTGCTGGGAGCCTGCAAAAGAAAGTGGAAATGACACGGCGCATAGTATTGGCTTTCCAATCTCCTCCAAGTGTAATCATCTCGCGCCAAAAACCAATCGCCAAGATAACGCAGGAGACAAGCCCAATTATACCTCCTCAAATCCGGGAGCCCCAGGCCTCCTTCTCTCCATGTCCCCTGCAACATGTGCAACGGTAATTTTGCCTTCCTACCTCCCCAACAGAAACGCCTAAGCACCTTTGTCAACAGATTTAAATCCCTTGTTTTCAAATAAAGGGGCAGCATATGTAATAGGTATAACCACCTAGGGAACTCCACCATTCTGAATAACTGAATCCGCCCACTAAGAGATAGTGGCAAAGACTGCCAAGCACGCAGTCTCTCCGTTGTGGCTCTCAACAATCTAGAAACATTCAGGCTATACAATTCTGAGACTCTCATCGAGATATGTAGGCCGAGATATTTAAAAGATCCCGGCGCCCATCGAAGAGGGAATTCCTCGCCCCACGTCTGCCTTAGGCCCTCCATCGAGGACAATGCCAATGATTTACTGTAATTGAGACGGAACCCCGCAAAATCTCCAAACTCCGTAAATAGTTCCAAGAGAGCCGGTAGAGAAGAGCGCGGCTCTGTAAGATGTACAAGCAAGTCGTCTGCGAAAGCAGAGAGCAAGAACTCGGAATCTCCTATCTGTACACCCTTAATCTCCGGGTGCTGTATCATTTCACGGAGAAGAGGATCCAAGGATAGGATGAACAAAAGAGGAGACAAGGGACACCCCTGCCTCGTCCCTCTATAAATCCGGAAGGATCTCGAACGTTCTCCATTTACCCACACATAGGCCTTCGGCTCCGAGTATAAAACCTTAATAGCCTCTAGAAAAAAACCCTCAAAACCGTAAGAGCGTAAAACAGCAAACAAATATGACCAACTGACCCGGTCAAATACCTTTTCCGCGTCAAAACTAACTAAAAGCGACGGTAGGCGTTTCCGGGCTACAACTTCCAAAGAGGTCAATAGAGATCGAACATTTTTCACTGCCGTCCTCCCCCTCACAAAACCCACCTGGGACTCCTCAACCAGGGGTGGTAAGACTAAGGCTAATCAATTGGCTAAAATTTTTGCATATAATTTCGCGTCCACGTTGATTAGAGAAATGGGTCTGTAAGATTCAGGGTCCACCACGCTCTTCCCCTCTTTAGGTATCACAACAATTTGAGCCTCCTGAAATGTACCAGGGAGCGCCTGCGTAGACACCATTGAGTTGAACAAAGTCAATAAAGGCCCCTGAACTTGATCAAAAAACTGCTTATAAAATTCTACTCTATAACCATCAGGTCCAGGAGCTTTGTGAGAAGCACTCTGTTGTAAGGCCAACATCAGTTCCCCCTCAGTAAATGGTGCATTCAAACACTCCCTCTGCCGATCAGAGAGGCTAGGTAAAACCAAGTTGTCTAAATACAGAGTACTATCTAACACTACATCCTGATCCGAGGCATATAACGCCTCATAAAACTTACCAAAAGTGTCCGCAATATCCCCAGCTTCTCTCATCATCCTCCCATCCCTGGCCTTTAACTGTGAAACCCGATTGACCCCCTCCTTCCTACGAACCATCCTAGCCAACATGCTTCCCGCCCTATTACCATATTGAAACAGACGATATTTATAATAGAGCTGAGTCTTGGTCGCCCTTTGATGCAATAGCTCATTCAGTTCTTTCTGCGCCTCCAACAGCGCCACTCTACATGTAACCGTAGGCGAATGTCCGTATGCTCTCCGCAGCCTCTGGACCAAGCCTCCTAGACGAACAATTTCCCTATCCCTCATTCTCCTCTTATGTGTTGAACAGGAAATAATATCTCCCCGTAACACAACCTTTGCTGTTTCCCAGAACAGGGCCGGCTGATCTGCATGAGCTCCATTGTGATAAACATAATCCTCCCATCTATCTAACAGGTGTTTATGAAATCTCGGGTCTCTTACCAGCTCCAAGGGGTATCTCCACATCCAATTACCCCGGCCCTGCAACCGACCCGTCAGCGTCAACCATATCAAAGCGTGGTCAGAGACTGCGTATGGACCAATCTCCGCCTTTTGTACCTGAGAGAATAAGGAATGTGAGACAAACAAATAATCCAGGCGGGACTGAGAACCATGTGCCCTTGAAAGATGGGTATAGTCCCTCTCAGATGAATGTAACATCCGCCATACATCTACTAGTGCCAGGGCTTTACATAGGGAGGACAGCGCTTTACGACTCCCCCCCGGACTCTGGCAACCTGGGGTGGAACGATCCATGAGAGGGTCACATACCAAGTTGAAGTCTCCACCCACAATCAACTCCCCTTCTGCATGCGGAGACAGCCTCTTAATCAGATCCTGAAAAAATTTACCATTAAACACATTAGGGGCATAGACATTGCAAAAGACCAAAGGGCGGCCATTAATCTCCATCTTAGTCAAAACCCACCTACCCTCCGGGTCGGCCCAGACGGAGCTGATCCGAAGCGGGATGCTTTTCCGAAAGAGAATCAGCACCCCTGCCTTCCGACCCACCGCCGGGGCTTTCACTAAAGACCCCACCCACCCTCTTTTAAATTTAGCATGTTCTCCAGAGGAGAGATGTGTCTCCTGAAGCAAGGCCACATCGGCCCTCTGTCTCTGTAACTCCTGCAAAACTTTAGTTCGTTTAATAGGGGAGGAAACCCCCCCCACATTCCACGAAACTATTTTAAGTGAACTCATAAGTCCAGTAATCATGCATTTGAATAACAATGTTAATTTCACCAAAAAACAAGAGAGAAGGCCCCCCAGCCCTTAGGCCCTCCCCCCTTAACCATCCATTCCAAGTACTATTCCTCCCTGTTCCTCCCAGATATCTCCACAACCCCTCCCCCCCCCCCCAGCCCCTCGTCTATCCCCTGTATGACCCTTCATGGCTCCTAAAAAAGAAGCCCAATCACGCGAGCTCCCCCCTTACCTATGTATACCCCATTGTCAGTCACACTTCCCATGTCCCCATTATCATCCAACCCATATATGGCTCATGTACTCATGCCTTAATCCCTCGGCTTCTCCCTCACCCCAGAATTATCCTCTGACTACCTATAGAAACCCCAACTGTTTAATAGAACAAAACAATCATTTATCTCCAATTTATTTTAAATTTACTACACTGTAGTTTCATCGCATGCCCCCTAGTCCTAGTATTTTTGGAAAGCGTGAACAGACGCTTCATATCCACCTGTTCCACTCCACTCATTATTTTATATACCTCTATCATGTCTCCCCTCAGCCGTCTCTTCTCCAAGCTGTATAGCCCTAGCCTCCTTAGTCTTTCTTCATAGGGAAGTCGTCCCATCCCCGCTAGCATTTTAGTTGCCCTTCGCTGCACCTTTTCCAATTCTACTATATCTTTCTTGAGATGCAGCGACCAGAATTGAACACAATACTCAAGGTGCGGTCGCACCATGGAGCGATACAACGGCATTATAACATCCTCACACCTGTTTTCCATACCTTTCCTAATAATACCCAACATTCTATTCGCTTTCTTAGCCGCAGCAGCACACTGAGCAGAAGGTTTCAGTGTGTTATTGACGACGACACCCAGATCCCTTTCTTGGTCCGTAACACCTAACGTGGAACCTTGCATGACGTATCTATAATTCGGGTTCTTTTTTCCCACATGCATCACCTTGCAGTTGCTCACATTAACAATCATCTGCCATTTAGCCGCCCAGTCTCGTAAGGTCCTCTTGTAATTTTTCACAATCCTGTCGCGATTTAACGACTTTGAATAACTTTGTGTCATCAGCAAATTTAATTACCTCGCTAGTTACTCCCATCTCTAAATCATTTATAAATATATTAAAACAGAAAAGAAACAAGTGGAAAAACAACTTCAAGGGATCAATCCAAGACAAGAGATAAGATGCTCCAAAAAACTTTATTGAGGACCCAACACGGTCCGTGTTTCGGTTTTTGAAAAAACCTTCATCAGGGGTCTATAACATAACAACAAAAATATAAAATAACAAAACACATATATGATTAAATGAAAGAAAAATATAAATATAAACAAATCAAATCACATGTATTACAATCAATTTTTTTAAAAAACATAATGATATTAGAAATTTTAAAAGTTAAAAATATTAAAAATATTAATCATTCCTAATATAAATCAAATATACTCACATAGAATCTGATATATTAACAAAATATTATTATTATACCATCAGACAAGCGACCAAGTGGGTAAAGAGCAAATCGACTCTATATAATTTAATTGACATTATAGAAATTTATCTACAATAGAACCCAGTGACTCAATACATAATTATGTTTAATGTTAATAACTTTAAATGAAAGAACAAATAGTGTTTTAAATGGGTAACAGAAAATTTCTTAGTCCATACATATAAATAAGGATATGATTAAATATCACATAAAAATGGAATCAAAATTAAAATTAAACATACCAATCAGTAGTTGCACAGAAGATATACTGACAGACAATGGAGCTCATAAAATGTGGTCTCTATTAAAATTTGTAAATGAGAAAAATAGTTAGATATTACAAAAAGGTTAGATAAATTATATCAACACGTTTACCGACCAATATCGTAAATGTCCGAATAGTTATTGCTCAAAAAATTTTCTGAATATTGAAATATATCACAATGATATCAAAATGATAGACATAACAGAAGGAAATTTTTTAATTAATAGAAGGTACATGATTAGAAATAAGTTATGGATCTTATATCTATACAGTATCTTAAGAGAGAAGTTAAATGAAAATTTAAGAACAATTTCTAGAAGGCTTTATTTATGTATCCAAATGTCTATAAAAATGCATATAAATAATTTTCAATATTATTATCACAAATTTTATCCAAAGTCTAGCCGTCAAGAAAAAACAATAAGAACCAGCTGTCAAGAAGGGAAAGGAAGATATATACATTGTAAATAAACGATAAGAGAGTAGGGCTACATCTAAACATGAGTAGTGTTACATCTTATAATCCAGGATGAACTAGCGTATAAGGTATAATTAAATGTATAAATATATATATATACACATATGCGCACATCCTTGACAATAGGAGTGCCTAAGATACTAACAAAAGATGCTAACAAAAAATTAAATCCGGAAAATCACATTGTGGAAAGTATATGAATTTATTTGCATTCTGCAGAGGGAAATAAGTATTTAATCCCTCTGGCAAACAAGACCTAATACTTGGTGGCAAAACCCTTGTTGGCAAGCACAGCGGTCAGACGTCTTCTGTAGTTGATGATGAGGTTTGCACACATGTCAGGAGGAATTTTGGTCCACTCCTCTTTGCAGATCATCTCTAAATCATTAAGAGTTCTGGGCTGTCGCTTGGCAACTCGCAGCTTCAGCTCCCTCCATAAGTTTTCAATGGGATTAAGGTCTGGTGACTGGCTAGGCCACTCCATGACCCTAATGTGCTTCTTCCTGAGCCACTCCTTTGTTGCCTTGGCTGTATGTTTTGGGTCATTGTCGTGCTGGAAGACCCAGCCACGACCCATTTTTAAGGCCCTGGCGGAGGGAAGGAGGTTGTCACTCAGAATTGTACGGTACATGGCCCCATCCATTCTCCCATTGATGCGGTGAAGTAGTCCTGTGCCCTTAGCAGAGAAACACCCCCAAAACATAACATTTCCACCTCCATGCTTGACAGTGGGGACGGTGTTCTTTGGGTCATAGGCAGCATTTCTCTTCCTCCAAACACGGCGAGTTGAGTTCATGCCAAAGAGCTCAATTTTTGTCTCATCTGACCACAGCACCTTCTCCCAATCACTCTCGGCATCATCCAGGTGTTCACTGGCAAACTTCAGACGGGCCGTCACATGTGCCTTCCGGAGCAGGGGGACCTTGCGGGCACTGCAGGATTGCAATCCGTTATGTCGTAATGTGTTACCAATGGTTTTCGTGGTGACAGTGGTCCCAGCTGCCTTGAGATCATTGACAAGTTCCCCCCTTGTAGTTGTAGGCTGATTTCTAACCTTCCTCATGATCAAGGATACCCCACGAGGTGAGATTTTGCGTGGAGCCCCAGATCTTTGTCGATTGACAGTCATTTTGTACTTCTTCCATTTTCTTACTATGGCACCAACAGTTGTCTCCTTCTCGCCCAGCGTCTTACTGATGGTTTTGTAGCCCATTCCAGCCTTGTGCAGGTGTATGATCTTGTCCCTGACATCCTTAGACAGCTCCTTGCTCTTGGCCATTTTGTAGAGGTTAGAGTCTGACTGATTCACTGAGTCTGTGGACAGGTGTCTTTCATACAGGTGACCATTGCCGACAGCTGTCTGTCATGCAGGTAACGAGTTGATTTGGAGCATCTACCTGGTCTGTAGGGGCCAGATCTCTTACTGGTTGGTGGGGGATCAAATACTTATTTCCCTCTGCAGAATGCAAATAAATTCATATACTTTCCACAATGTGATTTTCCGGATTTAATTTGTGATGTGCTATCTCTCACTGTTACCAATAACCTACCCTTCAATTATGGGCTGCTCATGTCTTTGTCAGTGGGCACACTTACAAAATCAGCAAGGGATCAAATACTTATTTCCCCCACTGTATATAAATCTCTAACGAAAAAGACTCTGAAAGTACTAATAAAGAAGTGATAGCGCATTTGATAATCAAATTGGTCGAATAGTATTGAAAATCATATATATGTATTGCTGATACTATGTCAAATAATCGTGAGGGTAGGTAAAACCATATGTGAAAACTATAGACCCGAGGTACCCCTAATGCTACTATGTATAATATAACTGAGTATATATATACAGTATGTATATGCCTAACAAGAAAAAAAACAAAAACCGCTGAAGGGGCTAATAAAACTAAATGACTGAATAAAAATAAGCTAAAATTATATCAGTAATGTCTTGTCGGGCAATCGTAATAAGCTACATAAAATCAAAAGAGAAGGAAAAATACCTTACCTTGAATGTATAGAAGAGTGTAGCCTAGTACCAGCGTATTCAGTGTAAAATAATATCGAAAAAATGGCGCCAAAATACAAGCGACCTAAATAACGCTGTGGTGAGTCGTGGATTCCGTTGATAGGACACATCGAATTTCAAAATAAAGATAGACACCTCTACTGGCTAATGGAATGCAAGTGACAGTTACATAGACTAATCAGTGAAATAAATCAAATAATAGAAATGTCACGCAGTATTTAAAAGACCAATTGACTAAAAATGATATAATTATTGAAAGTAGTCAAAAGGATAGTGACCAAGTATTAAATAACGAGATATTTAAAAAACATTATTTAAAAAGCATTAGATCCCGGATCTAATGGGCAACAAAAGATGAAGTCTACTAACGAACAGGATGTAGATAACTGTTATATCGACTAATTGTAATAGAAACCAGTGGATGAAATTAATAGACATACTGTGATCTAATAATGTCAAACAATTATATAGAAAAACATTAGGGAAAGGACTCAAAGGTCGTCAAAGTAAAGACACCCGATTCGCTGATACTAATCAAACTTCAAACGGCAACAAGGTAATTAATGCCTATTCCAAAGTTAGCAATAAATGTAATAATGACATGAAATAATATGGTAACCCAATGTTTACTCAGATATTTAGTAAACCAATACTCAATCACTAGGTTGAATATAAATATAAATATAAATATATCAATATGAATATGGAAAGAGGATAAAATCCATGAGCTAACTGCTTGTATGAGATCTTACAGAATAACTGTAAAAAGATCACTAATGGGTGGTGGAAGGTAATAAAAGCATAAAAACAAAAACAAAAATTGGTTAAGTGTTCAGATAGATGACCAGACTAAACCTAGTTATGTTGTATTAAATATCTCTCTCAATTGGAAAAATAAAATATCGGAACTAATGACCAGCAAAGAATAAAATCAATGGACTAGTTACTTGTATGTGATCTTTACAAAAGAACTTTAGCTGGATAACTAGTGTGTAATAAAAAGAAGAAAAAGACGTTGAAGACATAACAACGTTAGTTGAATGTTAAAATTGACAGACAGACTGGAACGTATTGTATTGCATTAAATATCTTTCTCAATTAGAAAATATATAAAGGAACTATTAAAAACATGTCCTAAGGAGAATATAATAATAATAATGCAATAATAATAATAATATTATAGTTGACACATCAACCAAAAAAATTGGATTATATAAAAAAAACAACAAGGGAAAAATATTATTGTTTAATTAAAAAAATTTTCTATTATTTGTTTAAAAAAGGGGAATTTGGATATGCATAAACGGAAAACATCCTAATACAAGGGATTTTCCAAATATACATTTGGATATACATAAAACGAAGTATGCTAAAAATTGCTACTTAAAAATGATACTAGTAAAAATGATAGGAAAAGTCGGTATTGGCCGTGTCTTAAAGATATAAATGATACCAAAAATATAAAAATATGTATATATACAGTCTCAAAATTCAAAATAAACGAAATAGTAAAATTTTCAGAGAAAATGTAAATATTCAATCTCTTTATTAAGACCTTTTGGGGCTACACATTCAGCTTGATATATGGCACGTTGTTCTGCTCTTAATAATATCTGATCAATATTTCCCCCACGGGGATTTGGTTTGATGAGTCGTAACACAAAAAATTTTAAATCATCAGTGCTGTGTCCAGCATCGATCCAGTGTTCAACTAATGGAGCTGATTTAATCTGCCTTCTAATGCAGCTACGATGTTCAATAATACGAGTTTTAATTTTCCTTTTGGTCTTGCCAATATAAATCATATTACAAGGACATAAAATCATATAAATTACATTTTCCATATTGCAGTCACTGTTAAATCTCAGCTCATATTTTCTACCTGTGGTGGGGTGTGTGAATGAATCTAATTGAAGAGAGTGGACACACACTGTGCAGGAATTACACGGTCTGTGTCCACCAAATTTTTGAGTAAAATTATCCCTGATCTTTGGAAGAAAAGATGGAACTAAATGATTTCTTAAATTGGGATTTCTCGAAAGAGCAAAAATTGGAACAACCTCTTTAAAGCATGGATGTATCTGTACAATATGCCAATGTTTTAAAATGATTTTCTTAAAAGAATGGCTTAAAGACGAAAATCTTAGAGCACAAACTAAATTTGGATTAGAGTGAGGTTTGATACCAGTGTTTAGCAATTCTTCTCTAGTTCTCATACTGGCCTTTTTAAACCCTTCTGTAATACATCTATTCGGATATCCACGTTGTCTGAATCTATCTTTTAGATCTCTAGAATGTTTATGATAGTCATCTACATCAGCACATATTCTCTTCAATCTTAAAAATTGACAAAATGGTAAGTTATCTTTCAGTGCTCTATTATGATAGCTTGAGTAATGTAGATAGCAGTTTTTATCAGTGGGTTTCCTGTATAACGAAGTGGTAAGGCTGTGTCTGTCCTTTTTAATTTTGATATCTAGAAAAGGAATGCTATCTGTATCAAATTGCATTTTGAATTTTAAATTGGAATCGCATGTATTGATCCACTCATAAAATTGCTGTAATAAATCACTGTCACCCTTCCATAGTATAAAAATATCGTCTATGTATCTTTTATACATTTTAACATGTTGTTTATATGGGTGATCCAATAGGAATAAATCTTCAAATTTAGCCATGTAAAGGTTGGCTATGTCGGGGGCCATGGACGCCCCCATAGCTGTGCCCTTGATTTGTAGGTAAAAATTGCCATTAAAATAGAAATAATTTTTTGTTAAAGCCAGTGTAGCCAGGGCTAAAATAAGTCTGTTAGGAATCCGTATGTCTGTTCGCCTGTCCCGCAGGGTTTCTTCAATAACAATTAATGCCTCCAACTGAGGTATGTTAGTGTACAGTGATTCAACATCAAGGGTGACTAATAGTAGATCTTCTAAGTCACCACTATATTCTTCCAACATATTAATAAAGTGAGATGAGTCACGTACGTATGATTTAATTTTAGGAATGTATGGTCTAAGAAAATAATCTGTGAATATAGAGAGGGGTTCCAAAACTGAACTGTTAGCTGAAATGATAGGCCTACCTGGTGGATCAGTCATAGATTTGTGTATCTTAGGTAGGATATAAATCGTAGGGACAACAGGGTGCTCAGTAATCAAAAATTGTTTTTCTTTAAGTGTCAAAAAACCCATGCTATGTGCATAATCGACAATTGTAATTATTTCCTTTTTAAGGTTATCTGTAGGGTCATCACTGAGAGGCACATAAAAGGTAGTATCACCTAGTTGTCTCATTACTTCTTGTATATAAGATGTTCGATCTAAAAGAACAATGCCTCCACCCTTATCAGCAGGTTTTATAACAATATTTGTATTCAATGATAGGGAACGCAATGCTTGATTTTCATCTTTTGTGAGATTGTAAAAAGGGCGTCTTTTAGTGCTCTTTTCTAAAGTGGTGATGTCCCTAAGAACAACATCGTAAAATGTTTTAATGGTCTTTTAAATACTGCGTGACATTTCTATTATTTGATTTATTTCACTGATTAGTCTATGTAACTGTCACTTGCATTCCATTAGCCAGTAGAGGTGTCTATCTTTATTTTGAAATTCGATGTGTCCTATCAACGGAATCCACGACTCACCACAGCGTTATTTAGGTCGCTTGTATTTTGGCGCCATTTTTTCGATATTATTTTACACTGAATACGCTGGTACTAGGCTACACTCTTCTATACATTCAAGGTAAGGTATTTTTCCTTCTCTTTTGATTTTATGTAGCTTATTACGATTGCCCGACAAGACATTACTGATATAATTTTAGCTTATTTTTATTCAGTCATTTAGTTTTATTAGCCCCTTCAGCGGTTTTTGTTTTTTTTCTTGTTAGGCATATACATACTGTATATATATACTCAGTTATATTATACATAGTAGCATTAGGGGTACCTCGGGTCTATAGTTTTCACATATGGTTTTACCTACCCTCACGATTATTTGACATAGTATCAGCAATACATATATATGATTTTCAATACTATTCGACCAATTTGATTATCAAATGCGCTATCACTTCTTTATTAGTACTTTCAGAGTCTTTTTCGTTAGAGATTTATATACAGTGGGGGAAATAAGTATTTGATCCCTTGCTGATTTTGTAAGTGTGCCCACTGACAAAGACATGAGCAGCCCATAATTGAAGGGTAGGTTATTGGTAACAGTGAGAGATAGCACATCACAAATTAAATCCGGAAAATCACATTGTGGAAAGTATATGAATTTATTTGCATTCTGCAGAGGGAAATAAGTATTTGATCCCCCACCAACCAGTAAGAGATCTGGCCCCTACAGACCAGGTAGATGCTCCAAATCAACTCGTTACCTGCATGACAGACAGCTGTCGGCAATGGTCACCTGTATGAAAGACACCTGTCCACAGACTCAGTGAATCAGTCAGACTCTAACCTCTACAAAATGGCCAAGAGCAAGGAGCTGTCTAAGGATGTCAGGGACAAGATCATACACCTGCACAAGGCTGGAATGGGCTACAAAACCATCAGTAAGACGCTGGGCGAGAAGGAGACAACTGTTGGTGCCATAGTAAGAAAATGGAAGAAGTACAAAATGACTGTCAATCGACAAAGATCTGGGGCTCCACGCAAAATCTCACCTCGTGGGGTATCCTTGATCATGAGGAAGGTTAGAAATCAGCCTACAACTACAAGGGGGGAACTTGTCAATGATCTCAAGGCAGCTGGGACCACTGTCACCACGAAAACCATTGGTAACACATTACGACATAACGGATTGCAATCCTGCAGTGCCCGCAAGGTCCCCCTGCTCCGGAAGGCACATGTGACGGCCCGTCTGAAGTTTGCCAGTGAACACCTGGATGATGCCGAGAGTGATTGGGAGAAGGTGCTGTGGTCAGATGAGACAAAAATTGAGCTCTTTGGCATGAACTCAACTCGCCGTGTTTGGAGGAAGAGAAATGCTGCCTATGACCCAAAGAACACCGTCCCCACTGTCAAGCATGGAGGTGGAAATGTTATGTTTTGGGGGTGTTTCTCTGCTAAGGGCACAGGACTACTTCACCGCATCAATGGGAGAATGGATGGGGCCATGTACCGTACAATTCTGAGTGACAACCTCCTTCCCTCCGCCAGGGCCTTAAAAATGGGTCGTGGCTGGGTCTTCCAGCACGACAATGACCCAAAACATACAGCCAAGGCAACAAAGGAGTGGCTCAGGAAGAAGCACATTAGGGTCATGGAGTGGCCTAGCCAGTCACCAGACCTTAATCCCATTGAAAACTTATGGAGGGAGCTGAAGCTGCGAGTTGCCAAGCGACAGCCCAGAACTCTTAATGATTTAGAGATGATCTGCAAAGAGGAGTGGACCAAAATTCCTCCTGACATGTGTGCAAACCTCATCATCAACTACAGAAGACGTCTGACCGCTGTGCTTGCCAACAAGGGTTTTGCCACCAAGTATTAGGTCTTGTTTGCCAGAGGGATTAAATACTTATTTCCCTCTGCAGAATGCAAATAAATTCATATACTTTCCACAATGTGATTTTCCGGATTTAATTTGTGATGTGCTATCTCTCACTGTTACCAATAACCTACCCTTCAATTATGGGCTGCTCATGTCTTTGTCAGTGGGCAAACTTACAAAATCAGCAAGGGATCAAATACTTATTTCCACAACTGTACATTAGCATTTGTTGTAGTTGGTGCACCTTTGTTTTCAATATATATATGCTGATGTATAGTATATACATTACTATTTGATGTATCTTGACGCCTTTGTTTTCCACTTTTTTACTAAAGCGTCATGAAGGTTTGACAAAGCACCAGTAATATATACATAGGTTTCTTAATAATTTTTGATTAATCTGACCATTTTATTTTTTGTTAGCATCTTTTGTTAGTATCTTAGGCACTCCTATTGTCAAGGATGTGCGCATATGTGTATATATATATATTTATACATTTAATTATACCTTATACGCTAGTTCATTCTGGATTATAAGATGTAACACTACTCATGTTTAGATGTAGCCCTACTCTCTTATCGTTTATTTACAATGTATATATCTTCCTTTCCCTTCTTGACAGCTGGTTCTTATTGTTTTTTCTTGACGGCTAGACTTTGGATAAAATTTGTGATAATAATATTGAAAATTATTTATATGCATTTTTATAGACATTTGGATACATAAATAAAGCCTTCTAGAAATTGTTCTTAAATTTTCATTTAACTTCTCTCTTAAGATACTGTATAGATATAAGATCCATAACTTATTTCTAATCATGTACCTTCTATTAATTAAAAAATTTCCTTCTGTTATGTCTATCATTTTGATATCATTGTGATATATTTCAATATTCAGAAAATTTTTTGAGCAATAACTATTCGGACATTTACGATATTGGTCGGTAAACGTGTTGATATAATTTATCTAACCTTTTTGTAATATCTAACTATTTTTCTCATTTACAAATTTTAATAGAGACCACATTTTATGAGCTCCATTGTCTGTCAGTATATCTTCTGTGCAACTACTGATTGGTATGTTTAATTTTAATTTTGATTCCATTTTTATGTGATATTTAATCATATCCTTATTTATATGTATGGACTAAGAAATTTTCTGTTACCCATTTAAAACACTATTTGTTCTTTCATTTAAAGTTATTAACATTAAACATAATTATGTATTGAGTCACTGGGTTCTATTGTAGATAAATTTCTATAATGTCAATTAAATTATATAGAGTCGATTTGCTCTTTACCCACTTGGTCGCTTGTCTGATGGTATAATAATAATATTTTGTTAATATATCAGATTCTATGTGAGTATATTTGATTTATATTAGGAATGATTAATATTTTTAATATTTTTAACTTTTAAAATTTCTAATATCATTATGTTTTTTTTTTTAATTGATTGTAATACATGTGATTTGATTTGTTTATATTTATATTTTTCTTTCATTTAATCATATATGTGTTTTGTTATTTTATATTTTTGTTGTTATGTTATAGACCCCTGATGAAGGTTTTTTCAAAAACCGAAACACGGACCGTGTTGGGTCCTCAATAAAGTTTTTTGGAGCATCTTATCTCTTGTCTTGGATTGATCCCTTGAAGTTGTTTTTCCACTTGTTTCTTTTCTGTGTTGGACTTTTGTGGAAATTTTTGGACCTCTTTTGATATCTGCGGTAAATATATTAAAAAGCAGCGGTCCTAGCACAGACCCCTGAGGAACCCCACTAACTACCCTTCTCCATTGTGAATACTGCCCATTTAACCCCACTCTCTGTTTCCTATCCTTCAACCAGTTTTTAATCCACAATAGGACATTTCCTCCTATCCCATGACCCTCCAATTTCCTCTGTAGCCTTTCCTCTGTAGCCTTTCATGAGGTACCTTGTCAAACGCCTTTTGAAAATCCAGATACACAATATCAACCGACTCCCCTTTGTCCACATGTTTGTTCACTCCTTCAAAGAATTGAAGTAAATTCTTTTTTTTTTTTTTTTTTTAAAACAGCAATCATCTTTTATTGTCAGTCAAAAGAATGAAAGTATAGTAGTTCTGCAAAATATATTTTCTATAATAAAAGGAAATAATTAAAATTTTCTGAGAATCAAATTCAGTTAGGCATACAGTCTGAAATGTTTGTGCATTTAATAAAATTGAAGTCAGGCAAGATTTCCCCACACAAAAGCCATGCTGACTTGGTCGCAGTAATCCATGTCCTCGGATGTGCTCTGTAATTTTGTTTTTAATAATAGCCTCTACCATTTTCCCCGGCACCGACGTCAGAAAGTGCCAGGGGAATCCGGACACGTTAACCTACACTCTGAGGGGAGAGGTAGAGGAACGCCATGAAGGTAAAAGTTGGTTTAAGAGGATAGAGGGGAGGGAGGTGGGGGAGGGAGGAAGGGGATATGGTTTTGGAAAAGGTAAGATTCTATGTAAATTGAAGGGTTACATGCAATAATAGCTTGGTAAAGTTTCGTTTGAAGAAAAATATTCAGAAGTCTCGTCTGTAAACATTGTTGGGACTTAAATGAGGTAATAATACACAGAGCAAAACACGAGACACAATTATTGGAGTTTAATATGGAAGTTTATGGGTTAAGATAGAACTATCTGTTATCAGACTTTTATTGTTTAATAAAGAATTGCTAGTAATGAGTATTCATTCATAACAATAGTTAATACATAAATGTTAAATACAGAATAGGGTTTGGGGGGAGGGAGGGACAAGTGTTATATGACAAAATTTGATGGCTGTACGTAATGTTGCATGTTTGAAGTGCTGTTCCACTGAGTTCTGTACAACTGTTTTGAGACTGCTATGTTCAGGTGGATTTGTACTTTTGGAGTTGTCATCAATAAAAACTGTTGAAAAATAAAGTGTAGCAAACACCCTTCAGGAGTGAACGGATAGTCCATGCCCATTAATTTGTTCAAAAAAGAGGTTATTACCTTCCAAAACTTTTGAACTTCCTCACATGACCACCATATATGTTTCATGTCTCCTAGGCCCCCACAGTCCCTCCAACACAACCCTGACCCTGTTTTATACATGTGCACCAAACGTGTGGGGGTGTAGTACCAACTATACAAAATCTTGTGACCATTTCCCACCAGGGCGCTAGATACAGACACCCGCAGTAGGGATTTAAATGCACGCCCCTACTCCTCAGTTGTGTAGGTCGCCCCCAGTGCCATCTCCATTTCGCTGTGTAGTATTGTACCGGATTATCGTGGAACAGTATGGCCTTATACAGTCTGGAAATACCCCCTCTCCCACCACCCTTCATCAACTCCTGCTCTGGTCGCGTTAGCCGTTTCCCCTTTAAGCTGCCCAACTCAGCCCACACCATGCTGTGATCTGAGACTACGGGCGCTTCAATGGCAGCTCTGTGAGCCTTTGAGAACAGGGAAGGAGATATCAGAATATAATCCAATCTGGCCTGAACATTATGTACTTGGGAAAGAAAGGTATACTCGTTCTGATCTGGGTGAAGAGCTCTCCATGTGTCCACCAATACTAGCTCACATTGCAAGAATCCCACTCCCTTCCCATCCATCCCCTTGGGTCTCTTTTTCGCGGGGGTTACAGTCCACTAAGGGATCCGCTGTTATATTGAAATCCCCACCCCCCCCCCCAGTTGGTACCCATTAACCGTGACTAATGCAGCCAGAAGGGATGAAAAAAACTGATGGGAGTAGACATTGGGGGCATACACTGAACAGAGAGCGACCTTACTACCCTGCAACATCCCTGCCCAAATAACAAATCGCCCTTCTGTATCCTGGATTTTTATTTATTACATTTGTATCCCACATTATCCCACCTCTTTGCAGGCTCAATGTGGCTTACAATTCATCGTGGATACTGGAAATAGAAGAGTATACATTTGGTTTTACAGAGAGCTTTGGATACATGATGGTGAAATACATGATAGTGTTAGAGCAAAGTCATTAAAGAGCATAAAGAACATTTCTGGGTATCTTAAAGGATGAACAATTACACGTGTTGATCTTTGTGGAAAATTCTGTCGAAGAGATAAGTTTTCAGCAGTTTGCGGAAGTTGGTCATTTGATAGACCGTTTTCAGGTTGCGTGGCAGGGCGTTCCAGAACTGTGTGCTTGTATAGGAGAAAGTTGATGCATGCATTAATTTGTATTTCAAGCCTTTACACTTGGGAGGATGAAGATAGAGGAACGTGCAAGAGAATTTTTTCGCGTTTCTGGGTGGTAGTTCTATTAGGTCCAACATGTAGGCTGGGGCGTCACCATGGATGATTTTATGGACCAAGGTACAGACTTTGAACGTGATGCGTTCTTTGAGTGGGAGCCAGTGTAGTTTTTCGCGAAGGGATGTTGCGCTTTCGTATTTTGGTTTGCCGAATATAAGTCTGGCTGCCGTGTTCTGGGCTGTTTGGAGTTTTTTGAGTATTTGCTCTTTGCAGCCGGCGTAGAGTGAATTACAATAGTCCAGATGACTAAGTACCAGAGATTGTACCAGGTATCGGAAGACATTCCTTGGGAATATATAAAGTTACCAATTCTTACAAAGCTGTTCACGATCTACTAGCCCAATATGGCCTGATTGACGCTTGGAGGTTGCTTATCCGGACACATTGGATTACACGTTTTTCTCCAATCCTCATAAATCGTACTCAAGGTTGGACTATTGGTTTCTCTCTAAATCACTTATTGACACTTTGTCTACCTCATCTATTGAACCAATACATATTTCTGATCATGCTGCTTACGTGTTCTCTGAATGTTAATTCTGTGATGCAGAAGTCCACAATGTGGTGCTTTAATTCATCTCTATTACAGGAAGAAGCCTTTCTTCAGAAATTCACAGATCATACGGCAACATTCTTTGAATTGAATAACACCACAGATGTTTCTCCCTTAACAATATGGGACTCGTATAAGGCATATATCCGGGGAGTCATTATTGCTTATTCCGCATTTATTCACAAGCAACGTAAGAATGAGACACTCCAACTTGAAAAAGAAATAGCTTTGTCTGAACATCAGTATATGTTTTTTTTTAATTTATAGAAGTCTTTATTGAACTTATATTGATACAAAACAGAGTATAGACATCATAGAAGTGAAGTCTAGATTTTTGTTAATCAGCACTGCGACTCCTCTTTGCCTGCTATTAAACGAGGCAGAAGCTAGCTCTCCAACCCATTTTTGCTTCAATTTAGAATGCTCTGTCTGCGATAAATGTGTTTCCTGAATAACTAAGACATCCACTTTCATGTGCCTGCTATATTGCTATATAGAATCTTAGATCTTTTAACAGGCGAGTGGATACCATCTACGTTCAGTGTGGCTATTCGCAAAAAAGCCATGCCCCCACTCCTGCCGCTCCACTAGCACAATTGATATGATCAACTTTCCCCAGGGCGGCGTCCCAGCCAGACCACCCCACAGGAGCACCAAGTACAACATCTCAAAATATGTACTCTCCTGAGAAGTTCTGAGAGAAGAGGACATTTCTCTGGTAAGTGAACGCTACTTTGCTTTGTGCTTTGGGAACTTAAAGATTGGGGTTTTTTGTGTTTAAATCATTTTTATTTGAAACATAGCAATAACAGAGTCAACAGCATGTGTTTACAGATTTGTTAAAATACAACTTCAATTTTTATATGTTTAAACTGTTTTATTGACGATTATCACAATACAAATTAACTTGGAATATTCATATAGCATTGATTGATATACAAAACAGCATTCTAACAACATATTCAACATTGCCAAACACTTTTCTTCCCCATTTTTCTCCCCCCTCCCCTCTTAACAATTCCTTGGCAAGTGCTAATATTAGATGTTAAATTACTTTTGTTCCTAATATAATACACTTTAAATACCTCGTTAGGTGAAATAGTACTTATCATAAAATACCAGAAAACTAAACATCAAAGCTCTAGAGCACTGCCAAGCTTTAGCCATATACATCTCACTCAACCCCTCCAACCCCCCACCCAATACCTCCCCCCCTTGCAAGCAGAATTCCGCTCTAGTCTGAATTTACTACTCCAGGCTACCCATACTCTCCCATTATTCCACTATTTATTAGGCATTAACAAGCAGACTACGTCCCCTTGGGCTAAGAATTTGCAGGTATGGCGTCCAAATCTGAAGAAAACGTACTCTGCGCTTAGGCGATTGTTTTGAATCCCTAGCCTCCCAAGAGGCCAGGAGATGCACCTGATTGCACCAGTGCCAATAAGCTGGCCCCTCCGATGAGACCCAGTATTGCATAATGCATTTCCGAGCTACCAAGCTCAGCTTCCTGCATAACATTATAGCCGGGGCACATAATGGAGCAAACGCTCTTGGTTGATCCAACAGAAACTGCCTCTCCGTTCCTTGAATTCTATTCCCCAATCGAATCAAAAACCCTCTTACCCTCTGCCAGAACATGCGCACCTTGGGGCATTGCCAACAACTTCAATTTTTAACAATCTCACATACCTTGAGTTATTTCTTTTTATTGCAATGCCTCCCTCCCTTATCTCCTATGCAATATTTCGTCAACTGAGACAACATAACAATCGACAAATAATAACATATCACATTTTCTGTCTCCATTCCTAAATCTTCATACCTTCCCCTCACCCGCCCTATTCCAACCCCAGCCCAACTTCTTCTATCCTCTCCCACAATGCAAAAGGTTTCAAAAGTTTAGCAGATAACTACGTGCTGCTGGTGTCATAGTGTCCCAAAACGGATGCCATCTCTGTTGAAATTTTTTCCCCATCTTTGAGTCAAAGTCTTTGATGGCCATACGTTCTATACGCAGCAAGGATACCATACGAGTCCGCCACTGTTGCCATGTAGGATACTGATATGACATCCATTCAGATAATATTGTCTGTTTGCCAACAATTATTGCTCGCAATGCAAATGCTGTATATCCTTTTCTGGGCCTTGTCCCCCCAGCTCAGGTTGTCCAAAGAGCAAAGAGAACTCATAGTGCCACCGCTGACCCCATATCCTGTTCACATTAAGTATAATCTGTTTCCAAAACTTCTGGATACCCACACAGGACCAGTACATGTGACCCAAAGTTGCTCCATCAGCGCCACACTTTGGACATTCCCCCCAGGGTGATAATCCCATATAAAATGCTCTCTTCGGTGGGATGTGCAGACGTAAAGCAGTGTACCGCTAAGTCTGTGACTCGTCGTATCTGCAAGATATGAGTTTTCAGCTGCTGTGTCGTAACCACAACTTGCAAATCTGCTGACCACTGTTGCGCCAGTCTGTGATATTCTAACTCCAGGGCCGTGTCTCGTATATGTCTATGGTGATATGACATAGGCACCTTTTGTTAGGACTAAAGATTGGGGTTTAAAGGAGGAATTGTAGGTTATTGTTAGGCAAAAATAAAAATATAAAAAGCAAATTTTAACAACTAATCTCCATAGTCCTTTCCATTTAGTTTTAAAAGCTTTGTACCACAGCGTTAACAGATAGAATCTAACAGGCACTACAGGATCAAATTTTTTATTAAGGGCGAATAAAAGAGAGAGAGGGGGAAAAGCAAGCAGGACCTAGTTTAGTATTAAGGGGGGAATAAAGAGAGAGAGAGAGAGAGAGAGAAACAAGCATCATTAACTAGTTGCCGTGGAGGGGCATAATCGATCGGAAACGCCTATCTCCATGGGCGTTTATCTCCAAGAACGGGTCCGTGAAGGGTCGGACTGAACCGTATTTTCGAAAAAATGGATGTTTTTGAGCTGGGCGTTTGTTATTTTTAGCGATAATGGAAACTAAAAACGCCCTGCCCCCCTGATATGCCAGGACACCAACTGGGCACCCTAGGTCAGTGCGGTGGACTTCAGAAAAAGCTCCCACATGCATAGCTCCCTTACCACGGGTGCTGAGCTCCCAACCTCCCTCCCCCAAAACCCACTACCCACAAATGTACAACACTACCATAGCTCTTAGGGGTGAAGGGGGCACCTCCATGTGGGTACAGTGGGTTTTGGAGGCCTCCCATTTACCAGCACAAGTGTTACAGGTAGGGGGGATGGGCCTGGGTCCACCTGCCTGAAGTGCACTGCGGTACCCCCTAAAAGTGCTCCAGGGACCTGCATACACACAGGCCTCTAGGACTGGTTGCTGCTGTATAACATTGGCACACCAGTTTACACCTGAACGTCTGTATCATATCACCCCTGTTTCTCCTTTCCTCCAGAGTATACATGTTCAGGTCTGCAAGTCTCTCCTCATACGTCTTGTAACGCAAATCCCATACCATTCTCGTAGCTTTGCTCCTTCTCCTGCTATCCGCGGGAGACATCAATCCCAATTCAGGTCCCCCATACCTGTCCTCGTCCTATCCATGCAACCGATTCCAGAATGCCTCCAATCTCATCTCTATTCCTCTCCTCCCCCCCTTCTTCCCTCTCCTCGTGTGCCCTATGGAATGCCCGCTCAGTCTGCAACAAACTCTCCTTTACCCATGATCTCTTCATCTCCCGTTTCCTTCAACTGCTCGCCTTAACTGAAACCTGGCTCACCCCTGACGACTCTGTCTCAGTCACGGCCCTATGCCATGGAGGTTATCTTTTCTCCCACACTCCCCGCACAGTTGGTCGCGGAGGAGGCGTTGGGTTTCTACTTTCGCCCTCCTGTAGTTTTCAACCCCTCCTCCTACCACAGTCTCACTGCTTCTCATCCTTTGAAGTTCACGCCATCCGTCTATTCTACCCGATGCCACTCAGAGTTGCAGTCATTTACCGCCCCCCTGATAAGTCCCTCTCTTCCTTCCTTACCGACTTCGATGCCTGACTCTCCGTCTTTCTTGAACCCTCATCTCCATCCTGCATTCTTGGAGACTTTAACATACACGCTGATGACCCATCCGACTCTTACGCTTCTCAGTTCCTCACTCTGACATCCTCCTTCAACCTCTAGCTATGCTCCACCACCCCTACTCACCAAACTGGCCATTGTCTCGACTTCGTCCTCTCCTCTACCTGCTCACCTTCCAATTTCTGCGCCTCAGCTCTTCCTCTCTCAGATCATCACCTAATCATCCTCACACTTCATCACCCTCCCCCCTCAGTCTCGCCCAACACTAACCACTACTTTCAGGAATTTCCAGGCTGTTGACCCTCCCACCTTATCCTCTAATATCTCTAACCTCCTCCCTTCCATCATGTCCTTCGAGTCTGTCGACAAGGCTGTCTCTGCTTACAATGCCACTCTCTCCTCTGCTGTGGATACCCTTGCACCATGCATCTCCCGTCCCACAAGGCGTACTAATCCTCAGCCCTGGATGACCCCTTGCATCCAATACCTTCGCTCCTGCACCTGGTCTGCCGAACGCCTCTGGAGGAAATCTCGCACCCATACCAACTTCATTCACTACAAATTCATGCTATCCTCCTTCCAGTCCTCCTTATTCCTTGCCAAACAGGACTACTACACCCAATTGACTAATTTTCTCGGCTCCAACCCTCGTCGTCTCTTCGCCACCCTTAACTCCCTCCTCAAAGTGCCCTCCGCTCCCCCCCCCCCCCCTCACTCTCTCCTCAATCACTGGCTGACTACTTCCGCAACAAGGTGCAGAAGATCAACCTCGAATTCACTACCAAGCCACCTCCTCCTCTTCACCCTTTAACCCACTCCCTCAACCAACCAACCCAGGCCTCCTCCTCTTTCCCTGATATCACCGAAGAGGAAACCGCCCACCTTGTTTCCTCCTCAAAATGCACCACCTGTTCCTCTGATCCGATCCCCACCAACCTACTAAACACCATCTCTCCTACTGTCACCCCCTCCATCTATCACATCCTCAACCTCTCTCTCTCTCTCTCCACTGCAACTATCCCTGACACCTTCAAGCACGCTGTAGTCACACCACTACTCAAAAAACCATCACTAGACCCTACCTGCCCTTCCAACTACCGCCCCATCTCCCTCCTACCCTTCCTCTCCAAGATACTTGAACGCGCGGTTCACAGCCGCTGCCTTGATTTTCTCTGCTCTCATGCCATCCTCGATCCGCTTCAATCCGGTTTTCGCCCACTACACTCAACAAAAACAGCACTCTCTAAAATCTGTAATGACCTGCTCCTTGCCAAATCCAAAGGTCACTACTCCATCCTCATCCTCCTCGACCTATCCGCCGCTTTTGACACTGTCAATCATAATTTACTTCTTGCCACACTGTCCTCATTCGGGTTCCAGGGCTCCGTCCTCTCCTGGTTCTCCTCTTATCTCTCCCACCGTACCTTCAGAGTATATTCTCATGGATCTTCCTCCACCCCCATCCCGCTCTCTGTTGGTGTTCCTCAAGCAGCTGTCCTTGAACCCCTTCTTTTTTCAATCTACACCTCTTCTCTGGGATTGTTGATTTCATCTCATAGTTTCCAATGTCATCTTTATGCTGACGATACCCAGCTTTATCTCTCCACACCAGACATCACGGCGGAAACCCAGGCCAATGTATCGGCCTGCCTATCCAACATTGCTGCCTGGATGTCCAACCGTCACCTGAAACTGAACATGGCAAAGACTGAGCTCATTGTCTTTCCACCCAAACCCTCTTCTCCTCTCCCTCCACTCTCTGTTTCAGTTGATAACACCCTCATCCTCCCCGTCTCATCAGCCCGCAACCTCGGAGTCATCTTCGACTCCTCCCTCTCCTTTTCTGCGCACATCCAGCAGACAGCCAGGACCTGTTGCTTCTTTCTCTATAACATCAGCAAAATTCGCCCGTTTCTCTCTGAGCGCACCACTCGAACTCTCATCCACTCTCTCATTACCTCCCGCCTTTACTACTGCAACCTACTCCTCACTGGCCTCCCACTTAACCATCTATCCCCCCTTCATTCCATTCAGAACTCTGCCGCGCGTCTTATCTTCCGCTTGGACCGATATACTCACATCACCCCTCTCCTCAAGTCACTTCACTGGCTTCCGATCAGATACCGCATACAGTTCAAGCTTCTCCTACTAACCTACAAATGCATTCAATCTGCAGCCCCTCATTACCTCTCTACCCTCATCTGCCCGTACGTTCCTACCCATAACCTCCGCTCACAGGACAGATCTCTCCTATCAGTACCCTTCTCCACCACTGCCAACTCCAGGCTCCGCCCTTTCTGCCTCGCCTCACCCTATGCTTGGAATAAATTTCCCGAGCCCAATCCTTACTAAAAGCCCACCTCTTCACTGTAGCTTTTGGCACATAACCATTTACCTCTATTCAGGAAACCTAGACTGCCCCAATTGATTGACTGCATACTTGTCCTTTAGATTGTAAGCTCCTTTGAGCAGGGACTGTCCTTCCTTGTTAAAATTGTACAGCGCTGCGTGACCCTGGTAGCGCTTTAGAAATTTTAAGTAGTAGTAGTCTGTCTGTTCTATAGAGAGTATGTCAACTATATGTCGGCCGGGGCCAATGGTCAGGGGATCAAGTAATGGCTCACACAATGTCCGGAATCTGGTGAGTGGATCCCAATCGGGGTTATCTTCTGGTGCCGGATCCCAAGGGGTCCACCTCACGCTGTCTTCTGAGTCTGAGTCCGAATGCCAAGCCAAGTCCGTTCCTGGATCCTGTTCAAGCTGCCAAGCCAAGTCCATTCCTGAATCTTGTTCTTGCCTTGTTTATAGTCTTCTGTTTGTTCTTGTTGCCTTGCCCCTGCCCTGCTTTGCCTGTCTTGTTGTGCCTTTTCTTGTCTTGTCGTATTCAGTCTAGTCCTGTCCGGATCCAGTCCTTGCCTTGTCCTGGTCTTGCCTTTTTCTGGACCCAGTTTTAATCTAATCCTGTGTCTTGCCTTGTATTGCCTGGGTCCCAGTCCCAGTTTTAATCCAGTTCCGAGTCTGCCTGTCCTATCTGGGTTCCAGTTCTGCCCCTTTTCCTTTTTCTCTGCCTTTTTCTCCTTGTCTCGCCTGGATCCATCAAGACTCCGATGGCTGTTATACTAATGTGGAAAGACCAACAAGGAGCTTTTAAATATCAGCTTGAGGGAGATCATGTATGTTATTTGCATCTCTGGTAATCATCAGCATGGATATGCTGTATTTTCTGCAGCGAGGGGAATGTTAAGGGGTCTGTGTATTACTAAGGGGGCATTTTGCAAATGTGAGTGGCGCTCGGTAGTGTGGGCGTGTGGAATTGCCTATTTTTTAAATGGAGGTGTAAATAGCCATCTGCTAAAACAGAAATCTGCGTGCGGCCATTTAATGCCTGAGCAGGTTCACATTTAATGCAGCGGTAATTGGTCAGTGCACAATAACCACCGGATGCGCCTACACCACGGGCCCACGTAACAAAATATAAAAAATGTTTTCTGACGTGGAAAATGGCACTCGGCAAAATCAGAACTACCCCTGGGTATGCCAGGTGGTAGTGCTGATTTCCCACATGGCAACCCTACTGCCCTTATACTTGCTAATTGTACTTCTCCTACAATAGCAAAGTGGAGTGGAAAGTGTGGACTTGAAGCGTCTGTTTACTCTTTCCAAAAATACTAGGACTAGGGGGCATGCAATGAAGGTGCAAAGTAGTAAATTTAAAACAAATCAGAGAAAAGTTTCTTCATTCAACGTGTAATTAAACTCTGGAATTCGTTGCCAAAGAATGTGGTGATGGCGGTTAGCTTAGCGGGGGTTTAAAAAAGGTTTGGACAGCTTCCTAAAGGAAAAATCCATAGACCATTATTAAAATGGACTTGGGGAAAATCCACTGCTTATTTCTAGGATACTGTCAAAACCACTAGGCTCTCTCTTTCTCCACACTACTGTCCAAATCACAAAAATATAAATAGGAGAGTGTATTAGGAAACACTCTATAGATTTATACGAGGTAGAGTCTCATATAACTGCACATGGCTCTTTATCACTTCACTCCCTTGGTGACTCTACCCTCATGCACATATATTTAATCATTGACTCGTTACCTTCTCCTCCCTGTGCTATAATCGGTCGCAATCTTCAATATTTATATTTTTAATTTTTGATTTATGCTTCCAAATGCATAGGTATGGTAAAAAAAAACTTATCTTAAGGAGCTGGTATGCTCATCTTTTCAAACTGGTGTGCCCATATACCCCGACAGGTGACTGTTTCGCAAAGCTTCGTCAAAGGGGGCTTCCACACTGTTTAACCTAACATATTAAAACAAATACATCAATATTTTTATTATTTTCAAAATAAACATTTACATAATATAAATGTGGGAAAATCAGGAAATGTATAAGAAAATGTTTATCATTTACATCAAGGAGAAAGAAATTATATTGTTACTTAGTCCACAATAATATGGTCAAGATACAAGGAATTCTCTTTATACTTTTGCTCCAAGAAACTGGGTCGACATATTTCTGAAGTAAAGTCTAAAGACATGGTTTCTGTCAGTCTCGATTGCAAAGGTAGCTAGGAGAGTTGTGCGCTCCGTTATAATTTCTAAAGATGTTTCTAAAGGTTGTGTTACATTCAATTCTGGAACCTCTGTTGGAACTATATTAGCTCCTGTGATGTAAAAAGCCTTTATAATTGGTGGTATGGCTTCTTTAGGGATACCTAGCACTTCAGTAAAGTACTTTTTTAACATCTCAGTCAGTGATATCAAAGGAGTCTTCGGAAAATTTAGGAATCTCGGGTTGTTACGCCTGAGTTGATTGTCAAAGAAATCCATTTTCCTTTGAATTGAATCTTTATCTATTGCCATATTAGTTACTACAGTTTGTAATGTCTTTATCTCTTGAAAAATTGATTCCATCGTTTGCTGAAAGTTTTTTATTTCCTTCACCTCAGAGTTAAAGGAATTGGTTAGTTGTAGTAGGGACGAATTTATGGTCTGGATCACCTCCCAAAGGGCCTCCAAGGTAACAGCTGTAGGTCTACTCCTCACGCCGAGCAGAATGAGTGGGGTTTCCTGGCAGGGGGAGGGCGAGGAATCAATACCTCCCGCACTCTCTCCAGATGGCGTTCCACCAGGGGTTGAGAATCCAACAGGGCCGCCGCTAACCTCCGAAGGACCTGCCTGAGGCTCTCCCATTGGTCCTATCTCACCGCTCGGTCTCGGCGGTACAGCTTGAAGAGGCGGACTTAAAGATGCCGCCTCTAAGCTAAGATCCCCCTGTTGTCCTGGGGATCCAACCAAAGCTGGTAGCGGAACTCCCGATGCACGAAGGCCGAAAGATTCCAGGGTCGGCTGCCGGAGCGTCGGATTTCCGCCAGGGCTCGCGGCGGCTTTTGCCCCGACTTTCCCCTTTCTCTTCACCATAATATCAGGTGACAGAATGTATTCGCTACTGGAGCAGAGCCTAGGATTAAGAGCAGACGTGCAGCGCTCCCTCACACGGACGCCATCTTGCCGACTCGCTCAACAAATACATCAATATTAACAATGATAAACAACCCAACACTTATTATGAGTGCTCCTTAATTGTTAATAACTTGGGTCCCAGACTTACTGTTTGTGTCATCTCTTGCTCGTGCTGACTCCGCAATATGGCAACAGCGTTGTTTTAAACTCACTAACTACCCGGAAACCGCTGGACGTAGTTTCGGTGAGCCCTCCAAAGGATGGTGTATCTAAATAAAGCACCCCCACTGCAAATACGTATTGAGACCTTTTGACTCCACCGTATCTAACTGGTGTATACAGAAGGTCTCACGCTGCAATAACTTTCTGTTAAAATCCCCCTCCCCCCCCCGCCATACGGATCCACCTGTTCAATAGCCATACATTTTAAATCACTGATTACATGATTCTTCGCTTTACAATGTTGTACCAAGGGGGCTCCTAAATTGCGTGCTACTATCCTAGACCGATGCTCAGTCCCTATATATAGCTTCTCACACGGGCATCTAATATAGTATATTATTCCTAGGGTACGGCATGTGGTCTGCCCTCTCAATTTATATTTTCTACCCTCACTTCAGTTATCTTGCGCGTCTTACAATGTGGTTTCTTTCATGCATAATGCCCCAGTGTACTGGGGATTAACCCTGATGTACTAGTAACATCTGGTCACTGTACTGGACTTAGTATCTCTTTCAAATTCTGGGAACGCGAAAATGCTGTCCTTAATGCATAATTTTTAAACAGGGGGTGTGACTGCCTCACATCCCAATGGTGCCTTATAATGCCGGCCACTGCTTCTCCCCCGGGACATAACGTAAAACACTTGTCAGGACCTGATCATCTTGTCTACTCTGTGATCCTGGTTGTTGTATTTATCCCGGGTGTAGGCTCCCTTTAAAATTTTATGCGGATAGTGTCTTTGTAGCAATCTAGCGCCAAGATTTTCAGAATGTATTTTATAGTCCTCATCTTCTGTACATATCCTTTTAAACCTGAGGAACTGAGAGAAAGGAAGACTCTGTTTCAATGCCTTATATCTAGGATAAAACTTACAAAAAAACCAAAGATCTTAATTGCTGATAAATAGGCTAATAGCACCAATCGCACAAACTCTTTTCACATTGCAATCCTTTTAATTATTTGAAAGAGAGCCCTCAGAGAAAAACCACTATCAAGGCAATATCATCGGTTTTTACCTGGTCTTTTGCCCGGTGGCGTAGCACATCTTTCATAGGGCTATCTCTTATTTGTGAAAATAAGTGCTATGGCCAAACACTAAAGTGCTCAAAGTAAACGTGCTCGCAAAAATAATCGTGACTTATCTTTAGACGTTATTGTTGATTAAAGTTTTCTTTTTTTCCTTTTCTTGCTAATCGATTCTCAGTCCATAAAGTCCATAAAGTTCACAGTCTGCTGGCTTTTACCCTGGTAACGCCTGACACCGCGGGTTTCAATGATTTCCTCAGGGACTCGGATTAACGTTATGCAGATCTTTATGAATGAATCCAATGCTGTAGACCGAGACCTTCGGTGTGCTAGGATAAGCAGCATAAAATGTAATATACTTTTTTGGGATCTTGTCAGGTGACCTGAACTGGGCACTGTTGGAAACAGGATGCTGGATTTGATGGACCTTTGGTCTGTCCCAGTATGGCAATACTTATGTACTTATAATACCTTTCAAATATGACGAGCCAGTAATTGTTTCTTAAAATCCTTTAAGGAATCAAAAGAGCCTTATAAGTAGTGGAAACTCTTGTCCAAAGTACTTTTTCTATTAGTTCGTCAGCCCAACATGTTTCGGCATTCAGGGGTAGAATTATAAATTGTAAAATGGACAAAGAATCCCCTGAAAGATAAACAGAAATAAAGGGGTAAAAGAATCTTCTTACAATACCCTATACAGAGAACTAAGACAAAAAAAGACAAACCATCCACAACCCCCCCCCCCCCCCCCCCAAAAAATATATATAAAATATGTACCTAGGCGGCTTTAGGTGGATTGTTTGTCCATTTTACAATTTCATAATTACTGGCTCATCATTGCTGCTTTTTCCTTCTGATACATTTTGATGGCAGCATTTTCGACCTCCTGTTTTTTATGTTCTACAATAATACTGAATTCTCTTTCTTTTATTTAGAACAAGAGGATCCTAAAAACAGTAATTCAGAGACACATCACTGGAAGCTCAGTGAGAAGCCTGAAGAAGAAAAGATGTTCTCAGAAAGAGAGAAAGAGCAGATTTATTCCTGTCCTGACTGGGGAGAAAAGGAAAAGAATCAAAATAAACAAAAACCTTCACCAGGAGACTCAGCTCTGTGTGAAAACAGTATCAGTAATCTCAAACAGGAAGAGGAGAGAAACCAGATGAGAGATCAGAGCTGTTCCTGTGATATTTGTGAGATATTCCTCAGCAATCATTTTGTTCTAAAATCACATCTTACATCTGATACTGAAGACAGACCATCTACATGTACGGACAATGGGGGAAACTTCAGTCTAAAGAGAGAACTAGAAGGACAACAGAAAACAGTCCTAAAAGAGAAACATTTTACAGGTTCTGAATGTGGGAAAGGTTTCAATAGGAAGAAAGAGCTAATGCAACATGAGAAAACTAATAAAGAAACTACAATGTGTACATTTACAGAATATGGGAAAAACTTTACGAACAAAGCAGACATTATAAAATATAAGAAAAACATCACTGATGAGAGAATATCTTCATGTCCTGGATGTGAGAAAAGCTCCAACAAGGAAGAAAATTTCCACCAAGGACAGAGATCAGTTTCAAGTGTTGAATGTCAGAAAAGCTTTAGTCAAGAGGAAGCAGTCATAGATCACCAAAAAGCTCAAACTGTTCGGGAATCAGACACTTCTACTAAATCTGAACAAATATTTTGCAGGAAGGCAACACTCTCAAAATACCAGGAAATCAAGAAAAATGAGAGATTATATACTTCTGCTGACAGTGGTATAAGTGCTTGTTGGAAAGGAAACCTCACAATGCCCAAGAGACTTCATTCAGCAGTGAAACCATTTACCTCTACTATGTGTGGTAAAAGCTTCACTACAGACAGTCTCAGAGACCACCCGAAAACTGACAGTGGAATGAACCCATTTACCTGTACTGACTGTAATAAAAGCTTCAGTCAGAAAGAACACCTCACAAAACACAAGAGAATCCACAGCATTGAGCGATTTCCATGTAATGAGTGTGGTAAAAGCTTAAGTAGGAAGGGAACACTGACCATACATCAGAGAATCCACACAGGTGAGAAGCCGTTTACATGTAGTGAGTGTGGTAAAAGCTTTAGTAAAAAGGAAACACTGACCAGACACCACAGAACCCACACAGGTGAGAAGCCATTTACATGTACTGAGTGTGGTAAAAGCTTTAGTAAAAAGGAAACACTGACCATACATCAGAGAATCCACACAGGAGAGAAGCCATTTACATGTACTGAGTGTGGTAAAAGCTTTAGTATAAAGGAAACACTGACCACTCACCAGAGAATGCACATAGGTGAGAAGCCGTTTACATGTACTGAGTGTGGTAAAAGCTTTACTGAGAAGAAAAAACTGACCAAACATCAGAGACTCCACACAGGTGGGAAGCCATTTACATGTACTGAGTGTGGTAAAAGCTTTAGCATAATGGGACGTCTGATCATACACCAGAGAATCCACACAGGTGAGAAGCCATTTACATGTACTGAGTGTAGTAAAACCTTTATTGCGAAGGAAACACTGACCACACACCAGAGAATGCACACAGGTGAGAAGCCGTTTACATGTACTGAGTGTGGTAAAAGCTTTACTGAGAAGAAAAAACTGACCAAACATCAGAGACTCCATATAGGTGAGAAGCCGTTTACATGTACTGAGTGTGGTAAAAGCTATGCTGAGAAGAAAACACTGACCATACACCAGAGAATCCATACAGGAGAGAAGCCATTTATGTGTAATCAGTGTGGTAAAAGCTTTAGTAAAAAGGAAACACTGACCATACATCAGAGAATCCACACAGGAGAAAAACCATTTCCATGTAGTGAGTGTGGCAAAAGCGTTAGTACAAAGGGAAAATTGACCATACACCAGAGAATCCACACAGGTGAGAAGCCGTTTACATGTAGTGAGTGTGGTAAAAGCTTTACTGAGAAGACAACACTGGCCATACATCAGAGAATTCATACAGGAGAAAAGCCATTTACATGTACTGAGTGTGGTAAAAGCTTTAGTAAAAAGCAAACATTGACCATACATCAGAGAATCCACACAGGTGAGAAGCCATTTACATGTACTGAATGTGGTAAAAGTTTTACTAAGAAGAAAACACTGACCAGTCACCAGAGAATCCACACAGGTGAGAAGCCATTTACATGTACTGAGTGTGGTAAAAGCCTTAGTAAAAAGCAAACACTGACCATACACCAGAGAATCCACACAGGTGAGAAGCCATTTACATGTACTGAGTGTGGTAAAAGCTTTATTGCAAAGGAAACACTGACCACACACCAGAGAATGCACACAGGTGAGAAGCCATTTACATGTACTGAATGTGGTAAAAGTTTTACTAAGAAGAAAACATTGACCAGACACCAGAGAATGCACACAGGGGAGAAGCCGTTTACATGTACTGAATGTGGTAAAAGTTTTACTAAGAAGAAAACATTGACCAGACACCAGAGATTCCACACAGGTGCGAAGCCATTTATATGTAGTGAGTGTGGTAAAAGTTTCATTCGGAAAGCAAAACTTATAAGACATCAAAACAATCATTTAGGAGTGAAACCATATTCATGCAGTGAGTGTGGTAAAAGTTTTAATGAGAAGGGAGCACTGACCAAACACCAGAGAATCCATACAGGAGAGAAGTGATTTCTATGTTATTCATGGCAAAAGCTTTAGTAGGAAGCAAACACTGACCACACAACAGAAATCCCACACAGGACTGAAACGATTTACAGGTACTGAGTGTGGTAAAAGCTTCACTGGGAAAGGAAGACATGTAACACACCAGAAAATCCAATTACCCAGTGAATCGTATGGAGAGACAGAAGATCCTGAAGCAGGAACAAATCCAGTCCAAGAACAAGGAAATGTGGCAGAAGAATCCAGACCTATTTTCCATCATGTTGAGAGCTACAGGCTTCATCGAAAAGAATTTCCAACCACACCTGCATAGGCTGCCTGTACATATTACATTTTATGAACCCCAAAAGGAAGCTCTCTGTAGTATGATGGAAGTTCTACAGCGAATGTTAGCAGTAAACTTGAGATCCTACTCCACCTACCCTGGCCTAGGAGTGAGGTTCATTCCTGTCATAGTATGTGGAAAACTAACTCATCTGGAGAAATTGCCCTGAGTGAAACTACATGTATGTACTGAGTGTGGTAAAAACTTTAGCTAGAGGTGCACTTATTTAGAGCGTGTTAAATGCTCATGCTCATTATATTCCTAGGGGCATTTCAGCTTTTAGCATGCGCTTAAATCCAGTACTGCACCTTAGTAAAGTATACTTCACGGTGCAGAAAGTGGTAAAGCCTTCTTTCGGAATGTACAAATACAGTGGGAAAGATAAGTGTTACTCCAGGAAAGGTACAGGGATCAAGCCCGGACACATGAATGGTTAAGGAGAGGAGAACTGAAAACTATGGATGAGAGCTTGATAGCTGCAGCCCAGGACGGTGGATTATGGACTAGATGGTTCACAGCGAGTAGAGAAAAAACTGGTACAATCGACATCTCATAGCTGGCTGTGAAGTGCTGATGGCAGAAAAGTTTTATACACAAAGGCATAGCAAGGTGGCACATCTCATTCACTGGAAACTCTATAAACTCTTGAATTTTCTTTTTTTCTGCTTATTTTGTATTTTTATTTTTTAATGTATTATATATAAACTGCCTGTGTAATATATAAAATTACAAGATCAGTGAACCGGAAAAGCATCAGGATCGTGATACTGAAAAAAACTGAGGAAGAACGAAGAGGTTATATCCTGGAATATATCCATCCTGACCAATAAAATCCTTAACATTGATTATAGAGGTGTCAGTCCTGAGTGTTTGCTTTATGAATTGTGTGGAGAGAGAAGATCCTCCATAGTAACATAGTAGATGATGGCAGAGAAAGACCTATACGGTCCATCCAGTCTGCCCAACAAGATAAACTCATATGTGCTACTTTATATGTATACCTGACCTTGATTTGTCCCTGCCATTTTCAGGGCACAGACCATAGTAATCTGCCCAGCACTAGCCCCGCCTCCCAACCACCGGTGCTGCCACCCAATCCCTGCTAAGATGAGGATCCATTCCTTCTGAACACGATTTCTTTATGTTTATCCCATGCATTTTTGAATTCTGTTACCATTTTCATCTCCACCACCGTCGGGCGGGCATTCCAAGTATCCACCACCCTCTCCGTGAAAAAAATACGTCCTGACATTTTTCTTTAGTCTGCCCCCCCTTCAATCTCATTTCATGTCCTCTAGTTCTACCGCCTTCCCATCTCCAGAAAAGGTTTGTTTGCGTATTAATACGTTTCAGTTATTTGAACATCTGTATCATATCACCCCTGTTTCTCCTTTCCTCCAGGTCAGCAAGTCTCTCATACATCTTGTAATGCAAATCCCATACCATTTTTGTAGCTTTTCTTTGCACTGCTTCAATTCTTTTTAGATCCTTAGCAAGCTGCAACCTCCAAAACTGAACACAATACTCCAGGTGGGGCCTCACCAACGACTTCTACAGGGGCATCAACACCACCTTTCTTCTGCTGGTCACACCTCTCTATACAGCCTAGCATCCTTCTGGCTACGGCTACCGCCTTGCACACTGTTTTGTGGCCTTCAGATCCTCAGATACTATCACCCCAAGATCCCTCTCCCTGTCTGTACATATCAGACTCTCCCCACCTTACACATACGTCTCCCGTGGATTTCTACTCCCTAAGTGCATTTCTTTGCATTGAATTTTATTTGCCAAACATTAGACCATTCTTCCAGCTTCTGCAGATCCTTTTTCATGTTTTTCACTCCCTCCGGGGTGTCCACTCTGTTACAAATCTGGTATCATCCGCAAAAAGGCAAACTTTACCTTCTAACCCTTCGGCAATGCCGCTCACAAATATATTGAACAGAATTGGTTCCAGCACCAATCTTTGAGGCACTCCGCTACTCATTTTTCCCTCATCCAAGCGAATTCCATTCACCACCACCCTCTGGCGTCTGTTCGTCAACCAGTTCCTAATCCAGTTCACCATGTTGGGTCCTGTCTTCAGCCTGTCATGTTTATTCAAGCGCCTCCTGTGAGGAACCATGTCAAAGGCTTTGCTGAAAGTAGATTACATCTATAGCACGTCCTTGATTCAATTCTGTGGTCACCCAGTCAAAGAATTCAATGAGATTTGTTCGTTTCGCACGATTTACCTTTGGTAAAACCATGTTGTCTCGGATCTTGCAACTTATTATCTTCTACTTTCTAATTCCACCTCCTCAATCTCACAAGGAGGGTAGATTGAGAACACAGCATGAGAGGGAGACCACGCCCCTTCCATTGATTGGTCACAAGACTCGTGAGGCAGGGGAGTGGAGGACATGATCCTGCCCCCCTGACACTGGCCTAATGGTTCCTTCCTTCCTTCCTTCTCTTATGTTTGTTCTCTCTACAAGGAGACCCTGATTCCCATTTCCCAGCACTGACCCAACAAAGCCCAGATCTGCCCCCAGGGATGAAGGGCAGGAGGATGGCTCTTGGGGTTTGTGCTGAGCAGGTAGGAGACTGGCAGGAGGTGGGCAGCAGGGGATGCAGTGCCAGGCAATGCCACACACACACAAGAAGAAATGAGCCTGGCACTGCTCAATCCATTCCCTGCTGTAGCCCCTCAGGCTCTTCTTCCTCATTCTCCTCTCCTCACTGGCAGGAGGTGGGCAGCAGGGGATGCAGTGCCAGGCAATGCCACACACACACAAGAAAAAATGAGCCTGGCACTGCTCAATCCATTCCCTGCTGTAGCCCCTCAGGCTCTTCTTCCTCATTCTCCTCCCCTCACACTGGCAGGAGGTGGGCATCAGGGGATACAGTGCCAGGCAATGCCACACACACACAAGAAGAAATGAGCCTGGCATTGCTCAATCCATTCCCTGCTGTAGCCCCTCAGGCTCTTCTTCCTCATTCTCCTCCCCTTACTGGCAGGAGGTGGGCAGCAGGGGATGCAGTGCCAGGCAATGCCACACACACACAAGAAAAAATGAGCCTGGCACTGCTCAATCCATTCCCTGCTGTAGCCCCTCAGGCTCTTCTTCCTCATTCTCCTCTCCTCACTGGCAGGAGGTGGGCAGCAGGGGATGCAGTGCCAGGCAATGCCACACACACACAAGAAAAAATGAGCCTGGCACTGCTCAATCCATTCCCTGCTGTAGCCCCTCAGGCTCTTCTTCCTCATTCTCCTCCCCTCACACTGGCAGGAGGTGGGCATCAGGGGATACAGTGCCAGGCAATGCCACACACACACAAGAAGAAATGAGCCTGGCACTGCTCAATCCATTCCCTGCTGTAGCCCCTCAGGCTCTTCTTCCTCATTCTCCTCCCCTCATTGGCAGGAGGTGGGCAGCAGGGGATGCAGTGCCAGGCAATGCCACACACACACAAGAAGAAATGAGCCTGGCACTGCTCAATCCATTCCCTGCTGTAGCCCCTCAGGCCCTTCTTCCTCATTGTCCTCCCTTCACACATCTGCTGCTGCTCAGTGCATTTTGTCTAGCAAAAAAGGTGCCGGTACTCAAATGCCAGGCCACCCTTCAGGGGTGGAGTGATCATTGAAGGACTCACCCCACAATAGCCAGGACCCCTGCAACCAGTCATAGAATCTATGACAAGGCAGAATTTGTATGTAGAACCTGAGCTCTTTCATTAAAATATGAGAACCATGGGTCAAGTTTAGCAGACAGTGGAAAAGGTGCCGGTACTCAGTACCCCCAAGTACCCCCTCAAAAAAAGCCCTTCTGCTGCTCCTCCTGCTTTACCAGACTCTCACTTTCCACTTTACATTCTCCCTCTTCCTCTGACTGTCACTTTCTGCTTTGCCTTCTCTTTCCTCTCTCCCTCTCCCCTGACTGTTTCTGGTTTTGTGTTTCAGATGCGGGTGACCTTTGAGGACGTCGCTGTCTCTTTCTCCCAGGAGGAGTGGGAGTATTTAGATGAAGGGCAGAAGGAGCTTTACAGGGAGGTGATGAAGGAGAATTATGAGACTCTGATGTCTCTAGGTAAGGATTTCCTGTTATTCCCCCTGTTAAAATCCCTTCTCAAGCACATTAAGGAGTGATTGGCAGTGGCTGAGTCTTAGTACAGGAAGCCGGAGTGACTGATAATGAGCAATGGCCAGGTGACCCACTCTATATGCAATGAAAGCAAGCAAGAGCGAATCGGCAACACAACAGAAGTCTAGTGGGCCATGGATAGAACTGAGTGGCAAAGTCTTAAGCTGAAGGAAGCAAAGTTTATTGAAGGACCTGACATGGCCTGTGTTTCAGCAAAGTGCCTATGTCAAGGGTCTATACATACAAATAAAGCATTAAAACTATTAGTACAGAAAATATAAATTATATAGTAAAAACATACATATTAATTGTAAAAAATAAAAACATAATTGTAAAAAAGTGCACAGATACCATACGATGTTCTCACAGCATAGCATCAGGGGCAGATAGACATATCGGGCAACTGGGCAGTGCCTGAGGGCCCAGAGCAGTGGGGGGGGGGGGGGGGGGGGTGAATACTTCCTCCACAAATCTCTCTGTCCTCAGGTCTGGAACTCCCTCTCTCTTACCCCCTCTCCGGCATTTCCCGTCTCTGATACTCCTACCCCCGACCCCAGCGCATTTATCTCAAACGTTCCTTTCTTCGTACAGGGTCCCGGCACAGGCTGACTGGGACCTTCTCTCTGCCAAGGGCCACCCTTGCGGAAGTAGGATTTGGGTTTCTGCCAGGTACTTGTGACTTGGATTGGCCACTGCTGGAAGAAGGATACTTGCCTAAATGGACCATTGATCTGACCCAGCTATTCTTATGTTCGATCTGGGGAGGGGCTAAGCTAAATGCTTTTACTACATTTTCTAGCAAAAAATTCAAGAATAATTACCTGTTCAGTGGTGAACATAACATCTCATCAACAGACTATAAACTTTTCCTCCAGAAACTTGTCCAAACCTTTTTATAAACCCAGATATGCTAACCGCTGTTACCACCCTGGCTACGAGTTCCAGAGCTTAACTATTCTTTGAGTGAAAAAATATTTCCTCCTGTTTGCTTTAAAAGTATTTCCGTGTAACTGCATTGAGTGTCCTCTAGTCTTTGTACTTTTTGAAAGAGTGAAAAATCGATTCACTTTTACTCATTCTGCAGCACTCAGAATTTTAAGGACCTCAATCGTATCCCCCCCTTATCCGTCTCTTTTCCACGCTGAAGAGCCCTAACCTCTTTAGCCTTTCCTCATATGAAAGGAGTTCAATCCCCTTTATCATTTTGGTCGCTCTTCTTTGAACCTTTTCTAATTCCACTATTTCTTTTTTGAGCAATACAGAGACATTATAATATTCATGGTCTTATTTTGCATCCCTTTCCTAATAATACCTAGATTATTTTCTTGAGTGCTGACTCCTAAGGTGGACCCTAGCATCAGGTAACTGTGATTCGGATTATTCTTTGCAATGTGTATCAGTTTGCGTTTATCTACATTAAATTTCATCTGCCATTTGGATGTCTAGTCTTTCAGTTTCCTAAGGTCTTCCTGCAGATTTCACAATCTACATGTGTTTTGACAACTTTGAATAGTTTTGTGTCATCTGCAAATTTAATTACCTCACTTGTCGTTTCGATTTCCAGATTATTTATAAATATGTAAAATAGCACCTGTCCCAGTACAGATCCCTGCGGCACTCCACTTTTCACCCTGCTCCATTGAGATAAATGACCTGACCATTTAACCCAACCCTCTGTTTTCTGTCCAATAACCAATTCCTAATCCACACCAGAAGCTTGCCTCCTATCTCATGGCTCTTTAATTTTCTCAGGAGTCTCTCATCAGGAACGTTGTCAAAAGCTTTCTGAAAATCTAGGTACACTACATCAACCGGCTCATTTATTTATTTATTTTATTTGTTACATTTGTATCCCACATTTTCCCACCTATTTGCAGGCTCAATGTGGTTACATGGTGCCGTAGTGGCGTTCGCCAGTTCCGGAATGAACAAATACAGGTGTTATTGTAATAGAATAGGATCATGTAAGGTGGGTATGTTAGGGGAACTTAGGAAGGAAGAGGGAAGTTGGGGAATGTCCATTACGATTTTTGGTTTTGTTGTGTTGCAGGTGCTCAGGCATTTATGTTGGGTCGATGGGATATGTCTTTTTGAACAGGATTGTTTTTAGTTCTTTCCGGAAATGTAGGTGATCGTACGTTGTTTTTACTATTTTTGGCATGTGTTCCAAAGTTGTGTGCTTAAATAGGAAACGCTGGATGCATACGTTAATTTGTATTTGAGTCCTTTGCTCCTTGGATAGTGGAGATTTAGGTATATTCGTGCTGATCTTGTTGTGTTTCTGGTTGGCAGGTCTATGGGGTCTGTCATGTATTCCGGGGCTGCGCCATAGATGATTTTATGAGCCAGGGTGCCGAGTTTAAAAGCAATACGTTCTTTGATTGGGAGCCAGTGTAGTTTTTCTCGGATGGGTTTGGCGCTTTCCAAATATAAGCCTGGCTGCCGTGTTCTGAGCGGTCTGAAGTTTCTTTATTATTTGTTCTTTGCAGCCCGCATAGATTCCATTGCAGCATAGGTGTAGTTTGACTGTTTCATTGGGGGGGGGGCAAAGGATGGGCGGAGCATATTAGCATATTAGCATATTAGCATATTCATTTGCATATGTATATATGCAAATGAATATGCTAATATGGAGGAAGGAATTGAAATTTACAGGCAAAATATCACAGATGCACATTTCAAAAAGCTGACATATTTCAATTAATAAATTCTGAATAAAATACTTTTATCTACCTTTGTTGTCTGATCATTTAGTTTTTCTATTCGCTTTGGTCCCAGTGTCTTCTGTTTTATGCAGTGTCTTCTTTCCAGTAGGATTCTCTCTACTCCCCAACTTCCTAGTCCTATCCATCTCCTGCTCCTTCCCTCTGCTCCCCACCCCTCCCAGTCCTATCCATCTCTTGCTCCTTCCCTCTGCTCACCTCCTCTCCCAGTCCAATCCATCTCCTGGTCCTTCCCTCTGCTCCCCACCCCTCCCATCCATCTCCTGGTCCTTCCCTCTGCTCCCCACCCCTCCCAGTCACATCCATCTCCTGCTCCTTCCCTCTGCTCCCCACCCCTCCCAGTCCCATCCATCTTCTGCTCCTTCCCTCTGCTGTGCCTGACCTCTCCCAATCCCATCCATCTCCTGGTCCATCCCTCTGCTCCCCACCCCTCCCAGTCCCATCCATCTTCCCTCTGCTCCCCACCCCTCCCAGTCCCATCCATCTCTTGCTCCTTCCCTCTGCTCCCAATGCTCCCAGTCCTATCCATCTCTTGCTCCTTACCTCTGCTCACCTCCTCTCCCAGTCCCATCCATCTCCTGCTCCTTCCCTCTGCTCACCTCTCCCAGTCCAATCCATCTCCTGGTCCTTCCCTCTGCTCCCCACCCCTCCCAGTCACATCCATCTCCTGCTCCTTCCCTCTGCTCCCCACCCCTCCCAGTCCCATCCATCTTCCATCTGCTCCTCACCCCTCCCAGTCCCATCCATCTATTGCTCCTTCCCTCTGCTCCCCACCCCTCCCAGTCCCATCCATCTTCCATCTGCTCCTCACCCCTCCCAGTCCCATCCATCTATTGCTCCTTCCCTCTGCTCCCCACCCCTCCCAGTCCCATCCATCTTCCATCTGTTCCCCACCCCTCCCAGTTCCATCCATCTTCCTTCTGCTGCTCCCCCCCCCCCCCCGCGAGGTCCAAGATCGTGACTCCATCTACCCCCCTCTCTTCCTCCCTCCGGCGCAGGCAGCAGTCTTTTTCAGCGTTCCTGGCAGCGGTAGCGATGTACACGCTGCCTTCAGTCTGCCCCGGAAGCCTTCTCTTCAAGTTCCTGTCCCCACCTATGCGGGAACAGGAACTTGAAGAGAAGGCTTCGGGGCAGAGCCGAAGGCAGCGTGTACATCGCTACCGCTGCCAGGAACGCTGAAAAAGACTGCTGCCTGCGCCGGAGGGAGGGAGGACGAGAGTAGGGTAGACGGACACGCTCCTCTCTGTCCGCTTGGCTTCCCTGCCCTCTCTGTCTGCGTCCCGCCCAAAAGGAAATGACGTCAGAGGAAGGCGGGACGCAGACAGAGAGGGCAGGGAAGCCAAGCGGACGGAGAGGAGCGCGTGCCTGCTTGTTTTGTTTTTTTTAAACTACTGGCGCGGCGGCACCTCCTCGTCGTTTGGAGGGCATTGCCCCCCCCTCGCCCCCACCCCCAGTCTACGCCCATGCATTGCAGTAGTCTACATGGCTTAGTACCATTGACTATACCAAGCCGCGGAATATCTCCCTTGGAAAAAATGGTTTAACACGTTTAAATTTCCAAATTGAGTGAAACATTTTCTTTATGGTAGATTTCGCATGGTTCTCGTGAGAGGTTCCAGTCAATTATTACTCCGAGAATTTTCAGGCTGTCAGCAATAGGAAGGGTATAAGCTGGGGTGTTTATGTTTGTGGGTTTGTATGTGTTGTATTGGGATGAGATGATGAGACAGTGTATTTTTTCTGTGTTGAGTTTTTTTTTTTTTTTTATGTTTCAATGATTTTTATTGACAACAATTGTAAATAAACTTTACATACAAAATCTTATGCCACAACTCAGTGTTGTCACAACAATTTGGTATTTCCCCCCAACCCACCCAGTACAGCTGGTTAAAGTTACTAGGAAGCAGGAATTAAGTTTTGAGAATTTGTCTCTTTGCTGTTGGCTGCAGTGTGTTCCAAAATCTGCTCCAAGTCTGCCCCAGACCCCTCCCCGCCACAGGGTCTAACTACTACTACTATTTAGCATTTCTATAGCGCTACAAGGCATACGCAGTGCTGCACAAACATAGAAGAAAGACAGTCCCTGCTCAAAGAGTTTACAATCTAACTCTTTAATCCCACTTCGTTCCATCTTCAACAAATCTATCATAAGTGTTCTCCACTGTGTCACAAGCGGGCCCTGCTGCTCTCTCCAACAAAGTAGAATCACCTTCTTCCCGATCAGAATTGACCTCTGTAGAAACCGTCGGTATCCGGGCAGCTCTGGTTTAGCATAGCTATACACGCCAAATAGCATCTGTGGCTGTAAGGTCAACCTCCGTTTCCAATATGTCCAGACCGCTTCAAGTACTTGTGACCAAAAGTCTTGTACCTTCGGGCAGGACCAGAACATATGTCCCAGCGTAGCCGGTACTGAAGCACACTTCGGACATGCTCCGGTGCGCCCTATAGGGTGACACATACAGCCTGAGTGCAAATTTATACTGCAGTTCCCAGTGCCGTATGAACGGAGTACTGTGTAGGATGGAAACCACAAAACTTTGCAGCACACTCTCCGATATTTCCACTGCAAGGTCTGTCGACCAGACCCTCGCTCTGCCCCTGTAATCAATGTCCTCCGTGGTATCCAATAAAAATCTATGATGGAACTTTAACGGGACTTCATTTTGTGCTCCCAGGGTCAGTGCAGTAGTTATTGTATCTTGCACATCTTCGCATAAATTAACCCAGCCCAAGGATAGTGCATAATGTCTCACTTGCATGTAAGCAAACATGTCGGAGGCTGGTATTGCATATTCTCTTTGCAAGTCTGCGAAAGGTTGTAAGTGCCCCTCCTCGCTTACCAATTGGTACAGGAATTGGATGCCTTTCTGGCGCCACCGGGTGAACACTCGTGAGGTGGTTCCAACTGGAAAATCCGGATTATGATGTAGTGACACAAAAGGTGAAGATCTTGCGGCAAAGCTGTGCCGCCTGCAAAGCCATCTCCAGGTAGCTCTAGCTGATTTTAACAAATGGATTATCAACGATCTTTAAATCCTGCTTGAGCTTGTTTGAGTGCAGCAACCAGCTAAGGTGTATATTGGAGAATACCGCAGCCTCCATCTGGGTAGCTGAGAAGTCCTGGCACCCTGTCAGCCAGTCCCGTACATGCCTCATACCGCAAGCTATTGTCAGGTACCTAATATTTAGTAGACCCATTCCCCCATGCAGTTTAGGTTTTTGAAGAACACTAATTGGGAGGCGGGGCCGCTTCCCCCCCCCCCCCCCCCCAGAGGAATCTCTGGATCGCTCGGTTTAATTCCCGTTCCTCCCTCTGTTTTAAATGTAAGGGAAGCATTTGAAATGCATATAGCCATCTGGGAGCCACCAGCATGTTGAACAAGGCGATACGCCCCGCCAGGGAGAGCGGGACACCCTCCCAAAACTGGAGCTTGCGCCTGGTCTCTGTCAGCAGCGGTCTCACATTAAGGTTATAAAGTAGCCTCAGGTCTACAGGTACCACCACCCCCAGGTATTTCAGCTGTTCGCTTACCCATTTTAGTGGGAATGGCCCTTGCCAATTAGCCTGTACTGAGGCTCTCAGTGGCAATGCCAAGGACTTCGTCTGGTTTAATTTGAACCCCGATAGTTGCCCATAATCCCCTATTACAGTAAGCAGGCCATCCAGCGACTGCTGGGGGTCATCTAAAATAAGCATATGCCATCAACTACCTTGTGTTCTTGCATCTGCGCTCCCTTAATATTGTCTGTTTTCCGAATTGTGCACAGAAGTGGCTCTAGTGTAATTAAAAACAGAAGTGGGGATAACGGGCAGCCCTGACGGGTCCCCTTTTCAATCTCGAATTCCCCTGTCCTTACCCCATTAACCAGAATCGCAGCCCTCGGTCGTGTGTATAGTGCCTGAATAGCCTCTAGGTACCAGCCCTGTAGACCCACCCACCGGAAGTCCTCAAACATATACGGCCACTGCACCTCATCAAAGGCGCGTTCTGCGTCCAGGCTGATGACCAACCTGTCAGTGCTGGTCTCTCTAGCATGCATGATTGTGGCCAGAAGTTTCCGTAAGTTAAGCACCGACTTCCTACCTCTAACGAATCCTACCTGATCCTCACCAACGATTTGGGGTAGGATGGGGGCTATTCTATCGGCTAAAATCCTGGACAGTATCTTAATGTCCACGTTAATCAATGATATCGGCCTGTACGACCCTGGATGTAACGGGTCTCGCCCAGGCTTTGGTATCAGGCTTATCAAGGCCGTATTTGCGTGCCTGGGGAAGCCTCCCTGTTCAACCACCATATTGTACAAGTCCAGCAGCGGCCCCACCACCCGATCTCTTAGCATCTTATAAAACTCGTCCGGGTACTCATCGGGCCCTGGCGCTGAGTGAGACTTTAGCGCCTTGATGCTGTGCAGAATTTCCTTAGCTGTCAACGGTGCATTTAGGGACTCTGCTGCCTGTGGTGACATTTGTGGCATTCCTGACTCTTTTAAATAGTCTAGTAATCTGGTCTTCCTATTCTCTGTGTCCCCCTTTTCTTTGTAAAGAGCTGCAAAGTGTTCTCTAAAGACTGCAGCCACTTCCTCCATCTTGGTTGTGGTCCCTCCCTCCGGTGTGTGCACCACTGGGATAAAATGCCGTTTTCTGGCATTTTTAACTATTCGAGCCAGGTAACCCCCAGGCCTATCTCCAAATCTCTGGAGGTTGTATTTCCTATAAATAAGGGTACGTCTCATTCTTTCATGTAGGAGGCTATTAAGCGCCGTTTTCGCCACCATTAGGGCATCATATCGGGCTTGTGTGGGGGTTTTGGTATATGCTCTCCTCGCCTCCCTAAGTTGGCGCTCTAAAGCAAAAACTTTTTGAGCAATATTGCGATTGCGCTGGCTTACATATGCAATTATATCCCCCCTTAGCACTGCCTTTGCTGCGGACCAGAAAAGGCCTGGGTCATCCAGGTGTTGCTCATTATGCCTTAAGTATTCATCCCACTTCTCGAGAAGAAATTTATTAAAATCCCCAGAGGAGGAAAGGTAAGCGGGGAACCGCCATCCCGCTGAACGTTGAAAAAAGGGCTGCGTCTCCAGGTCTACCCACACTATCTCCTATGTTTGCCTCCAGTATCTGGGAGAACAGAGATTGTGATACTAAAATGTAGTCCAGTGTGGATTGCGTGTGATGTGCTCGGGAAGTGTGTGTGTAGTCTCTTTCCGTTTGATGAAGAATTCGCCACGGGTCCACCAATCCTACTGACCCGCAGAAGGACTCTAGTATAGACTCTCCAACAGGTCCCCCGTCCCTGTGTCTACCCGATCTGTCTATACTCCCATCAAACACCTGGTTCATGTCTCCTGCTACTATCATCGGGAGATGTGCATAGCGCTGACATCTCTGCATCAAGTCTGCATAGAAGTGTTTACATTTCACCAGGGGCGCGTAAACTGCCACTAGTAACATTTCTTTCCCTTGCAAATTGAGTTGGATTCCAATGTATTTCCCTTCCCCATCTTTGAAACTTAATTTGGCTGTGTATGCCAGAGCCTTGCTCAACAGAATTGCCACTCCTCCCTTTCTGCCCACTGCTGGGGAACAGAACACCTCTCCCACTCAGTGCCGTTTTAACTTATCATGCTCCTCTAGGGATAATCTGGTCTCTTGGATGCATGCTATCTGAGCTCCATGATGTTTCAGGGCTGCTAGGATTTTAGTGCGCTTAACAGGGGACGTAATGCCGCAAACATTCCAAGAGACCAGGCGCACTCCGTTCCTCCCTAGCCTAGCCAGGTTCCTTTAAGAATTGTTCCCCAAACCTACTTTGATTGAAATCCCCTGGGGCGCCCAGCCTCCCCCCAGGGTGCCAGTGTTCCCACTGCAGCAGTTCACGTTTCTCATCCCTGCCCCCTTCCTTGCTTCCCTTTTCTGTTTGCCAGCCTACTTCCCTTATCCCTTCCCCTCCCCCATATCCCCCAACTGCCCCCCTCAACCCTGCCGCAATGCCCCTCCCTCCCCACCCTTCCCTTCCCCTCTCTGATCCGACCCATGCCGCTGGATAATGGAGTCCAGTTCTTCTATCTTATCATATGCTTTCCAGCTGCCTTTGTACTTAATCTTAAGTACTGCAGGGTATACCAACATGAATTGAGTCCCCAGTTCGTGCAGTCGCCTGCATGCTGGTGTAAATTGCTTTCTTTTATCTTGGAGCTGTGCCGAGTAATCCTGATAAATTCGAACTGTCTGTCCATCAAATTTGAGCGTCTCTCTCTTCATTCTGTAGCCTCTCAGAATCTCCATCTTGTGTATATAATTGTGGACTTTCATTATAATCGTTCTGGGTGCTGGGCGGCCATCTTGTCTCCTTCCCACGCGGTGTGCCCGCTCCAAGCACAGGGGCCCCGCGTGGTCTGACAAGGCGAATTCTGCTTTCAACCACTTCTCCAACACCGAGCCCAGTACGCTGTCACCCACCGACTCCGGAATGCCCACTATGCGTAGGTTGGCCCTCCGTGACCTATTTTCTAGGTCATCGATCTTTTCAGTTAGGACTGAGACGGTGGAGGCCATATGCTGCATTTTTTGCGCCACTGGGCTCAGTTCCTCCTCCACTGCCAGAACCCGCTTCTCCAAGTCGGCTGTTCTCTGCGTGGTTTCGCCCAGCTGCGTCACGATGTTAGCAATTTGGGAGGTCAGTCGGTCCCATTTCTCTTCCATTGTTTTTTCCACCGCTTTCTCCACTGCCGCGGTCAACTGGGTAAGCTGATCCGCTGAAAAGACTGCTCCCTCCGGCGTCTGCTTCGCGTCCGCGGTTCCCTCACCCGCTTGCGGTTTTTCTTTATCTTTCTTGTTTGTGCGGCTGGCCATTGTTTTCGCCGATGGCTCCAAGTATCTTTCCATTCACCAATTACTTTGGTGTGGGGTTAGACTGCCTCAGATGACTTAATTCGGGGTTTTATTTTCAAAAACGGGTATCTGGGCCCCAAAGACCAGGAGAACTCGTCTCTCTCTCTCTATGGCATCACGTGACTCCTCTGTGTTGAGTTTTAATTGGAATGTGTTTGCCCATGAGTTCATGGTGTTCAGGCTGAGCTTGATTTCGTTGGTGATTATCCA